>NC_133381.1:36432211-36531821 GCF_049309525.1 Garra rufa | reverse complement strand
CAGCAGCTGTTGCCGACATGAGTAATGTCCGATTGTTGGCCCATAAAATGCTTTAAGAAAATTCCCCACAGTTGTAGGCACTGCTCTGTTATTAGTGACTGCTCAGATTGAGTGCCAAGTCTGTGGCCTCATATCACCACGCTGATCTCTGTTTTTACTGTGGAGCTTTGAATTCAACGGCCTGATTCCCTCAAAACAGGTGCAAAGTTCACCTCAGTTGAAGTTGGTGATGGTCTCACTTCTGCTTTAAATGACAAAATTAGTACAATACAGTTAGCACCTTTACACCTGAGACGTTTCAACATTTTGCATATATGAGCTTTTAAAAGAGAACTGCACGTCATCTAAAAAAGTTTTTAAATTCTTTTAGATATATGCATTTAAAATGATAGTTCACCCAAAAATATAAATTCTGTCATTAACTACTAACTACTTACCCTCTTGTCTTTCCAAACCCGTAAGATCTTTGTTCATCTTGGAACACAAATTAAGATATTTTTGATGAAATCCGAGAGCTTTCTGATGCTGCATAGACATCAGTGCAACACGTTCAAGGCCCAGAAATGTAATAAGGACATCGATAAAATAGTTTATTTAACAATTTCTTCTCTCCTGGGTCTGTCACCGCATGTTCAGAAAGAGAAAAAAATCTTAAATTAGGTGGTTATTTAGTTTTATTTATTTTTATTTTTTTAGCACAAATAGCATTCTTGTAGCTTCATAACATTACGGTTGAACCACTGTCACATGAACTATTTCTTACTACCTTCCTTGAACATGGTGGTTGCTTTGCTGTCTATGCAGGCTCAGATCTTTCGGATGTCATCAGAAATGTCTATATTTGTGTTCTGAAGATGAACAAAGGTCTTACGACATGAGTAATTAATGACAGAATTTTCATTTTGGGGTGAACTGTCCCTTTAATTGTCAAACTATTTATTTAATTTGACTTTTAATACAAGTAAGAATGTTACAATCAACCCATTTACAGTGATTGGGTCAATTATTAGGTATTATATTATAATATTACCAATTAATATCTGAGTACCGATTTTATGTTGTCAGGACTAATATTAATTATAATTTAATATTAATTATAGTATTAATTAATATATAGATCAATAACAGTCTTCAACATTAAATTGTATTTTAATTAAAATGTATTTTAAAGATTCAATGTTTCAAAAAACTATTTTTATACTATACTATTTAAACTATTATGATTAACTAGTATTATTACAGAATATTTGTTGCAGGTTTTACTAACATAAAATCTTTTTATTAGTTTTTAATATTATATACTATGAATGTAAGTAATGGTAAATATAATATAAATTAGTTTTATTTTTATATTTTCTTTATATTATTAGTTTTTTTATATGTCTTTTGTGGTTTTTATTAATAATATATTTCAGTTTAAGTTTGAGCTCTTTTAGTACATTGAACTGTGCCTGGGAAACAGTGAGTTTATTATTTTATTTATTATTATTATTTATGTTTTTTTAACTATTAATATATATTTCAGATTTAGTTTTAACTCTTTTAGTACATAAAAATAAACTAAATTAAATGTTTCCTTGGAAACTAGCTGAAGTAAAATAAATGTATTTATTATTATTATTATTATTTATGGTTTTTATCATTTATATATTTAAATTTTAGTTTTAGCTCTTTTAGTACATATAGATAAACTACATAAAATGGTGCCTTGGAAACGAGCTGAAGTAAAATATGTTTATTTTTTATTTATTATTATTATTATTTATGGTTTTTATTAATATATATTTCAGATTTAGTTTTAACTCTTTTAGTACATAAAGATAAAATAAATGAAACAGTGGCTTGGAAACTAGCTGAAGTAAAATAAATTGATTTATTTATTATTATTATATATTATTATTATTATTATTATTATTATTATATATTATTTATGTTTTTTATAAATATATATTTCAGTTTTAGTTTTTAGCTTTTTTATTACATAGAGATAAACTAAATGAAACTGTGCATTGGAAACCAGCTGAAGTAAAATAAGTTTAATTTTTATATTATTAAAATTTCAATTAAAGTTTTTTTTTACCTAAAGAAACAACAAAATTAGTTATTTGGTTTTAGTTTTAGTTTTAGTTAACTACAAGAGCCCTGCATTCATGTTTGAATTCAACTAAAATCTCAGGCATTTAAAAAAATAGATTCAGTTGAAATTTATATATAACTTTATATACTGGACATTGAAAATACAATTTTTAAAATAAATGTCACAAAACATTAAAGCTGACATTCATGGAGAAATAGTTTTTTACTAGGGGTAGATGCTCATATTCTTTTCCAATCTCAAATAAGAAAGTTTAAGGCAAACGTTTGAATTAATGTCGGCCCTGCTGTGCTTCTACAAGCCCACGCTCTACTGAGCTGATGAGAGCCGTTTTCTTTAATTCCTCCACCACAATCATTTTATTAATATGGGTAAAACGGGACATCTGGACATTTAAATGCGAGCCATTATGTGTGCTAAACAGATGCTGTTTTATAACCATTTACAGATGTTCCAATGACCTGTTTCATATGGATGAGGACATTTCTTGTTTAACAAGATCAACAATAGGAAATAAATAATTTCTAACGATTAAGATGCTCAAAATATTCCTAATGTTACAACAGCAAGTTTCTCTTTCAAGCAGAGTTTTCTGGCACGTCTTGAATGTCTCGCAGTTGACGTGAGCAATAGACTTAAGCATGATTTGTTGTACTTGCCTTTGTATAAGCGCTTGGCTTGTTCCAAAAATCATCCCATCACGGAGTAGAAGGACCTAATATTATTGAACTGGTCCTAGCGTACAGATTTGATGAATTGACCATGTTCTTGTGTGCTTATCTTTTGATTGAATGAAAAGGATGAGATTGTCTGAGAGAAGGAGGGGGAGGCTTCTTTGTGGATTAAACACAAAGACTGAAGCATCCTCGTCAGAAAATATTACATTTACCAAATGTCTTCATTGCGTCTGGGCTAGATTGCATTTAGTTTATTGCTGGTACATGATGAAATCCTTTCAAGTCTTCCTAGGATAGGTGATGTTCATAAGAGAAGGTTGTATAACCCCTTATACTGTTTATCAAAAATTAAATTGGTTTGTGGCATTAGTGTAGCTAATAGCGTTTTTTTTGTATAGCAGTCCCAGATGAATAGATTTAGGGGTTGGGTCCAAACACATAGGATATAAGAGGCTAAAGGCACACCCTAAGAAAAAAAATGTGCTTTTCACTCTGCCCAAAGTGAATGATTGCAGAAAAATATATACTTTTGTATTGAACATGCTTAAATAAATCATACAAGTCGTTTATTTTGTTTAAAAATTGTATAAACAGTATTGATACAAATACTTCAGCTAAAATGTTTTTTATTTAAACAATGGCTGAGTTAATACTTGTTCAAAACAATCACTTTAGCTTATTTTGCTGCTTATTTTGATAAATAAGAATGAATTTTTGTTCAATGAATATACTGTCATTAAAATATGTTAAAATAAAACATATATTTTAAAATAGAGAAACAAAATAATTTTAAAATGTAAAGATTCTGAAAGCATTGAAGGAGATCCCATAGTAATTTAATACAGATTTACAGTAGTAACAACAAATGATAAAATTTTATTATATGATATGATTAATAGCATGTTTTTAAATATGATAGTTTCATTCTAAACATGGTCTCTAAACCAGTGTTGTTTTTGACAACCATCTTAGATTTAGTCTTAGTCTTAGTCTTTTGGACTAAAATGCTTCTTAGTTTTAGTCAAATTTTAGTCACTTCTACATGTGATAGATTTAGTCCAATTTTAGTCGACTAAAAGTCAAAAAGGTTTTAGTCTAGTTTTAGTCGACGAAAAGTCAAAAAGGTTTTAGTCTAGTTTAAGTCAAAAAAAGGGAAAAAAGTAGTCTTTTAACAAATTAATGTAGGTCAGTAAGTATTTTGCTGTTGGGTAGTGTCACTTATAAGTTCTGAAAATAGCAGATCTATAGTTCAACACAATGTGAGCTTCCGGATCGACTATTTTCAATAGAATAAATAATTACAATAATGAAGGAATGTTTTAGAACATAAAAGACAAACAAGGATGGAATGCTAAAACGGCTTGCCATACTAGTATAGCAAAGAGTATTTAATGCTAAAACGGCTTGCCATAGCGTCAGATACTTTTTAAGTTTTAATTGGCATGCACAATAAGCGGAAATGTCATGCATTTTAAACGTCTGATGGACCACCCACTAACATTTTCGTCTATTCTCGTCTCGTCAACGAAAACTCACACACGTCTCGTCATGTTTTAGTCATCAACGAGCCATTTTTATCTCGTCATCGTCTCGTTATCGTCATGAAAAAAAGTGGCATCAACGAAATGATTTCGTCATCGTCATCGTTGACGAAAACAACACTGCTCTAAACATAATATATGATATTTACCATCTGAATCTAACAATGTCATGTCAACAAATAGAAAAAATGTGAGCCTTCTATTAATTATCATGTTAATATTGTGCCTTTTAGCCCTAACAGCAGGTGTGCTTTTTACCCCAAATACCATATTTTTACATATTCTTTCGTTATTTAAAAACTGTTGCTTTAATTATCTTAAACAAAACTGAAAATCATTAAGACCTTTGTCTTAAGATATATTCAAGAATTTTAGCGATTCTCATTTGCTACTTAAATCTACAACATTTTAAAAAACTTCACATATTAGATCAGTTAAGCACAGAATCGATTTTGCTCTGCTGCCCACAAACGTGTCCAGGATCAGACAAAATTGCACATGTATCTTGAAAAGCGGATGTTTTGGAAAGTGCTACGGCACATTTTTCTGCCATCTAGTGGTTTAGAGGAAAATAATATCAAAGGTGCCTTTTATCCTGGGGCGCCTTTAGCCCCGTGGTCCCCTAATATTCAGGAATCGTTACTTTAAACTTAAAAGAGTAAAATGATACAAATTGTGCCGTGTTATCTGTAAATGTAATATAAAATGGCTAAAAAAGATTTATAGTTTTTATTTTTTAGTGACAAAAAATTTTAGTGACAATTAAGTTTATTTACAGTTAAGCGACATTAGCAAACAAATGACATTTAAACCTGTTTATAATATTAGCCCTATTTTTTGAGTAATTTTGTTATTTATTTATTTAGTTTTTTGCAGTTACAGTGGAAATGTTCTGATGTGCTCAAATTATTTGACTTAAATACATATAAGATACTATAATACATAACACTATAATACATTTTTATAAAAGAAGATTCTATCTTATGTTTACCAAGTTTTAATTTATTTGATCAAAAATACAGTAATTTTGAAAAATGGTTTTCAGTGTTACATGATACTTCAAAAATCAGAATAATATGCTGATTTGATGCTCAAGACAGATTTCTTGTTATAACCAAACAGCATTTTTAAAAAATATAAATGTTTTGTAACATTATAAATGTATTTACTGTCACTTTTGATTATATTACGGATTAGTTCACTTCCAGAATAACAATTTCCTGATTTTACTCACTCCCATATCATCCAAGATGTTCATGTCTTTCTTTCCTCAGTCTAAAAGAAATTAAGGTTTTTAAAGGTGCAATGTGTAATATTTAAGATGATCTCTAGACAGAAATGCAATATAGTATACATAACTATGTTTTCAGGGGTGTATAAAGACCTTACTTAATGAACCATTATGTTTTTATTACCTTAGAATTAGCAGTTTATATCTACATACACCGCGGGTCCCCTCACATGGAAGTCGCCGTATTGTTTCTACAGTAGCCCTAAATGGACAAACTGCTCTACAGATCGCGTTTCATCACTGTTGTTCTAGCGGAAAAACACGATGAACAAGTAACTGTAATATTCACAATAACATCGTTTTATTGAATTAAGTAAATATAATTCCTTAATTTACATTTTAAAAGAAACCTAATTACTCTTTGCTGTCTAAAACGATGACATCTTAATCCCGTGTGGGCCACTGTAGCTTCTGTAAAGGGAGGTGTGAGCGGTGGACGGGAGCCGTTGGTTGCAATTCACAACATCACCGCTAGATGCCACAAAAATCTACACACTGCACGTTTAAGGAAAACATTCCAGAATTTTCCTCCATATATTGGACTTCAATGGGGATCAAGGGGTTGAAGGTCTAAATTGCAGTTTCAGTTGCAAAGGGCTCAACACAATCCCAGCCAAGGAATAAGGGTTTTATCTAGCGAAATGATCTGCCATTTTCTAAAAAAATATAAAAATGTATATACTTTTTAACCACAAATGCTCGTCATGCTCTAGCTCTGCAATGCACGTCTACAACAACAAAAAAAAATATGTTGGAAATATCACATGTAGTTAGTTTTTCGTCATCTAATTTTCTCCTCTAAAATGGTCCAATGTCGTTTTACCTTTTTTTGTAAAGGGCATTTGACTTTCTTTGCATTGTAAACACTGGGTCGTTACTTCCGCCTACGTCATGTGTGACCTTTCCAGCATTACGGGTGAAGTCAAGCTAGTGCAAGACGAGCATTTGTGGTTAAAAAGTATATCAATTGGTTTTGTTTTTTTGTAAATGGTTGATCGTTTCACTAGATAAGACCCTTATACCTTGGCTGGGATCGTGTAGAGCCATTTGAACCTGCACTGAAACTGCAATTTGGACCTTCAACCCGTTGGCTCCCATAGACATCTACTATATGGAGAAAAGCAGTTTAGAAAATGGTAATTAAATATGACAAGAACTCAAGTTAATCTGTGTCAGAATACAATTTTGATAATGTCAGATAACTTTGATAGAAAGGTCTGTAGCAAAACATGGTCAGGCCAAAGTGTCAAATAATTTTTTTTTATCAATTTTACTGATAGTCCACTGTATGAAGAATTTTTGGGTATAATATGTCACTGTTTACTTTATTTTGCTATCCTCACTTACATAAATTAACTAGTGTCCAGCACCCACTAGTAAAAAAAGATCTTGGTGGTGTCATTTGGACCTGTATTGAAACAGTAATTTGGACCTTCAACCCATTGGCTCCCATTGAAGTCACTATATGAGAAAAATCCTGGGATGTTTTCCTCAAAGGCCTTAATTATTTTTTTTAAATACAGTCAAACCAAAAATTATTTAGATACCAGAATTCTTTTACTAGTGGGTGCTGGACACTGTAGTTCATTTATGTAAGTGATTATACCCCAAAATTCTTGATACAGTGGACTACCAGTAAAATTGATTAAAAAATTAGACCAAAAATTTGATTTGACTCTTTGGCCTGACCATGATTTGTTACATACCTTTCTATCAAAGTTATCTGCCATGAAATGAATTTGTTCTGACACAGATTAACTCTCGAGTTCTTGTCATATTTTATTACCATTTTCTAAACTTTAGCAAATAAACTGTGATAATGTGAGAAAAGTTGTAGGTGTCTGAATAAATTTAGTTTTGACTGTATATAAATATATACTAAAATACACATTTATTCTTAAGTATCCTGATACTATTGGGGTCACTGTAGCTGAAAACCATTGGAAGAGCTAAGACTAATCTTGGGTTAGATTAGTGCTTCAATCTTGGGCTCATAAGATAAGAAGATCATGATGATTAGAAAATACAAAAACAATATGTTTCACAATATGTGGATGCTGACGTCTCCTAATCCGATCGTTGAGTTTCTTAAAGCGTATCTCTCAGAGGTACCTCATCCGCAACTACAGTGGAAAGTATTAAACTGCATTGTTATGGGTCTAGACAATATTCTGATAAGAGCTACTTGAGAAGGCAAATGGAGAATATAAATAATTGATATGTGTAAGGATGCCAAGAATATGTAAGATGAGGGATCCTAATGGTATAACGATCAGATTACTCCGATAGAAAAAGTCTAATTCAGGCTGCAGTCGCATGGAGGAGACGTGTGACACCTTTCTGACTTCCTCTGTCGGATTCTTGCGGACATATCATGTCATGTCAACACGCTGATAGTGATTGAGAATGTGCTTTGCCGTGGTGCCAGTTGGCATGCTCTTGTGTTCTTTCCATGTTGCTTATGCCTCCACAACAAGAGCTCTCCTTCGGCTGACCTTCTCATAGCCCAGACGTTCATGGTTTCAAGGGAACAATGTGTCATTGTCTTATTTATGGTGTGTGTGAGCTCGTGCGGCCGTGTGTGTTTGAGCGGCACCATCTTCCTGGCATCCCAAGAAGCAAGGAGGAAAAAAAAGAACCGCATTGTCCATCTCCCTCAATAGCCATCCTAAATTGGACTTTGATGGACAAAGCCCAAGTGACAACTGCGAAGGGGGCTGACTAAATGCTCTATGCTGTAACTTCTTCCATGGCTGCCTCTCCTCTTCCATTTATTGTTGGCTAACAGCTGTCGGATACCTGGGCTTGATCTGCATTGTCTCTTAACTAGCTTGGCAACATTTGTCGAGGAACGCAAGCCACGGATGCCTTAGTGAGTCTCTTCTCAAAGATAACATTTAGGTTCAATGCCCTCACCCCTGCTGAGCCTTTCTCCTGAGCACACTTTGATCCAAGGAGTCCCGGTTCACTCCAAGCATTAGCGTATTACTGGGATCTTCTCTGTTTATGCAATTATTACCTCCGGTGATCCTCTAAAATACGATTAAACAATGACAGATGGCGTGTCCATCACTGGTCCCGCCACTCTTCGATTCTCAAATGCTGTTCGGGAGCCAGCAAGCAGGTCGAAAGATTATTGCCATCTCTTCTGGCCAATTAGTCCTTCAGCACCCGCAATAGTTCTCTCCCTCCCTTTCTTTTTTAACCTGGAATGGTGTGTCTCTGATATGTTACGTGCTGTTTTTCTACTGCAGGAAAAAAGGAGGTTATTTATAGCGAGGTACAGAGGAGGAGAGTTCTTGGAGGGGTGTCTATTTCATGATAAATGAAATTCCTTGGCCATGCCCGCAACAATTGGACTGAGAGAGCCAGGCAGCTTAAAGATTAGAGTTTGCAGGCTGCAGCTGTCCAGCTTGTCATCCCTTGTCTTATGGCACCTCAGCCTTCACACATTTATCCCACAAACAAAGGTTACAAACAGCGCAGATAGTTGATGCCGGCCACCTCAAAGACCTTTTGTCAAGCCCGGTGACATGTGAGCTGGAAAAGGAGTTAAGTTTGTAGTTTCTTTGGCGGCTACCTTCTATTAAGCCCTGTCACAAGCTGCGATGCCATTAAACTGGAAAAATAATGAAGCTCCGAAACCATATTTCAGATGGGAGAGCGGTGCTTTAGCCACTGCTGGGGTTCCTTAAAGGGATAGTTCACGCAAAAATGGAAATGCTGTCATCATTTACTGTTCTTCCAACCATGTATGACTGATTGACTCTCTCTTGCATTGAACATGAAAGGTCAGTTTTTGGATATTCTGGTCACTTTTTTCTTGTCTAATGAAAGTGAATGAGGACTGGGGTTGTCAAACTTCAAAAAAGGATCATAAAAAATAAGTGATCGGAAGTTTTCTGAAGCCATACGATTGCTTTGTGCGACAAAAAGACCAAAAAGTAAGCGATTACTCACCAGTGTTGCCAAATCTTCGAGCCATTGAGAATTAAAATTCTGTTATTAATTACTCATCCTTATGTTGTTTCAAACCTGCAAGACCTTTGTTCACCTTTGGAACACAAATGAATATATTTTTGATGAAATTCGAGAGCTTTTTGAACCTGCATAGACAGCAGCGCAACTACAATGTTCAGGGCCTAGAAAGTTAGTAAGGAAATTGTTAAAATAGTCCATGTGACATCAGTGGTTTGACTGTAATGTTATGAAGCTTCAAGAATACTTTTTGTGTGCAAAGAAAACAAATATCTTACACAAAGGTCTTACGGATTTGGAATTACATGAGGGTGAGTAATTAATGACAGAATTTTCATTTTTTGGTGAACTATCCCTTTAAGACTTAACTTGTCTGCGCTTCTTGATAAACTGTTTCAGAACCTTACTATGAGGATTGCAGGTCACAGTATCATCATAGACAGGAGACCTTGTCATGCCAAGTCCAGCTCTCCTTTGTTTGTCACCCTGTCCTGCTTACAATAGAATATAATCATACCCAGAAATAGTTCCTGGAAGAAGCCAGGTTTGCAATAATCCCTCCTCTGTAAGGTAAGTAATAACCAGCAAGGTTAAAAAGATATTAATCTTTTTAGCTTACTCGTAAGAAGATTTCAAATAGATTTGATTGTGGCATTTCTAAAGCAGAAGGCAAAGTCAAAGGCGTGGGTTCTGTAGCATGATGCCAGTGGTTTCATAGATAATCTCTAGACATCTCAGAATAGTCTGTATCCCACAAACTACACCGTTTCATAATGAACAGAGTTTTGTCTGTATAGACATCTTTAAATAAAATTAAATAGCCTTGGTTTCAGGAGGGACAGCAAACAAAATAGATTTACTATACAGCAACCTTGTCGGAATTGATATTGAATATCCAGTTACTCTCCAAGTAGATTTAATCTGACTATCGTGGACCCTAATGAAATTTCCCCACATTAATACTTTATGATCATTTAATCTTCAGTAGGTAAATTCCCAGTTGATGTCGAATTATTGGGGTTGACTGGAGTATGAGTGTGTGTTACGATATCACAAGCCCTCTGGGCCTCCCACTCTTTTCAGCGATAATATCACAATATGCTAATCTTCAGAAACACCCCTAGAAAATATCATTAGGGGAGCTAATCACACTACGTTCGCTACATGAGAGACCACCCACTAGAGCTATTTGGCAATACTTCACTTTGTAGAAAAAGGGCTCCTGAGTGCAAATGAAATTGTTGCAAATATGATGACAAAAATTCAAATTTGGAACAATAATTTAAAATGTACATAGGGAGTGTGTCAATGTGCAGTTTCATCTGATATGTTGTTAGGGTGAGGTCACATTACTGAAATATCAGCAACATTTTATCAGGAAAAAAGCTTTGTTTTCCGTTGTCAATCATGTAGTGATGCATGAAGCGCCACTCAAACAGAAGTCACTTTCAAACCAAGCAGCATTCTGTTGGAATTTTGAAAGTCTGTGCAAAGCCAATTTAGAGAATTATTTCTAAATGAGTGCTGTCAATCTTTAAAAAAGCTAATTAATCACACATCTTCCTGAAATTATTTGTGATTAATCCCACATAAAATTAGTTTTTAAATATTTATATTGCAATAGTTTCACATTTAATATTCAAATTAATGTAGAAACAACATAAAGACAGTATATTTTTAATATTTGAAGTTTATTACCCTTTTTTAATTTTTTTTTTTTAATTTATAAAATTCGTGTTATGTTTTTATTGTGTTAGCTGTATTTTTTTTGTTATTTTTACTTAATCAAAACAACACAACTACAGTTAGATGTTTTTTTTTGAAAATTGTTAAAAACTAAGTTATCTGTTTTGTTTCAATTCAATAGGGAAATTACAATACTTTTCCCCTAATTTCCATTTAAACTGCTAGCTGTCAGCAAGTCATACTGCACTTTTAAGCTTTTATTTTGATGGAAATGGCAGGAGAACTTTTATTTTGATGGAAAACTTCAGCTTCAGTGAAAACAGGCTTACAAAAACGCATCTCACTAAAAATCTAGTGAAATGCTGTAATCATCTTCTGCAAAAATAAAGCATAACTGCCAAACAGCATTCCCAAATGTGCACTAAACTTACAGCCCGTGCAATAAACAAGTTCACTGCATTCACTGTGAACTGAGCCGTTCAGAGGTGTGGAAAACACCAGATCACGAGCTGATCGCCTGAATGATGTGCGTGCTGCGCTTTGGAATGCGCAGCACAAACAGACTTGATGAAGGGATTAATTAACGCATTTTTGTGTGCAACTGAAGAGCACATGCTACTAGCATAGTATAACAGCTGAAAAATTAGTTGCATGTTACAAAGACTGTGAACTATGTAGTACTGAATTGTGGAGGTAGACCGTTTAAACAGTTTTTCACCATTTTTGTGTTGATTTTTTGGGTGGGCCTAAAATCATGTCTCGATGATGCACTGGAGCCACTGAGCATTGACACTAACACTGTAATAACTAGCGCATTAGCAACAGTGGTTCGACCACTCAATCGCGAGTTACTGACATCTATGACTATGCCTTCGTCACGTAAATGCATATTACCTGGTTGCAATAATTTATGAAACAGCTTGGTCCTCTATTCAGGTTGTAGAGGTATTTGATTGTTGAGAGAGGCGGCAGTTTTTCCACGAGTGGGCGTGGTTTCAACGCAGACAGAGGACACGCCCCCAGCATTTGAGAGAAGGGATGGTTAATTACACACTTTTTGGTGTGACAAACACTTTACATGGACTTTGTGTGAAAAACTCAACCTGATCTCATGATGAAAACGTATCTGTGGAAACTTTTTTTCGAGATGCGAAATACGTACCAATGAGTACATATCACTGCAATTTCCAACAGAAATGTCCACTGAGTGGCGCTAAGAGTGTTCGTTTCTTTTTTTCCCCCGGAACAGATGAACGTACATATGGTACCTTTCATGTGACGTTGCTTTTGTACGTGTCACCACAGTTCTGACTATAAATGTCAGTTGAGTAGTAACTCTAACGCCGTTTTAGCTCGTTTTTCATTCTCATCTTTCAGCTCTTTCTTTGTGAGTCATGTTTTTCATGGGATTCGTACCCAAGGATTTCGCATCCTAAGTCCATTTCCGTGCCTGCTGAGCTACTGAGCAAGCTTGTTACATCCGACATTGTGTTCATTTTCCACCCCCTGCCAAATTATTACCCCCTTTTGTTGAAATTGCTACATGATTGCCTAATTCTAACCCCATACCCACACCTAACCCTAAACCTACCAATACTAGGGGGTAGTAATCTGGCGGGGGTCAACACAGGAAAACGAAACATATGGAGCTGTAATGATAACTGTGTAAACTGAAAAAAGGATTACAATGCTCGCTGTTTTACCACTTGTAGTGTTCATTTCTGTTGCAGCGATACTTATTGAAACGTATTTCAAGACTTGAGAAAAAGTTCCCACAGGTACGTTTTCGTCATGAGATCGGGAAGGCAAAACTTGAACCCGATGTGCCAACCTTACTTGAAATTTCAGACAGCACCAATTGATATTGAAAGGACTGGATTTGACTGCCAAAATTTTGAACACAGGATGAGCTGTGATGTCTGATTTGTGAACGAATGACTCTGAAGATCTTTGAACTCTGAGTCCGAAAGTCTCGTCTGAAATTTTCACACGTTAAAAATAAATACAACGTCACGTTGTGTCAATCACATTTACACACTGCCTCAAAAACTTTCGTCTGTCATAAAAAATTCGAATCAGGTTAAATTTTCAGCATTTTTTGCATTTGTAGCAAGCATTTTGATAGGAAAGGATGACGAATATGAAAAAAGTGCTCTCTGTTTTACCGCCTCTAGTGTTAATTTCTGTTGAAACTACAGTGATATGTATGTATTGAAACATATTTCACGTCTTGTGAAAAAGTTCCCACAGGTACGTTTTTGTCATGAGATCAGGTAGGAAAAACTTGAACCCCATGTCTCAACCTCAGCTGAAATTTCAGACAGAGCAAATTTATATTTAAATGACTGGATTTGACCACAACTTTGCAGAGCAATAGTAAATGTATTTGCATATTTAGAGTGCCAGCATTTCTTTGATGCATTATTGAACACAGGACGAGCCGTGATGTCTGATTTGTGAATGAATGACTCTGAAGGTCTTTGAGTCCGAAATTCTCGTCTGAAATATTTGCACGTTAAAAATAAATACAACCTCATGTTGTGTCGATTACGTTTACACATTGCCTCCGAAACTTTCATGCATTGTAAAAATTGGAATCAGGTTCGATTTTCTGCGTTTTTGCATTTGTAGCAAGCATATTGATAGGAAAGGATGATGAATATGAAAAGAAGTGCTTGCTGTTTACAGCCTCTAGTGTTCATTTCTGTTGGAAACTACAGTGATATGTACTTTTTGGTACGTATTTTACGTCTCGTGAAAAAGTTCCCACAGGTACGTTTTTGCATGAGATCAGGTAGGAAAAAGTTAAACCCAATGTCTGAACCTTACCTGAAATTTCAGACAGCACAAATGCATATTAAAAATGACTGAATTTGATCGCCAAAATTTGACAGAGCAATGGTAATTGTAATCGCACATTTAGAGTGCCAGCATTTCTTTGATGCATCATTGAACACAGGACGAGCTGTGATGTCTGATTTGTGAACGAATGACTATAAAGGTCTCGTCCAAAATTTTTGCATGTTAAAAAATAAATACGACCTCACGTTGTGTCAATCACGTTTACACACTGCCTCCGAAACTTTCGTCTGTCATAAAAACATCGGATCAGAAAAGGATGATGAAATCGGAAAAAACGAAAAATGCTAAATACTAAATGCTAAAATTTCAGACTCAGTGTGCAATGACCTCAAAAATCATGAGTTCACAACTCCTTCACTGAACCACTGGCCATTTTCCTGTTATATCTGCTTAAAAATGAATTAAAAACAGTTGCTGATTGTTGTGATGTATGGGTTTGTGAGACTTTCATTTGTCTATTTAGCAACTGGTTGTTCACTTGAAAGTATATAAAGGTACATACAAATATATTTGGTGTTTGGATACGAGGTCCTAGCCTGGGTATCCCATGCTGCCTTGCGCGCAGCGCGATTTTATTCACGCTGCTAGGCAGCCTTGAGTCCATGGACCAAATTTTCACCTCAGATAGGGAACCAATCACAGAAAGGGGAGGGAGCAGCAAGACGATGACGCCTTCTATGCGACTCACTGAAGCAGTTTGGATCCAGCATGGCAGCAGACGCGAAGTTATCTTTCGATGCAGCCTTAGATAGTGTTCTAAGTAGTTTAGAACGCGAGTTTATTTTGAAAAAAGAGCAACTTTTGGCGTTAAACCGCATTTGATAGACATTTGTAGCGCTCAATAAACGGCTCTGGGCATTCGTAAACCACGCCTCAAATATGAGAAAATGAACATGTGGTTCCCAGACCACGAATCATGATGTTGTCATGACGTGGTTTGGCGTTAGCCATGCTAACGAGGTCTAGTTGTAAGGTTGAATTGACTGTACGCAAACTTACTTTGGATGACACGTCCATCAACAACATTTTTTTTGTATGCAGCCCTGAAAAAAGTTTTGCCTACTTTATAACCTCCATTTTGATGCGATAATATGAAATATGTGGTAAGGTGGCACTGCCTGCTGTGGCGACCTAACATGTATAAATATCAACCATATCAATGCATCACTCATGAGAAGCTCAGATTAAGAGGGCTGTAACCCAAGCGTTAAAAGTGTACCATGGAGTGCTTTAGGAATGAGAGGCCTGCTGTCAAGAGGATATCTCCTTCTAAGGCTTGCCTTTCCTCGACACGAGCAGGGCAAGGTTATTCCTTAGGAGGACTAGGACTAACTTGTAAAAGTTGAAAATAAAACACACACTTCTTAGGCACATTGCAAGCATGCCATTCCTCATCTTCACAGCTCGCCTGTGTCTTTCTTATCCATTGTCTGAGAAACCCGATGCCTGGCATGACAATTAGGAGGAATGAGAGTTGATGGCTCTTCAGATGCTACACAGTTGTCCCTCACTTTTAAAAGGTTGCTTTCAGTCATTGAGATCCTTAAAGAAATAACAGTGCTTGCACAGCGATTGAGTAGTGGATAAGTTTAGGTTTGTGTACAAGAAATGCTATATCAGAGCTGATATTAGAGATCTTTTTTTTAATTTATGGGTATACAGTGCCTTGCGAAATTATTCATACCCCTTCATTTTTTTCACATTTTGTTATGTTGCTGCCTTATGTTAAACTACTTTAAATTACTTTTTTTCCCACATCGATCTACACTCCCTACTCCATAATGGCAAAGCAAAAAATAGGTTTTTTACATTTATGCAAATTTATTAAAAATAAAAAACTGAAAAGATCCCGTTGCATAAGTATTCATACCCTTTTCTGGGACCCTTGAAATTTAGCTCAGGAGCATACATATTGCTTCTAGATGTTACTACACTTTGAGTGGAGTTAAACTGTGGCAAATTCATTTGAATGAGTATGATTTAGAAAGGCACACACCTCTCAAAAAAGGTCTAACAGCTGAAAATGCATATCAGAGCAAAAACTAAGTCCTGAGGTCAAGATAACTGCCTGTAGAGCTCAGTGACAGACTTGCGTTAAGGCAATGATCTAGGGAAGAGTTCAGAAAAAAAATCTGCTGCATTGAAGGTTCACAGACGCATGTAGCCTCCATTATCCATAATGGAAGACGATTAGAACAACTAGGACTAGGACAACTAGAAAATGTCTGCCAGCCCCCATCCAAGCTGACAGAGCTTGAGAGGTGAAAAGGTGAGGCAAAGAATGGCAGATAATTGCCAAATGCAGATGTGCAAAGCTTGTCACATCATACCCAAAAAGACTTGAGGCTGTAAAGTACTGAGTTAAGGGTATGAATACTTATGCAATGTACTTTTTTCAGTGTTTTATTTTTAATAAATTTGTAAAGTTTGCAAATCTGTTTTTTGCTTTGTCATTATTATGGTGTATGGGAGTGTAAATTGGTGTGGGGAAAAACTAATTTAAAGCAGTTTAACATAATGCTGCAACAAAACAATGTGAAAAAAAGAAGGGGTATGAATACTTTTGCAAGGCACTGTATGTCAATATTGGATTCTTACTTAAACTTCTCGTTTCTCCTATTTTTCAGTCTCTATCACTATTAAGTAAATCTTCAAAAAGAACACTGTTAAATATAATTAAAAAATAATATCAATTTTTCAAACAAAATGCTGTGATGCTTAAATTCACTTGTAGCATCTAAAATGCATTATAATTATGGTTTTTAATTCTTGTAGACTAAATTGTATCAATAATGTTGGCAATAAAGTTTCAGTAACAGCCACAATTGTAACTAAATTGCAACTTTTTGTCTCACAACATGACTTTATTGCTTATTTTTAACATTAGTGCACGATTACCTTTTTATTTTTTACTTTAAGGCAGAAACAGGCTTACATACTGCTGACGCATTGTCTTTGAGCAAGCCTATTCCTCTGTGTAGAGGACTTTACCATTACATCTGAATATACTTTGACTTTTAACGCAAAGTAAACCACGTTAGTTTCAAAGCACATGACACAAAATGCAAAATAAAGCTAGTTTGTCCAGAAGTCTTCACATCAGAAGGTCTTTGCCCAAATGAAACAGCACAGACAAGTAGTCATGGTGCACTCTAAGGCTATGCACACTCATACACATCATACGTATCAAGAAAAGAGAGTCGCCCTTAGAGAATACCACTGAGGCACATTATCAAATATGAGATGGTTTTGCATAAGAAAACTCGGGGAATGCTAATAGAGGAGGACTTGGAAGTGAAACAGAAGCCAGTTGAAAGTGAAATGCTTGTGGCGATTCTGCCTCTCTGATTTAAAAGGTCCGGCTTTTGAGTTGGCATGCCGAAAACGCTCACAGACTTGAAAGGCCCTATTGACTTTTTAATGATCTTATGTGGCTCTTAATTAATGACGGGCTTGTGGTCTGTCCTCCCCCAATGTTGGAGGAGTGGGAACTGACTCTATTAGCAGAGATCACAGTAATGAATCTGCCACCAGGTGTCACTAAGTCATCTGAAACATTAGCCTTTTCTAAGAGGGGCATAGAGGAGGAAATAGGGAGAAAACCTAATTCAATTAAGTAGCATTAAATGTTACGAAACAAACATTTGAATCTGAATTTGTTATATGGGTCAATGAAGTGATGCTCATTTTTTCAGCATCTATTAATTTTTCAACATAATACATAAAATGACTTGAGTACATCTCTTTCATGATGATTTCTGTGTGTTTATTATAAAACTGTTACAAATATATTATAACAATTACTTCTGGTGCTCAGATCTGATTGGCTGAGAGGTCTTTCCAGCCTTGAGATATTCTACCAGTTTCACAACAGGACTAGTTTTACTATTTGTATCACTTGAAGCATTTTTTTTTAATAGTGAACATCACAGCGGAAAATCAAACCCATTATAATTTTAAAAATACTCTTGTTGTATGTAGTTTTATGAGTTTTTAGGTGAGAAAGTATATATATATAAAGTATATGTGACCCTGGACCACAAAACCAGCCTCAAGTAGCATTGGTATATTTGTAGCAATAGCCAAAAATACATTGTATGGGTCAAAATTATCTATATTTCTTTTATGCCAAAAATCATTAGGATATTAAATAAAGATTATGTTCCATGAATATATTTTGTAAATTTCCTACTGTAAATATATCAAAACTTAATTTTTGCTTAGTAATATGACATTGCAAAGACCTTCATTTGGACAACTTTAAAGGTAGTTTACTCACTATTTTATTTTTTGCACCCTCAGATTCCAGATTTTCATCAATTGTATCTCGGCCAAATATTGTCCGATCCTAACAAACCATACAGATAATGCATAAATCTCAATTTCAGAAAAATGACTCTTCGACTGGTTTTGTGGTCCAGGATCACATATTATAATTACTTCTGGTCCTCAAATCTGATTGGATGAGAGGTCTTTCCAGCCTAGAGATATTCTACCCATTTCACAGGACCAGTTTTACTATTTGCATCATTTGAAGCATTTTCTATGGTGAACATCAATGGTGGAAAAGCAAACCCCAATTTAAAAAATACTATTGTTTTTTTAATGTATATTTTTGACAGTATTGAAAATGCCTGTTGATATGTGGTCTAAAACATGAAGCTGTAAATTATATCATAGATAGACCCCTCATCACTGTGTGTCAAGATCATAAAGTCTTTTAAAATATCAGATCTTTTGACTTTTTATGACGAAATAAAGATACGGTCAAACCAAAAATGATTCAGTCATCAGATATATTTTTCGATATTTTTTTACTAGTGGGTGCAGGACACTGTAGTTCATTTATGTAAGTGAGAATAGCAAAAGAAAGTAAACTGCGACATATTATGCCTGAAAATATTTCATACAGTTGACTACCAGTAAAATTGAGACCAAAAATTTGATTTGACACTTTGTCCTGACCATGTTTTGTTACATACCTTTCTATCAACGTTATCTGACATTATCAAGATGAATTTGTTCTGACACAGTTTAACTCTTGAGTTCTTGTCATATTTTATTACCATTTTCTAAACTTTAGCAAATAAACTGTGATAATGTGAGACATTTTAAAGGAGTCTGAATAAATTTTGGTTTGACTAATTAATTTGTGATTATCAAGACAAAATGTTCTCACACAGAGTTCTTGTCATATTTTATTACCATTTCTAAACTACATCAAATAAACTGTTAAGAAATGTGAGAAATGTTGAATGTGTCTGAATACATTTTGGTTTGACTGTTTAAGTTATACCACATCATTTGGTGCAACTTCCAAAACTTTCACCTTTAAAAATCCATTTAAAACATTGAAAATAATGATTACGTGTACACTAATGTGTTCAAGGTGTAAGAAAAATATGTCAGTATTTTTCACTTGATGGTTGCACCACATGACATCATTACAAAAATGACTTAAATTGTGTCATGGTATTTTTAAATGGTATCAAAAGTATATTTTAAAGGGGTCATCGGATGCCTATTTTCCACAAGTTCATATGATTCTTTAGGGTCTTAATGAAAAGTCTATAATATACTTTGGTTAAAAATTCTCAATAGTACTGTAATAAAACACCCTTTTACCTTGTCAAAATCAGCTCTGCAAAAAATCTACTCATTTTATTGCATGGGCCCTTTAAATCTCTGGTGTGGGATTATGGGCCGTAATGTTTACTTTAGCCGCGTTTACCGGCAAAAATTTGTCAACAAGCACATTATTAAGAAAGGCCGTTTGCAAAGATGCATAAAAAAACCTTCTACTCACTTCTGCTGTGGGTGAAGCTGCATCAGGAATGATCTGCATGAACTAGACACATATGTAGATCGGGATCGGCACTTTCCTTTTTAAAAACGAAAGTAACGCTATTCTCTTCGTCTTCAGCGGCTCAGATGTCGGGAGTAAATGACCACTGCTGTGTTGCAATGTTCATTATTACATCCAAAAACAGAACACCTCAATCGCTCAATCTGAGACATTCTTGTCTTCCTCTGCAGCTGAGTCGACACAATGGCGATCGGAGTCGGATTGTTTCAGCTCGGTGAGGGTAGATCGAAGGTAAGGCACTCATGTCAATCAACTATCGTGGGAGCGGCCTCTCTCTGTGTTTCGTCACACCGACAAGAAGCTGAGAATCACCAGATTTTAAAAAGGGGATATTAATAAAAAAAACAAAAAAAAAAACACTGGGGGCCAACTGCCAACACACATTAATGTTCAAACAACGTGTGAAAGTGAGTTTTGCATGCGATGACCTCTTTAAGAACTTGGTACATGAACTTTAAACTATTTTTTCCTTATTTTTCATCAACCCATTCAATTCGTATAAGGCTTAGAGAGCAAAACTGCCAACCAGTGGAACTTTAGCATATCTTTTTATTATAATATGAGAACACAAACTGAATAGAGAGATCGCTCAAGCTCAAGCAAATATGAGACGTAGCGAATAGAAAACATCGGCCTAACATCCAATTTTGGCTTTAGCGAACATACCATCATGTTTTCTGGAAGCCTCACCGGTAACATCTGCTGGCGAATGGCTTCGAAGTTGTAGAAGACACTCGGCAGATTCCTCGGCATGTGCGAGGTGACAGACCGATCTGTCCTCGGAGGGACCTTTCACTTACCCATTTACCCCGAACACACTTCTGCTCCGCGCTCCTGATTCTCCCCTTGGTTGCCATTCGGCCTGCAGTGCCATTTCCAGTAATAGGGCTTCAAGCGTGATCAACTCCAAGCCTCCTCTTCGGAGGGGCAAATGGACAAAACTTGTTTTGGCAAAAGGTGTTCATTCTCTCATCGGGGCACATTTCGCCTTGTTTTCCCTCCCTCCGTCTCGCTCCTTTTCCTCCGTGACCCGGTATGCGGCGGTGCTCTGCACTTGGCTGCTCGTGGCGGGCCAGTTGGTACTTGAGCAAGGCAGTATCATCCCACCAGCAGCCCTCCTAACAGCCCCCCAGCTGGGAGAGAGCAGAGCCCTCATAAAAGTAGCAGAAAGATGTATTAAAGGTAGTAAATATACACATCCAGCTCGGTGAGCTGTGAAAGTTGTGAATTGGTTTTTAAAGCTTTGTTAAGACCAGAAAGCACAGATGTTAAAAACAGGTTCAGATGTAGCGACAGATGGTATTTGATTATGAAGCAGACTGTTCGTGTAATGCAAGGATGCTGCTTCAGCCCAACTGCAAGGAGCCTGTCGGCCCCGAGCTGAGGCGGGAAGCCCCAGAGGTTCGCGAAAAGAACCCAGAAGAAGAAAGCCTGGCGCTTTTCAACCCTGAGCTGTGGATCCAAACCGATGCAGCTGCATCTGAAGTTGCATGTAATGCCAGAAGGAATGATGAGGTCATTGTCTTCTTGATAAAGGGAAGGTCACACACGCCTGTTAGTGCTAGTTCTACATAAACCAAAACAAAATGACCCGATCTGACAGAGGTCAGCCGGTTCGCCGCTTACAAAAAAGCGCTTTATTTTTTCAGAAAAAATAAGCGATCAAAATTCGTTCTACCTCAGGCCTGCGAGAATATCGAACAAAACCTTTATCCCCCCCTCCCTCGGCTTTAATAACAACCAATTAATAACAGCGATCTTTCCTTTCTCTTTTCTGAGAGAGCATCACGGTAGCGACATTATTCTCGTGTTATCTCTTTAGGGAGGGGAGAGAAGAGGGGATGGTGGTAAAATTTTCAACAATGAATGGGCCAACACAAACACAGCTGTTTTATTGTTGTGCTGTTAAGATGTGCTTTTCAAAGGCGTGATGATGAAATCAAACAGAAGGGGAGCGGCGAGCGGCTCTGCTCGTCATTATGGCGCGGAGGGTGGCGCTGGGGGGGGAGGCTGACCCCACCTCCTGTTCAGCGGAGCCGCTGGAGCGGTCCGGGCCCGCTAAAGTGCCTCTTTGTATCAGACTATAAATTACAGCAGCGGCCGCCCCGCTTCCCTCCACAACGCCGCACGAGCCACAATAGCGCGAGCGCTGCTCTTTTCTCCCCACGTGCACCTTTTCCGCCCTCTTTCTTTGCAATTAAGATTGAACGCTGATGTGTGTATTTATTATTTTTTTTATGTCCGTTTCAGATTGTTCTTATTAATCCAGTTGAAATGACACCTTTCTAGTGTTTTGCCAAAGACAACTTCATCAGGAAACGGCTACTGTGATATTTTGATGAATTGAGCCATTAGTGGCTCTATTAAAGGTGGATCAAAGAATGGTAAAATAGCAGTCCTGATTTATACATTTCTTAATAGCTATAGAGTTAGAGTCAACACTATTTATTAAGCAAAGATCTTTGTTTTTTTCTGTGAGACACTTGCGTATAATTGAAGGTCGTTTTTTGGGGAATTTTATAAAATCCTTAAACCTTGCACACTAATTCTTCTGTTAAAACTTAACATTATTACATTTTATTTAAGCAGTAAAGACCCATATTTTAGTCTGAGCCAGAGTTTTAAATGTTATTTGTCATGGCAAAAATGTAAAATTTAATATAACATAACAGAACTTAGAGTTACTTAGATTTTTTGTCTTGTTTCCAGTCAAAATATCTAAAAATGCTTAAATTAAGAAAGATTTTCTAGACAAGTAAAAATTATTGTCTTGTTTTCAGAAAAAACAAGTAAAAATTAAGTGTGTTTTTCCTTGAAACAAGCTAAATAATCTGCCAATAGGGTAAGAAAAATGATCTTATTTTCTGTTTGAAATAAGATTTTTTTGCTTGCCTCATTGGCAGATTATTTTGCTTGTTCTAAGCAAAAGCTCACTTAATTTTGACTTGTTTTTTTCTGAAAAGAAGACCATTTTTACTTGTCTAGAAAATCCTTCTTGATTTAAGCATTTTTAGATATTTTGGCTGGAAACAAGACAGAAATCTAAGTAAGAAAAGCATTTTTTTTCTAAAAAAAAGAAAATAATTTTTACTCATCTAGAAAATCCTTCTTGATTTAAGACTTTTTAGATATTTTGGCTGGAAACAAGACAAAAAATCTAAGTAAGAAAAGCATTTTTTTTCTGAAAACAAAATAATTTTTACTCGTCTAGAAAATCCTTCTTGATTTAAGACTTTTTAGATATCTTGGTTAAAAAAACGAGACAAAAAATATAAGTAAGAAAAGCATTTTTTTCTGAAAACAAGATTTTTTTTTTACTCACCTAGAAAATCTTTCTTGATTTATAACTTTAGATATTTTGGCTGGAAACAAGACAAAAAAATCTAAGTAAGAAAAGCATTTTTTTTCTGAAAACAAAATAATTTTTACTCATCTAGAAAATCCTTCTTGATTTAAGACTTTTTAGATATTTTGGCTGGAAACAAGACAAAAATCTAAGTAAGAAAAGCATTTTTTTTCCTGAAAACAAGAAAATAATTTTTACTCATCTAGAAAATATTTCTTGATTTATAACTTTTTTTGATATTTTGGCTGGAAACAAGACAAAATCTAAGTAAGAAAAGCATTGTTTGCAGTGTGTACTTTTGAAACAGTATTGTATGACTAATTTAACATTATTCACTTTTTTAAATGAAAATAAAAATGAGTTTAAAAATATTACTTTAAGTCCTTCTTCTGGCATCACAGGCAACTCCGAATCTCCTTGCTTTTTTTCTCTCTCTGATTAACATGCTGATCTAAATGATGACAAATGGCAAAAGGAAACACCTGATCTAGGACTTAGTTTTTATTTTGCACAAGCTTGCATATATACTGCACATACATTCAGTTCCGAGGAGATGGAAGGCACACGAGGCACTTTGACTACTGTATTGTGTAGGTGGTAAAAAGCAAAGGTAAAAGTCTGATTAAGTGATTAGAAATAAAAACTTCAAAACACACAATTTTTTCACCTTCCAAACAAGATAGAAGAAAAGTTTTGTAGTTTGTAGTTACATCGTTGTTTTTTTTTCTTTTTCTTTCCTTTTGGTTTTTTTTTTTCTTCAAGCGTCTCTTACGACTACAGTGTCTGAAATTACAATGGCTACCTGGACATAAGTGTCTCTTTATGTCTCTACAGAGTTTAAGGAGCTTAGGAGGGCGTTTATATCGTTTCTGTCTACCAAATAATATTACAATACATCCCCAGAAATACCAAAAAGTGTACACCATCACCAAATAAATTATGATAAATTAAACCAATAAATTATGAAACTTCTGCATGACAAATTGACAACAAAATCCACAACGCTATCCCGTTAACAATGTATGTGTATCCTTCAAAACATATCAAAGAAATTGTAACAGTTTCAGCTGGAATTACCATACTAGAATCAAAGAATTCTTCCATACAAAAAAAGCATAATGCTATTTACATCATATTGCTAAATCATAGAAAGGCAGTGTTTTTTCAATTCCGGTTTGTATTTACATACATGTCGAAGCCAGTGAAATCATGTTTAAAACCCTTCAGGGAGCACACACCTCATAAATACAGCATCATAAATCTACAAAGAGTCAAGAGTCTTGTACAACACATTGCATTCAGTACAAATAATTGTTCCCCTTCCCAGAAATATAGTCATATACAAAGTTTCTTTCTTCCGTTTCTCTTTGTAACATCTTTCTTTGTAATAAAAAAGTCCCAAACTTCAGTTTGGCAATTGATTTGTACAGATCACTACATGACAGTTTTTTTTCTCCATTGCATGAAAACAAATAAAAAAGTCTTATGTCAAATGTAAATGCGCAATAGTGTATCACAAGTGAGATGAACGTATACATCATACCCAAACTTTGAATCAAGGTTATTCAGAGAGTTTTTTTTTTTTTTTTCTTTTTTTCCAGAGAGTGTCCTTAATGGAGTGCGAAATGTACACGGCTACATTTTTCGACACAAAGCAACAAATGACCCTGTGTAACCACGCAAACAGATCCATCTCATTTCAATACCAAATGAATGCAGACCGATCGAGAACACCTTCGACGGTGGTGAGATGAAGGGGAGAAAAATAGCCACTCGAAACATTTAAAAACATCATAACACTTCTAGTACAATAGCAAGAAAAAAAAAAAGTAGAGTCGAGATGTTGAACGCAACCTCCCTCTGGTTTGTCTTAAAGATGCAGGACAGTGATAAATACAAATAAAAGCTCAAAAAGAGAAACAATAGATAAAAGAAAATAAACAGAAGTCCTTACGGGAACTAAAACTAACGTACTACCATGCGTGTATATCACACACTCCCTGCAAACACGCACATGCACAGGTAAGCACGCACACACACACACACACACACACACACACACACACACACACTTATGCACACGTATTGCCTCTGTGCTACGTCAAAATGGCTTGAAGTACATCAGATTCATGTGTTCTTTTTCAAATGGGCTGTAAAAAGTCGTTTTCCTGGACTTTGCATGTGGTTCATTAGCCAGAACCTTTTACTAAGGAGAACCCTCAGTTTCAGTTTGTGCTATTTTGTTGTATATTTTTTAGGTTTTAGAATTCAAATCAGTTATTTCTATTAGATTTTATGTCGTATAAATATTTAGATATTTAGTAAAAAATTGCTGGTGTAATTAACACTAGGCACAGGCAATTATCAGATCCATTAAGTGTGCCTGTGAATATGAACAGCTGAATTCAACTAAGCACCACTATTTGCTAAATTGAAATCCTTATAATTTAAAAGAATCATTTATTTATCTATCACAATGCATGTAAAGGAGTAGTGTTGGGGGTAATGCATTACAAAAATAATAATATTACTTTTTCCAAGTAACTAGTAAAGTAACACATTCCTTTTTAACTGACAAGAAAATATCTGAGTTACTTTTTCCCCCATTCACTGTAAAACCTGAAGAGTTACCATTTAAGTTTTAAAACCAATAAAAATGAATACTATAAACTCATTTACATTGAGTTAAATTAACTTAACTCAATGTAGATGAGTTTAAAGTACTCATATTTATTGTGAATGGTTTAAGACAACTGGTTTTCTCAAACGGTTCGAGTTATCATAACTTTTGGGTTTTACAGTGTTGATTAAAAGTCCCCATGTTGAGAGAAATTGTGAGTAAGATGTTACTTTAGTTCTAGAATAAATGTGAACAATGGGTTAATTCATCTCACTCACTAAAAATGAAGCAAACCTGCAATAATTAAATATGTTAAATAATACAAATACCCTTTATGTATTTAATCCCATTTTATTAACTGATGTCTTTGCTGCCAAGCTTCGATGATCCAATTAATCCACAGTAATAAACCAAAATTACTGGAGATAATCTAAAATTTGTTTATTGCTGAAGAGTTGACATTTTTTTTAACTTTTACTTTTTGCTGTAAAAAGGCGTTTACATTTGTCAAACATACACTGTAAAAAGGTTTCACCAGATTCAACTTAAAAACCTAAGTTCAGCAGCTGACTTAAGTTTTCAAGTTAAATCAGCTTAAAACTGCAAGTCATTTTAACTTATTACAATAAAAATTAGTTGATTTAACTTGTAAATTTAAACGGCTTAAGTTGATTTAACTTAAAATCTGAGGAGCAGCTGCTAATCTTAAGTTTTTAAGTTGAAACTGGTGAAAACTTTTTACAGAGTAGACATTTTCAAATTACTTTCCATAAAACGTAATTAACGTAACGTAAGTAACTCAATATTGTAATGCATTACTTTTAAAAGTAATTTCCCCCAACACTATAAAGGAGTGACTTGAGAACAGAACAGGGCCAAACATCTCCTTTTTTAACTTTGTTTGGGGGGGTTTGTTTTTCCTTCTCTTTACAATGCATAGTGAATAGCTTGGCGTTTTGTGCGTTGTCCGGGGGCTGTGGATGATGCCAGCCCTGGCGACAGAATGACAGCACCTCATGCTCTTTTGTGCCCATTAATCTAGAAGTCAGCAGGTTTTTTAAGGCATTGTGCTGACAATAATTGCCGGCCTGCGTTTCAATTCATCAGCTGGATTTGCCCAATGCAAACGGCACAGGCTTCCAGAGCAGATCACATGTCCAGTCCTTGCCCTCTACTGCCGACTCTTATTTATGAACTAGGAAGGGATGGACAAAGAAGGCCCTCTTTTCTTTTGTGAACACTGTTTTGATAAGAAACTGTGCTTTTCTTTTCTTTTCTTTCTAGAGTAGGGTAATGGTTGTAAATGTAATTGGTTGATTTTGCGTGGATCTCTTAGCTTTTGAAAATCAATTCTTCATATGGTTCATAAAAAAATGTACAATTGAACAAGTCTAACGTGACGTTTCACTACTGATAAACTGTACACTGCCATAGCATAATCAGATGATTGTGAGTATTAAGAAAATCTGTACATTTCTAACAAATAAACTATGTACAATTCAGTATGTAGAAAGAAAAAAACAAACAAAAACAAAAACAAAAACAAAACAAGACAGTTTTACTTTCGCTAATGTTCTCAGCCAAAATCTCTACAGTGTAAACCAAACTGGAGATAATCTACTAAATTTACGGTCCAATTATAGAGGTGTTCCCAGCTAGCAGGTGGAGGAAATCAACAACAGCAACAATTCTCTTGTCTTGACGCCGTACGGCACGTGTTTGTGTTTGTGAATTAGCGTGTATGTATGAGAGTGGGGTGTGTGTGTGTGTTTATGTGAGCAGTTGTGACAGTGTGCTTTTTATGAGCAAGAATGGTTTCTCAGTGGGAAGGCGTCCATTTTTTTTGTGCCGAACTGGCTTGCCCCAGTATGAAATGGCCATGTTGCTTAGTTACAGGAGAGGCTGCTCCGTGAAGGAAAAAAAAAAAACCTACGAGTAGGCCTCCCTCCCTAGAGCCAGTGCTATCAATGTGGACACAAAACACAAGAACATTGGACCCTAGCCAACATAGAAGAATGGCTAAACCAAAAAACAGTTAATGCTGTTTCTTTCAAGAATAACATCAAATATATATATATATTTATATATATTATATATATGAATTTCCCACATAGAAAATGTATACCCCTCTTTATTATTATTATTTTTTTGTCCAAAGAATAATTTATTTTCTGTAGCATTGCCATGAGAAAACAAGAATACCACATGTCAATTTTTTGTCTTTCTTTTGCTTTCGTCCTTTTTTGCAGCAAGCATTAATAACATTAATGGTAATAATTATATTAATCATAAATAATAATTACATCTATACAAGCTACAAATGCAAGTCTTATTCAGCAATAGTAAAACCATCACACATTGCAAACATCCGGGGTTAAAACAAAGCCCTCAAAAAAAAAAAAAAAAGACCAATAAAAGAGAAAATCAGGGTGTCAGTTCCATTTGTTAACCATCGTGTGGTAAACATGGTAATGCCCGTTTTAAAGGCAAGGAAAAAAGGGGTAAGGATCGAATACAGTCAAAACAATCAAGAATCTTATAGACTTCCCCAAAAAAAGAAGCACGGAAAAAATTAACTGCTAAGTCATTCAAAAGTAGCCGGGACTTAAAAATAGGAATGCTACCTCTTACTTTGTAAAGATTCGAGAAAAGTAGGGATGATACTTGGTAAGCAATTCAAATCACTACTCATGCAGAAGCTCCTGCAGACAATTGGGAGATTTGAAAATCTCTGGGACCTCACTGTCCAGCTTGCAGATGACCTTGTATATGGCCTTCTTCCAGGAAGGATCAACATCTTTGCCTGCCACAATGGCATTGAAAAACTCCCGTAACGTGATCTGTGCCACTTCCAGGAATCGCTCCGGAACCTGCTGATACACAAGGAGACAATGACATTAATAAACATATTAGGTTTCAATCCCAAGTCTCTGATTAAGAAAAGAGAAGAAAGAGAGACAAGTCAAAAGGAACAAGAAAATAGGATTTTGCACTTCTACCCTACAAGAGCTGAAAGACCCTTCTGGCAAAAACTAGCTGCCAAGTTGTTGCTACACTAATTCCTCTTTGTTTCTGCTGGTCTTTTATATCAATTATCCTGCCTTTTTGTCAAACTGCAGCATCATGGGATGTAAAAAAAGAGCAGCAAGACATTTTTTAAAATCGAAACAGGTCAAACCATCACATAACAACACCTTACAGTCAATGTTTTGAACGTGGCAGAATTTGTGAGGTTGTAACCATGAGGAACTCATTGGGTTAAACATTACCTGAGCTGTTCCTCTTTTAGAGTCTACTTCCTAGAGGGAGCGAAACATAATTTGTTGACTTCCCTTTATTTGACACAAGATTGTTAGCGATGTCTCATAAAATGTCTTTTTGTCTCAATATGCTTCCACTTCTAGAAGGGGAAGGAGAAGATTCTGGCGCTGACAGCGGTCCATAAAATACTAAATACTGCTATGCTTCTTATCAAGTTCCAGTGAAACAAAACTCTGTAACGAACATCATAAAGCTGTAGCCTCCTTCGCAGGTGGAGGAATTCAGAGCAAGTTATCCGTAAGTCGGTGCTCTTGGACAAGGTCTGGACCTCTAACAGCAGTGTTTTCCTGATCAAAGCAATCAGGTAGCATGTAGGGCACTACTGAGGAGTTTGTTCTCCACAACCGGAACACATCCTCTCTGGCGCGAGGTTGTTGTTCGTGAGAGAGGGCCAAGACCGGGGGCGTACTGTAGACTGGCCCTGTGATCTCTTTAGCACCAGTGACAGTCCCTCTCCGCTAACACTATAGAGATGATTAGCCAGGCAAAGAACTAAGTCACCTCCCCTACAGCTAGACAAGACACTTCCCAGACATGGTGCTTACTGCCACACACGCTCACAAACACCCACACGCTCGAACACAGATGGGTAAGCAGGCACGCAGGCACACAGAAACAGACACAAAGGTTGCATATGAGGACATACTGTTGTTGTCATATTAAAAGTGTTACTACAGGCCACAGCGAACGCGCTAGCCTTTGAGGGATGCAGTAAGAATGCTTTAATGGATAGTTCACCTTCATGGTGTTCCAAATCTGTATGACATTATCTTCTTTGGAACTTGAAAGATATTTAGGGATGTGCACAAATCTGAATATCGCGTTCGGAAAGGAAATGACGTGTACTACAGAAGAGGGTTGCCATTTTTTCACAACAAAACCCGCCCAGTTACTACTCAAAACTAGCCAGTAAAAATTGTGTTCCGGAGGGTAAAACACACATTTTTTTTTGGCAGTGGTTACCCTAGTAAAATTAGCATTCCAGGAACTAAATATTACATTTTTGGGGGTGATTCAACCCGCAGGCATGAAAAACAACCCGCTACAACAGTGGTAAAGTAGCTCAATTCTGTGGGAAAACTGCCCACTTGGCAACACTGCTACAGAATAAATATATTTCAATGCTTTCTCTAGCAATTATATCGTCGGGTAGTTATAGTGTATATAAATTGCGGGCATCAGAGAGCTGGTAATAATATGAATATTGTTTTCGGCTTAAGAGATTAAGTCGGCGACATTGACTCGTCGTCACTGACTCCGGAGTAGTGCCTGTATGCATGTTTCATACGGATTCTGAGAATATTTGTTTTCCATTTGAATGGATTCATTTGAAAGTAGACATTTCATTCTTTAAATATTTTTCATGCCTGTAAGGCAAGTATACACAGAGTTTCGCGCTCACAGAGACCGAAACAGCAGAAAGCGCATCCTGTTTGCTTTCATTATTTTACAAAAGCACAATGTTTTGTTGTTACTGTGTGCGCACACAAATACAGTAGATTCAAACATTACTAAATTCATTACTCTTATCTGTATGACCAAAAATGTCTGTAGAATGTGTTATTTGTTTAATTCATGCCTTACAGATTCACTATAAGTCAGTGTGGTCTAATGTTGTTTTGGACCCCATTAACTTTCATTCTAGGGTGTGGAAAGATCCAGAGCAGTTTTTCCTCCAAGGACCCCGAATCAATGTGCTCGCATCAAAGCTCATGACACCATCTAATATTCATCCTCCACTGCAAGGTTAAAGTTGCAGCCCTATAGTTGGTTTTATCAATGCAGCCCTCCCCTGTGGATCGGGATCAGCGCTTAGTTTGGCATCACTACTATCAATCAGACTCTGACTGCTCCTCAAAGGCCCTGCCAGGTGAGCAGTTGTCTGGACAAAGAATCTCATCCATGTGACCCACACCATCCCCAGCTCTCTTTTTTCCATTATGTGTTAAATATACTGTCATCAAAGGCATACCCTTGTCTGAAAGGCCTTGACTGGTGTGGAAGATGTTTCACTCTGCCGCCACAATCATAAGTGCTTGACTTTTGGTTGTGATGCAGTATTAAATTATAGCATGGCTATAAATACTGAACTTACAATGGCAGTTAAACTAGATGGTATGATTCACCGGAGTGTAGTTGATGGCTTGATTGGGTTTATATGCTGTAACGCCTCAGCCTACCTCCCTTTTAAGATGTGTTCCGGTGTAAATAGCTAAAAGTAGCTGCGTTGCTAACTGAATGGACCAACATAAGATCATAGCTTTTCTAGTAACAAGCTAGTGTTTTCAACAAGTAGCTCTGTGTCGAATAGCATTGGGAAGTCATTCATTTTGAATGATTCACTATTAGAACATTTGATTTGTTCGTTTCAATCACTTAATGGCTTTGGGAAATCTGACTCATTTTAGTGAGTTGGTTCACTCTGGCAATTTTAATAAACTTGATTCAACTGAATCATCATTCAATTTTGTTCTTGGAACCATTTCTTTCAAATAGCATTGTGATGGCTCATTTAGATGATTCATTTTAATGAACTGGTTCAAAAATGTTTCTTTAAATTACAAGTAGCTTAGCGCAGTTTCAAAGTATCACCGCAACACTGCCATGCCCGAACTCCGTCCGTCTCAAACGGGTGACATTTTTGTACAGTGGCGTACAGTAATTTCTCCCCTCCTCCACTCTTTCTCCTGGGGCAAGATCATAGGAAGGGAGGGGGAAGAGAAGAGAAGAGGAGATAAAAAAATCCTGCCCAAGTGCTTTTGGCCAGAGCTCTGTCTCCTTCTACTTCTCCCTCCCCGAGGGGCACAGCCTTCAGGGGTCATTTGTTTGATTATGCTGACTGTCCCCAGCCTCGGCAGTACACAATAAAGGCCTGACATAGCAGCCTGCTTGCCTTCTGTGTCCTGCAGATACTCATCACGAGTGTCAGGACATACCAAGGTTAGTGGTCACTGGGACGGCGCTCATAGGCGAAGGGCTTGCCAAACGCACTTGGCTGATGAATGAATGTCACATGGAATGGAGGGGGTGAGAAAGAAAAAGAGAAGAGAGGTGGGGGGGATTACAAAGGTTATAGATATCCAACCTCCCCAACACCCCAACTCACAACATACCCTCTCCCCTACTTTTTTTCACGCTTTTATAAGTCTTCCACCCCCTCAGACAATGGCCAGCAGCTTTCTGGAAAAAACAACGGAATAATTGCACACAGGAAGAAAGAAAAAAGTGATAAAGGTGCCTTTCTCAAATTTGTGTGGTCGCAGAAGGGAGTCTGTCGCTTTTGGATGCTAGCATAGTACCTTAAAGGCAAGTAGGTCTGTTTGGCGGCCATCTTGGTGATGCCTTCGGCTTGCTATATGAGCACATTTTTCGATTTGTCAAAATATTTAGATTAAACACTAAATTAATTGTGTTGATGATGTCAATGCAAGTCCTTCAGTAGAAAAGTAAAAACAGTGTAGCATAATGGCATAGATTTTTCAACAAGTTGTGGTGAAGTTTTACAAAATAGTATTAGGAGGTCTGATTCATTTAAGGGTGTGTTCACACTTGTCATGTTTGGTTCGATTAAAACGAACTCTGGTGTGATTGCTCTGTTAGTGTCGTTCATTTGAGTAAGTGTGAACGCTGCCATCCGAAACCTGGTTCTCTCCAAACAAGCGGACAGAGACCACTAAAAAGATGGGTCTTGGTCCACTTCCAAACAAACTCTGGTGTGGTTCAATTGAAATATGAACACGACACGGACCAAATACTTCTAAACAAACCATAAACAGGAAGTAATGAAACTTGATTTCATGAAGAGAACATGCTGTGTATTTAAAACAATAAGCAGAGGGCAAACATGGAGCAACAAGGAGGTAAAGTGCCTTTTATGAGCTCTTTGTGATGTGGTAAAAATAAAATCATATTCACGCAACAATTAGCATGCTTAGTACAGCAGACGGCATTAGGTGTGTTCGACCTAAAGCGGCGCTGAGCAGACCAATCAGTGAGTAGATACTTTGGTGTCATACACTCTCCGCGCCACTTTAAATCGAACGTAACTTTTCCTTTTGAGGTGTTCGGTGAGTTCCATCACAAAATATACCTCACTCAACCCAACCAAACAGGTTGTGAACATATCACTATGCCTTTAGATTCAGTATCTTTAGGTTTGCTGTCAAAAATGGCAGTGTGAACACTAAGCGGACCAGGTCTAAATGGATCATTTTCCTTTTTGGTCCAGACCAAATTTACCAAACGAACCGAACTACAAGTGTGAACACACCCTTAGTGAGTTGGTTTAATTGGATGATTCATTTTAATGAATTGATTAAAAAAGATTCATTGATTCATTTGAAGTTGGTTCATTTAAATGATTCACTTTAGTGACCTGGTTCAAAAAATGATTAACTGATTTCATTTAATCATGTCTCAGTTTCATGACCCTTTTTTCACGTCCTAAACTTGATTGGCTTTTAATTGGAAGGCAGGGCTCAGAAAGATCTTTAAAATTTCCGAAGCAGGTTTGCGCACCTGTTTAGTGCTAATGTGATGATTTTATACCTAATAGATTTGTCTTTATCCAATTGGCGAGAGAGATATGTTCACATCAAATCTGATTGCTTTGCTTAGCCGCTGACGCTTACGTAGGGTAAAGCCCAGGAGTGCTGCATTGCTAAGAATATTCCTGTGAGGAATTTCTCCAACTCATTTTTTTTTACCATAAAAGGGCAGTAAAATGCTGACTAGGGAAGAAGACAATGTCAAGGAGAAAAGGGTATTGGTATTTTGGATCCTCTTGACTGCTTGCCTTGGAAAGAGAGAGAGAGAGAGAGAGAGAGAGAGAGACAGAGGAAAAGAGAGAGAGAGAGAGAGAGGGAGAGGGAGAGTTATTCTTGTCACAAACCCTTTTGTCTGCATCTGCTGACTGCTTGCCCATAGCCAGCAGCATGCTTTAACTGTTTTGTCACCTCCTCGCCTCACACGGATCAGCTGTTGTTCTTTTGTTACGGCTATTGTGTAGGCTAAGCCTCTAAGGCCGCTCTGCTGTGCGGTAAACACAGCTGAATCGCACGGCAGACAATTCCACATCAATATTTCATATGCCCTCTTTAGGACTCCTGATTCAGTCAAGTTGAGAGGAAAAATACGTCGGGCACGGTTTAAATGGCCCACAGAGCCCTCGGAGAAAATTAATACTAATAAAGAAAACACTACGTGTGTCGGTGGCTGCCGTGTTTTGTGCACGCTGTCACGCTGCGTTTCGCTTCTTGGCTGTAGATGATGTGAAAGTGTGAAAAGCATAAGTGATTACTCAATTACTTCCAGCAGTTCCAAGTTCCGATTTTCTTTGCTATATGTCATAATACGTCATAATAATATACTAGTGTCCCTGAAATAACATTAATGGCTAAAGGAATATCCAAGTTAAGTTCAGCTGATAGCATTTGTGGATAGCATAATGTTGATGTTGAAAAATAATTCCTGAGGAGAAACATTACAATACTGACTGTTTAAATAGTATACACTTTTAAAAATAAAAATTCTAAAAGGGTGTTTGTGCAGTGATGCCATCGAAGAAGCATTTTTGGTTCCCCAAAGAACCTTTAAGTGAACAGTTCTTAAAAGAACCATTTTTTTTTAAATAATAAAGAACCTTTTCTGCATTTGAAGGGTTCCATGAATGTTTAAGGTTCTTTATGGAACAATCAATGCCAATAAAGAAGCTTTTTCTGTAAGAGTGTAGCCACAAAATGTAAACTTCATTGCCTTGTCAACTTCAAAACCCTAAACTGACAATTACACAAGTGACAAATGCACAAGGTTTAACAGAAATGCTTTTGTAAAATCACTAGCTTCGTATTTCTGCTTTTATACCTTTTAAAAATGTGTACTATTATAATTCCCTCATTGTAACCTTGATTTTTGCTTTTTTTTAAGAAAGGAGGGACAAATTATGCCACAAATTATGTCAATTAAGCTCGATTTGTATTGAAAAATCACTTTCGGGTGTATCATTACAAATAAGACTAGCTGGCCACTCGTTCCTGCCCCCCAGCTTGATCAGTTTTCTGGCAGCACTGCATCCTCAGCGCTGCTGTTGCCAAGGATGAGAGGACACAGAGACCGTCTTATGAAAAGAGGGATATTATATCGCCCCTCCACTGAGAAACACAAGACAAGAGGTGAAAGAGAGGGAGGGGGAGACATGTAGAGCAGTCATGATCAGCAGCCCCGGTACTTCAACCAGCATTCATTCACCCCACTGCGTGTGCACTTGGGCCCTCTATACAAACTGCCCCCGAATCGACTCTGTTTGTTGGGTAAATATTGATTGAGGAGAGACTTACCTCCTGATAACTGCCATACAAATCAAGGACTGCGTGGGGAGGGGAAGAAGGGCCGAGCGAGTGCGTGTGTGGGAAATGTCATAGACGAGTACCGCAGATGGAAGACTGAAGGTCTGTGAAACTTTTGTGTCTCAAAAGGCCACAGCGTGGGGAACTGAAAGCCCAGGCCCACTCTCTGTCCCTGCTAAGAGTTTCTTCTTGGGAAGAAAGTCCTGGTTTCCTCACCAGAGTTAATCATTAAAGGGGAAGAGTCTACTTTCCATTTCATTGCGGCTCCTGTTTGATATTGCCTCTGTTTGGAGCTGGTGTATCTCACTGCTTGTATTTGCTCAGGCCAAGCCGTCCAGTCAAAGGTGATAAATTCACCTGCTGGCCGGTAAGATTTCTCAGAGATTGTCTCACAAGTCGAAAACATTTCGTTTTAGTGCTAATGACAACCCAGGCTCATTGGAAATACGTGCCTCGATATGCATTACTAGACATTTCAAAGTCTAGTGGCGCTAAAACACACATTCAATATGTGATCATGGTTTTTAATACATTAGTACAAGCACATGTTTCTGTGTTTTTATTAAGCTGCTTGTGATACGTATTGCGGCTGTTCAGAATTCAAATACCCAACCCTAAACCTAAACCTAAACACGGTGCTTCACAGTGCCATAGTAGAACATTTTTTTAATTTAAATGGTTCCATAAAGAACCTTTAACCTTTGAAGTAAAAATGGTTCTTCTATGGCATCACTGTGAAGAACCTTTTAAAGCACCTTTACTTTTAAGAGTGTACACAGGTTCTTCACATCGATGCCATAGAAGAACCATTTTTGGTTCCACAAAGAACCATTCAGTCAAAGGTTCTTACCTTTTTATAATCTGAAGAATTATGAATATAGGTTCTTCAGCTGTTAAAGGTTCTTTATGAAACCATTTAGACAAAAAAGGTTCTTCTATGGCATCGTGAAACACCTTTATTTTTAAGAGTGTATACGGATTTGAGTTGTTTTGTCGAACCATAGTTTCAAGGGGCTCTTGTCGAAGCTCTTCATCACTCAAGTGCAAACCACAGAGCAAACCTTCTGAATTAAAAAACTCCTTCATATGAAGCTGTATATGTGACGACGACCATTAAAAGCATGTTTTCAAATTGCAGGATTGTTTTGTAGCCATACTATAATGTTCTACAAGTAACTGTGTGAAAATTAGGCTTTATTAATCAAAACTCTGTGTGAAAAGGAATAAAAGATGTCTTGAGTTTTACTGCCTCTATTGTTCATTTTAACTAGAAACGGCAATGATTCATATAGATCAGTTTTTGCGGAAATGTATATAGAGGCAATGTAGTTCCAATAAGCCTATGTTGGCTAATGATGCAGCATTATTATTAATGAAATTAAATCTAATCTAATGATGTAATAAAACTATTTAAATAACTTTTCTTTTACTAATTTACATTCTAAGGGCAGCCTGTCACTCACATTTCATACTTCATCATATACACCATTTCCCTATCTCAAACTTTAATCTGAGAAGTGAACACTTCCCTTTCACTACTGGTAAGGATCCTCAAAAAATGTAAAGTTGTATATATTTGTGTATGTATGTATGCATGTATGTGTGTGCGTGTGTGTGTGTATGTGTATATATACTTTTTAAAAGGCACATAACGCAGTACAAAAAAGACCTTTTAAAATAAATATAACTTCTAAATACCGCAGACTATTTCAGGAGGTTGAGTTTTTCCTTTTTTTTTTTTTTAGGAGATAATGGATTGACAGAGAGCAAACAAGTCTCAAGGCCAGGGGGCTGAAAGCATAAGAGTCCACCCCACTCGCCTCCCACCCACCCGTTCTCAGTTTCTCTCTATCACAGCTTGTCCGGGAGCTAGTCTGAACTTCAAAAGAACAACATCTCGTTGAACGCGAAACGTTAAACTGAACGCTGGACATTCGGCTCCAGCTAATCAATAGTGCATAGAAAGCAAAACCTTGCAGTTTGATAAACTCTTGGCTGGAGTGTCAATCAGGCAAACAGATTGCATGTTTCCCTGTCTGATAAAGATTCTTTCAAAACCCACTGTGATGCAACTGAGCTCCACAAACTGTCCCGACAACCTTGAAGCAGGCCTAGGTTCTCACTGCAAATGCTGGACAAACATGCGCATGCTGCTGCTGATTCTGCATTGGCCTTGATGAAAACTATTTTTCATACTTAAGAAAACTTTGAGCAAGCACCATATGCCCATTTCTCAAGGCACGCTGGCACGTAGCGAGTGTGTGTGCGTGAGTGGATATATTTGCGCTCACCTTTAAATAAGGTCATTCGCTGGTTAGTTTCTTTTTTTTTCTAGAGAAGACGAAGCATTATAAAACAAATTGTTCAGCCAAAAAAAAAAAAAAAGCAAGCAAAAAAAAAAAAAAAAAAAACTTGTTATTTACTCACTTTTTTTGGTGGAACACTAAAGGAGAAATGTATAAGAATAAGCTTGTTAGAAAAGTATCACAAACAAATCTTTTAGGACAGACCTTTTCAGTGTAAACTTGATTCAGGGCACAAAACTAAACGACTTATAATTTAGTTGTCAGATGCATTTCGAAGACTTGAAATACAGTGCAAAACCAGTCATAATGGTCCATTTTTTGGCCATAGGGTTGGGATGGGGGGGGGGGGGGGTTAACTGTGTGAGTTTTTATTTTTGTTTCTATTCTGTGTTTCATGTATATCTTGTGTTGTATGTCTCTGAAGATACACAATAAAAAACATTTGATCAAAAAAAAAAAATGGTCCATTTTTTGCAAGCTGATTAAATAAGCTCTTCATTAAGGTATGATGTATATTTAGTTAGGATAGGGCAATATTTGGCGAGATACAACTATTTGAAAATCTGGAATCTGAGGGTGAAAAAAACCCTAAATATTAAGAAAATCGACTTTGAAGTTGTCCAAATGAAGTTCTTAGCTATGCATATTGCTAATCAAAAATTAAGTTTTAAAATATTTATGGTCGGAAATTTACAAAATATCTTCATGAAACATGATCTTTACTTAATATCCTAATGATTTTTGGCATAAAAGAAAAATCGATAATTTTGACCCATACATTGTGTTTTTGGCCATTGCAACAAATATACCCATGCCACTTAAGACTTTTTTGAAGAAGAAATTTTTGTAGTCAGTGGTCACATACATTTTTTAAACTTCAATGCAATGCGATTTCATTGGAAAAAGAAGGAACAGTAAATCTATCGATTTGCATTGCTTCGGAACAAGAGTGAGTAATAATGAGTTTGGTCGAACTATTCCTTTAATAAAGAACGTTTATTATGCTAAATCTGATTCGCCATATGAGCACGATGTCCTTTCACCCTTCTATATCATTGCGTTTACTAAAGCAAACAATGCCACAATGACATGTGCACTTCAAATTCAGGGGCACTAGGTCTCTGACCTAGAGGAGGGTCTGGGTTCAAACCTGCTTGGGCTAAAGGTTATGAAGTCATTTGTCTCAAATTGCAGTTGAACCCCGTGAAAGAAGAGAGTGTTTGAGGGAGGGAAAGAGAGAAAGAGGGACATCTGGAGGAGAAGGAGGGGGGAGAGGGAGGACAGAATGGCCTAAGGACTGGAGCAGGCAGGAGGAGGAGAAAGGCAGCTTGGAGTTGGGTCTTTCTTGTCTGGCTGAAGAAAGGATCTGGCACCGAGACTAATGAAGAGAAGAGGGAGGGAGACAGAGACGGGGCGGTTGGGTGGGAGATGTGCCAGGGTTTGGAGAAAGCCGTGCACGAGTGCTACAGATGTGTTTGAACCCCCTGGAGCAAAATAATGACATAATCACCAGTGGTGTCACTGAGCAGACTGCACACAAGGTGACATGGGAGAACGCGGAAGGAGTCTGGGCTGAAAAAAAGGAGACCCGTCTAGTTCGTGCAAGAACTTTCCATCAAAAGCTATTTGTAGGGAGTCATAAAGACTAGCGCTGGGACTGGCAGGTGTTTTTCAGTTTGGGCCACTCCAGGAACTTATCTGTAGGAGGAAGGAGTTCCAGCGAGCTTGCAGGCTCTTTTGAAACTACTTAACGCCCTGTTTATGTTCTGTCACAGGTCTCTTCATGACAACAGAATTCCAGCCCATGGCAGGCAGCACTTAACGCTGAGAGGCAATTAAAGGAAGTGGATATTCAGCGTCACAATGTCACACTTTAGGACAGGAAGCATGTGATGCTTGTTGGTGGGACACGGTCAAGTTCATCCCGTGTTCTTAATCCGAAAAAAGACATCAGACGGTATTTTTATATACTGTGAAAATCTTTCTCATTATCGGCATTTTGTCTCGTTCTCCAGTAAAGAAAAATTTCGGAACATCCTTAAAACACAATTTAATTGAAGCAAAGTTGTCTTAAAAGAACATATATCTGACCCTGGACCACAAAACCAGTCTATATTTGTAGCAATAGCCAAAAATACATTGTATGGGTCAAAATTATTGATTTTTCTTCTATGGCAAAAATCATTAGGGTATTAAGTAAAAATTATGTTCCATGAAAATATTTAGTAAATTTCCTATTGTAAATATATCAAAACTCTTTGGAACTTCATTTGGACAACTTTAAAGCCAATTTTCTCAATATTTTGATTTTTTTGCATCCTCAGATTCCAGATTTTCAAATAGTTGTATCTCGGTTAAATATTGCTCTATCCTAACAAACCATACATCAATGAAAATTTATTCAATTTCAAAAAATTGACCCTTATGTGTCACATATTAAATAAATTATCATTATACATGTTACATGTACTTACTATTATAATACCAATAAATTATGCATAATTACATGCAAGTAACCCTAACCATATGTGACCCTGGGCCACAAAATCAGTCTTACGAACTTCATTTGAACAACTTTAAAGGCGATTTTCTTAATATTTATATATATTTTTTGCACCCTCAGATTCTACTTTTTCAAATAGTTGTATCTCAGACAAATATTCTCCTATCCTAACCAACCACACCATCAATATATTCAGCTTTCAGATGATGTATAAATCTCAATTTCGAAAAATTGACCCTTATGACTGGTTTTGTGGTCCAGGGTCATATATAGTAAGTACATGCAGTTAATTAATATTACTCAGTCCTTAAATGTATTATTGTAACAAGTACACCTTAAAATAAAGTGTAACCAAAAACCAAATTTGAGCCAATTCTTAGCAATGCATATTACTAATCAAAAATTAAGATATATTTGATATATTTACAGTAGGAAATTTACAAAATATCTGAACATGATCTTTACTTAATATCCTAATGTTTTTTGGCATAAAAGAAAAATCTTAATTTTGACCCATGCAATGTATTTTTGGCTATTGCTACAAATACACTTGTGCTACTTAAGACTGGTTTTGTGGTCAAGGGTCACAAATTAAAAAAAATACCTGCATGCATATTAATTCCTGTAATTACATTTATTATTACAGACATTATTGTTGACCCATCCCTTACATCTTAACCCACCCTTAAATTCCACCTCAATAGCAGCTAAAGTCTTCTGCAATACAATAAGTACACACTTAGTTAAGGCCACCTAATATAAAGTAGGACAGCTATTTTAATATTTTTCCTGGAAAACAAGATAAAGATATTCAAATTATTATTGTTGTGCACAAGATGTTCTTGAGCAGGATATGCAGTCAATAAATTCTTAAAGTAGTTAAATGAAACACTCATATTAGATTTACAGCATGAGGGGAAAAGCAAAGTTGAACAGTATGTACTACATCCATGATTTATTCTGTATGTGCCAGTGTGTGTGTGTGTGTGTGTGTGTGTGTCTGTGTGGTGGTTTTCTTTGGCTGGTGCTAAAGACTGCAGGGCTTGGTCCCTCTGTGCAACTTAGTGACCATTAATAAGTCATTTTGTCTGGAAAAAAAACATTGCCTGAAAGCATCACACACTCTTATCTAATTTCTGTTTCTGTTTCTCTGAGTAATATACAATATAGAGTGCCTACAGCAGTTTGGCTTTAAGTCCCTCTAAACTGCCATCACCAGACAGTTAGGCTGAAAAAAAAAAACTCTTTGTGTTTGGTAAGCGAAGCAGTTTAAAGTAGGTGTGCTTTCGTTGCACCTTCCCTTATGAATTATTAAATTACATCTCCTTGTTGGTGTTGCTATTTGCGCTAGTAACGAACAAAAGATAAGTCTTTAATACAGATTTGATGGCAGCGATTACACCGTCCCTTGGTAAGTACAGTCAAGGCCATTGGATGTAATGTGCTGTACTGTAGCGTTCTCCAGGTCACCTCCACTAATGATTAACCAACACGCTGAGGAAGTTCAGTTCCCACAAGAGCCGCATGAGAAGAAATCACGAGTGAGCTCATCGACAGAGATACGGGAACGGATATTCCCTTAAATGGCAGGTGAAAGAAAAAAACTATTTTTGTCAAACCTGAATCCTGTGAAACTCACTATCTGGCAGTCTAATTTTAAAATATTGCCTTAAGTGCATTCAATAAAGACATAAAGAGTGTAAGGGTTATTCTATCAGCGGCCGCAACGGGAACAGAACCCAAGTGTCGTCCTATAACTAGATTACTGGAGCTCCTCTGACGTGAAGCGTGGTAATAACTAAGCTAATATGATGGGAGTTTGTTTTCATAGAGCTCTATTACGTTCGGCTGGGGACGTACAGTGTGACGGGGAGCCACGAAGCGTGACATTTATGGCAAAGCGGTAGTGAAAAAAAGAGGAAATGCATTATAGTCTTCTGCCCGTCAGCTCTCCAGTGATGAATTGATTCAACACTGAGCATAAGAGCCTGTTAGTGGCATACGGCTAAACTAATTGTACTTGATTTGATTGGCATAGAATTTGTATTATAAGTAATATGTTTTTTGTAATTATAAATTTCTCTTTTAATTCAGTTTTATCCTGTAATTATAAGTGTCAGTCCATCAGACAGTATGATCTAATTAGACAGAGGAAGATGATTGTGACCCAAGAGCCCTTGAAGACAATAGTCTGCATCATCTGACCACAGTGACTCTTGATATCACATGACGGGATAAGGGTTTACCACAGAACACTTATTGTGAGGGGTGCCATCCCAGCTGCGTGTGCGCTTGCCACACAATGGGGCACCAAGTCCGGCTTTGTCTTCAGTTTCATTCAAGCAGATATTTTATACACTTTTGCTGCATACTGGATGCAGGTTAAATATCACAACAAGAATTTTGTTGCACATTTTTTGTCTTTCTTTTTTTAGTCGAAAATACATTTTTGAGAAAAATATTCAGAGATTTTTCGTTATATAATGGACTTCAATGGAGATCAGCGGGTTGAAGGTCCAAAATTGCCATTTCAGGGCTTCAAAAGGCTCTACATGAGCCAAGGAATAAGGGTCTTATCTAGCAAAACGATCTGTCATTTTATATATATATATATAAAAAAAAATGCATACCTCTATATATATATATATATATATATATATATATATATATATATATATATATGTTTTAACCACATTACGTATTCGTGTTGGAAATGTCACACGTGACGTAGGTGGAAGTACAGACTCTTGTGTTTACAAAGCGAACGTGCAAAGAAAGTCAAATGGCATTTATAATAAAATGCAAAATGCAATTGTAACCTTAAAAATCTATTTCTACTTTTAACCCCCAAAAAGTTTTGCTGGTATAAATTAATGTGTTTAGGTTGATTCAATGATGTTAAATAATAAGTTTCACTTCAATAAAACCAAACTTTAAACTTTAAACTTAAAACCAAACTTTCTAATAAAAACTTTAATTTCATGTTACCATTTTTTAAGTAGCATTTATAGTGGACTTTAATGGGGATCAGAGTGTTGAAGATCCAAATTGCAGCTTCAAAGGGCTCTACATGACCCCAGCCGAGGAATAAGGGTCTTATCTAGCGAAACGATCGGTTATTTTCTAAAAAATAAAAAAAATGTATATCCTTTTAAACCACAAATATATACTTTTTTGGCACATTATGTAATCATGTTGGAAAGGTGACGTAGGCGGAAGTACCGACCCAGTGTTTAAGTCAAATGCCCTTTACAAAAAAAAGTTTTTCAAACTGAAATCTTTTTGAACCGAAGTACACATACGAAGAACTAACTGTGTGACCTTGCCAACATGATTCTGTAATGCAGAAATGCTTAGAAAACAGCAGATCGTTTTGCCAGCCAAAACCCTTATTCCTCAGCTGGGATCCCTTTAAAGCTGCATTGAAACTGCAATTTGGACCTTCATCCTGCTAACCCTTTATTAAAGTCTATATAGTCAATATGGAGAAAAATCCTTGAATGTTTTCCTCAATTTCTTTTCAACTAATGAAAGAAAGACATCTTGGAAGACATGGGGGTGAGTAAATAATCAGGAAATTTTCATTCAGGATTGAACTAATTCTTTAAATAGCATTATATGTGTGTGTTTGAGGTAAATTGTTTTTTTTTTTAAGTTGCAGGAAAAACTTAGTACGCAGTAAGCCATTCGTAGGTTGATTTCCTCGGAAAGTGTAAACACAGTGGCTCTGTGATGCTTTTAAAACATTACTTTGTTTGCTTGAGCATCCCGACCTGCCTGACAACAGCAACATTGGCTCAACCAATGGCGTGAGTTGGTAAGGACCAATGACAGAAGGGGGAGTGTTCAAGGAAACCTGTTTGAAAACAGTCATTATTTTGTGCAGTTAACGCTAATGGCAAGTAATCCTAAACACTTTGTTTTTCCCCAGAAAGAAAATGTTGAAGATTTTAAGGGGTTAACTGTAAGATTAAGCTAAACCGTCCCTAATGCATCGTCCATTTAAACGTCCACCGCTATCTCATAGCACTGTCCGTAGCTTTTGAGTGGCGTTATAATGGGAGGGTGAGGTGAGCTGGCAGACCACACTGCAGGTCAGTGTGAGGTCAGAGAGGAAGAAGTGAAACCAGAGCCCGATCCTAAGATGTGCTAGTGTAGCGTGGCACAAGCTAGCAGCTCAAAGATAAACAACAGTAAACTAGCCCTCTGTGGGGGAGCTGTGTGTGGACTTGGGAGGCCAGGACCTCCTGGCAGTCACGATGGCAGCTCTCTACGCTCTTATTGATAACCTTCTTTTCTCATGAGGCAGGGGAGATAATACACTCCTGGAACAAGGGTAAAGGGAGATGAATGTTAGACAATAGACGGTCGCAGTAAAGGGACCATCCGCGCAGTCTTTGAACTTTTCCCTGTCTCCAAAGGACAATTAATAATGAAGGCCTTTGGGGTAGGTCACACCAGGCATGGACAAGAGGAGACGAGAGAAGAAACAAAAGGGAAGAGAAACCTGGAGAAGAGGGGGACGTGTTGGATGTTGGATAATTGATCTTTTTCGAGGGGGGAAAGAGTGTTGCTGGTCAGAGCATCTTGGATTGCATCATTTACATTATGTGCTTTTCTTGTCGACATTTTAATCTTAAGTGTGCATTTTTAAAAAATATAATTCAACCTCAATATGAAATTTTAGGTGAGTTAACTTTTTTGTTTATGAAAGGCTTTGTTTGCGATAGCACGTACTGTGGGCGGGGCTATCTGTTTGATATTCTGACCAATGGCAGACGAGGGAGAGTTTGTTAATTAAAGCCATTAATTTTGCAGTTCCGTTTGTTGACGCTAGCGGCGCAGAAATTACACACTTCACCTTTAAGTATTCCCTCAACTATAACGGTATCTTTTTAACCTTGAAATTTCACCGCACAAACAAAACTAATATGTGAGTGGGAAACAAACAAAGTCTCCAAGTTTCATTCACTCAGTGTGATAATAGCCACGGACACCTGATAGCCTGAAGATACCAAGACGAGAACTCTTGAAGTCAAAGGAGGTCTGTGTGAGTGTGCTGTGGGTATATGGCCACCAACACTTTTTCAAAAAGGCTCAGAGATCACAGGGACCAAAGAAAGAGAGCGAGAGACTAAGCCTCCTCTATGCTCTCCTCAGCCGGTTCATGGGAGGAGGGTACAAGGACTGAAGACAAGGCGGGTCTGGGGCAAGTTGGGGGGGAGGACACTCAGGGGGTTTTGACAGAAGAGCCTTGAACTATTTTGTGGCCGAAAGATGAGACCTTCCCAGAGCTGTCATAAAAATGTCTCCTTATCCCAGCGGAGCCCGTGGACCCCACCCCTCTTAGAACTCTTCAATGGTGCCTGTGATGTGATACAGTAAGTGTGAAGACGGCTCCTGAGAACCAGATGCCACAATTACAGGGCCAGGAAACGCCACTTTGGCTAACAATGCGTAACTGTACTGCAAGATTTAACAGGTGTTCACTTTCTTTATACGATTAAATGCTCTGTAACTTGTTTTTGACATTTTAAAGGATTTGATCGGCAAACGTTTGTTTTCAGAGAACCACAAAAAAGCAGTTTTGAAGAATGTTTATGCAGCTCTTTTCCATATAAGGCCAGTCAAGCACCATAAAACACCATAAAAGTGGTCCAGTTCTTCAGGAGCCGTACAATAGCCTTATATTAGAAATTAGGCACTGTGGTTAATAACAATGCAAATTCAGTTTATTCGTGGATGACTTTTATGCTTCTTTTTGTGAATGCATTCTAGTTGAAAAGAGCTGCTTAAAGATTCTTCAAAAATGCTGCTTTTGGGATCCATGGAATAAAACAAATAACAGTACGCAGGTTTAAAAGGACATGGGGAGTGCAAATAGTGACCAAATTTTCATGTTCAAGTGAACTCCTCCTTTAATAAAATATCATTCTAATGTGTTCATTTAGCTATGCAGGATAAACAAATGATGTTCACAGACAACAGTTAAGCAGGCCTGTTAGGCTTGATCATATCTGCTCTGTACATAGAGAAACCCCTTCAGCTAAGAGATAACACTTGCCACATTGCTGGCGGCTCTGTTTGGGAGAAAAGACGAGAAAGGGGGTTTCTCTTGTCTTTTTTTTTTTTTTTGGGAGCCTTTCAGGGTCCGGACATCATAAGCTGTGTCTATGCAAATGTCCTTGATTGTGTTCATTTGTGCCATTGTCCAGCTAAGACAAACAGAGCAGTAATTAGGAGAGAAACGACGGCGTATCGAGACAGCGCGATGGAGGAGGAGCCGAATGAAGGATAAACAACTTGAAAGAAAACAGCAAGCTTGGTGAGCACAACACAAGTGCATTGAAGGCAATTAATGAAGCTCCTTTAATTACGGCCTTTGCTCATTCCACCATGAGGAATGTGACAATTATGTCATTAAAAAGTTTGTAATGGGAAAGTGAGGGGTGAGTACGTTCGAAGAGGATGAAAGACACGAGGCAGCGAAAGGAAGTGCAATGAAAGAGAGGGAGAGAGAAATGACAGGGCCCAACTACAAAAAAGAAAGTCTCAAAGGAGGAGGAAGCACATTACTGGTGCACATTGACAGACTAGATTAACATCAAACGATCAGCACAACAGAGGGTATATTCATTCAGGAGGAGCTAGCAAGGTGGAACTTTGATGATGCTAAATTTGGCAGAAAGAGCGACTTGCTGAATCGGCGAGGGTTCCAGTTTCATGCCTCGCAGTCTGACAGGTGGAGAAGAGAAAATTTAGTACAAAAAAGCCTCAGCATGAAGTGTCCCTTTGCACCGCTAAAGGTTGTGTGACCTCGCTCTGCGGCACGGACTTGCTGTGGGATGTCGTCGCACGCCAGGCGAGCCGGCCCGGTAGGAAAAAAGGAACAGACTAGGGCGCTGAAATTTGCATCAAAGATCGAGTTTTCCTTGCATGGAAAATGAGCATTTGGGAAAGTCTTTCAGGCCGTCCTGCTTGTACACCTGTGCAGCCTTTGTGGCTCTTGATATGCAAAACAATCTCTCCCTCGGTTCGACTTCTCTACCAACAACAGTCTTATTCATGGTGCCCTGCACTTTCTTCCACAGCCATGCAAATCTTGCATTTATATATGAAAATAGGGATCGTGTCCCTAAATATCTTCCTGCTCGCGGAAGGTGTGGCGCGCCGCGTACCTGCAATCACAATAAACCTTGGCTTTGACCTGATCTAAATGAAAGGGAGGGGGACGGGGGCAGATTTTTGCTAATAGTCAGCTAAATGATGATGATGTTGTAAGGATAGTGTTTGAATGACCAGAATCCCAGTGGGCAGATATTGATAGTGAGCTGAGCGGTAAATGTGAGCTCTGCAAATTGTATTTGACAAGGACACTTGGGCCTGAAGCATTGCTCCCTGTTTGCCTCATCAAACAGACAGATGCATGACTGTGTTTCGGCCAAAAAAAAGAGAAAAAATTCTTGTTCACTTTACCCCAGGAGTACGGCGAGCGGGGGGGGAGCGTGGAGGTGGGGCTTATGGGATGTGAACAGCTTGCCATTCATTGTCTAATCATATAAAGAGATCATTTAGCTGTATTAATTTTAAAGCTTTCAACTGCGCAAACATTAACGGAAAGGATTCAAAGTAATACCTTATGCGTCGCTGCGTGAATCTCACCTCGCACTTTGAGGTGAAAGCGGTAGTGTGAAACCCAGGAAACGGACGAACGCTCACCTCAAAATCGTTGGCCTTGTTGTAGTGCATGTTGAGAGCGCGGAAAAGCTCACAGTCCCGGCTCACGCTCAGCTCGTCTGTGCCTGTCACGCCGTCGTTGATGGCCTGCCGAGCGAATTTCTCCATCTGGATGTAGTAGAACTCGCGGAAGTTACTGAACCACTTGATCAGCTGAGATGTGATGCAGCGGTTGAACTTTGAGAGAGAAAGGGGGAAAATAGAAACAGTTATTTAATGTTGTTGCTGTAGGTTTAACACAGAGAAATGCATTTTTTTACACATTTATTAATTTTTTTAAAGGATCTTTGTAATTGTTTACCCTCATACACAAGCTATGAAAGTTGTCACAAGAAAATTGCATTCAGGTAATATTCAATAGCCAAAAAATACATTGTATGGGTTTATATTTTTCTTTTAGATCATGTTCCATGAAGATATTGTGTAAATTTTCTATCGTAAATATATCAAAACTTAGTTTTTGATTAGTAATATGCATTGCGAAAAACTTCATTTGGACAACTTTAAAGGTGATTTTCTCAATATTTAGATTCCAGATTATCAAATAGTTAAATCTTGGCCAAATATTTTCCTATCCTATCCAAACCATACATCAATGAAAAGTTTTACTTATTCAGCTTTCAGATGATGTATACATCTCAATTTCCAAAAATTGACCCTTATGACTGGTTTTGTTCTTCCAAGGTCACATATATATTCTCTTTTTTAACAGTTTTTTTTGTTTGTTTCAGAAAAATATATTTTTCTTTTTTCTAGAAAAACTTTCCCACTGTTTCAATCTTTAGTCTGTTTTTACTGGAAACTAAAAATCAGGTGTGACTAACCTCTAATCTGGTTAGCCAGTGAGACCCTTAAATGTCAGGACAACAGATAAGACATTTGTTTCTACAAACGTGTTTACTTCACATTGTCCTTGAGGATGATGGGTAAGCAAACAAACCCGTAGCTGAGACAGATTGGTCAGGGGGTGTTTTTTTCCCCCCCTTCAACAAGGCTTACACGGTCGGTGCGGATATTTGCCGTTGTGCACAAATGCAAACAGTTCAGGGTTGAGTAGATGAAATTATAATTGTGTCAATAGCCCGTAATGCAGTAACGGCAAATTTACATATCAAGTAGCAGAGTTCATTCTGACATGCTTCAGGTTTTTTTTTTTTCCCACATTAATAATCGAGTGAAGTAAGTGATCAAGTAAAGGGTGAAATTGAGTGAAGAAATCTAAATTACATAAAGTACAGCTTGGCAGCTCAATGCTGGCCTTCGTACGCCATTCTATATTTGGAGCGCCTGATCCTAGACCAGTAAATACACAGTACTCTGTTTGCCCTGTGTACTTGCCCCATGACCTCAGCAAATGACCTGTGCGACAGCCTTTGGTGCTTTCTGTGTGTGCGCAACTACGTGTGTACGTTCACGTGTGTGTGTGCGCGCAGAAGCTACGGCTGCCAAGAGTGTGAATGTACAGGACAGCTGAGTTGAATGTAGCCAAGTTAAAAGCTATAAATCCGGCGGGCTTTCTGTTGGCTGCTCTGACATGCAGCCTCCTGCCTTTTGTCATTACGGGTGTTCATCAAGCCTTCATTGCCTTTGCCTCCCCTTCCATACCCTCAAAGAGCATTAATCAAAAATCAACCGTGAGTACTTATCTATCTGTGGCCATGAGAACATGCAGGCCTCTGTTTAGATGACAGCTGAGGAGAGAGAGATCGAGCATGAGGAGAAAAAAAAAGAGGAAGGACAAGGAACAAAGAAGGGGGGAGGGAGGTCGTGTTTTCAGAGGGTAGATGTAATTACCGTGTAGAAACTTGTCTCTGTGCTTGCAAATTTAAGATAATGACGCCAATGAGAAATCATAGCGGGGAATCTGAGTCGGAGAAAGAGTCAGAAGCCACGACGGGCTGATAGGTTTCCCCAAAAGGCCAGCCGAGAGCATAATTACCACGCCACCGCGAGAGTTCTTCGGCCATAATTCAGGAGAAAATGATTAAGTCGTCATCCCGAGGCATCAGTCTGCAGAAGTTCAAACATGTACTTAACCTATCCAGGAATTATACATTTGGCCTGTGTGTCGCCTCTGCCTTCTTTCAGCCTAACAGCGAGCGAGAACAGGGGTTGAAAAGAAAGAAAGAAAAAAAAAAAGAACAACCAAAGAAGCAAGGCTATCTGATCTCTCGCTTACCCCCGTTTCAATAGACGTTAAACCTATTAGGATCTACTGAACTCGAGGGGCTTCTTTTTTTTCTCTGCTTTATCTGCGGAGCGAAATGCACTGTCCAAATTTCCAGACACTGAGATAAGGACCCCCGGCCCCCGTGACGACTTACTCCAGCCCCTCAGCACCCCCTTAATTCTTTTAGAATAAGAAACAAAACATTACAAAATGATAGCAGACTGCTCACTGGGGAATGAAAATTGCTTTGACATGGAGATTAGGCTCTTCTATTGTCATAAGACATTGTCTCATATGAGTGGGGCTTGCAGAAGAGACGGATAAAAGGCGAGAGAGGGGGGAATTTTTTTTCTAGAATGGCTAGTGGATGACATAATGGAGAGCACAGAAAAGTAAGTCCGCATGACATCGTTTGGCAGCGCTGTATAAAGGGAGATTTAAAAAGTATTGTTGCCGAATAGAAATACCAGAGATTCGGGGGACAATGGAGCCGCGTTGCTGGAACGTGACAACTCAGCAATTAAGGATCATGTCATCTGCTTGTCAAACAAAAATAACCAGTCGAGCTCTCTCAGCTCTCAGCCACCCCATGGAACAAAACACTAAATGATACGTCGGAGCACAAAAACACACTTGCGAACACTCATTTGTCTTGGTGGGATAGTGGGAGAGAAAGTGAGATGGGTTGGTTTTTTGCATTCTGCGTCAAGCTCTTAAATTCACAAGTAACTTTTTAAAAGGTTTTTAAAGTGTTGACGTTGTAATTTCATGCACCTATATTTTTTTTTGTCGGGAGCACTAGTGAAAGCCCTCACTCACTTGGTGTCTAAACAATTTTAATAAGAATATTTATTTATTTTTGATTTATTTAACAGTGCAAAATGCATTTTTATGAAGCTGCATTGAAACTATAAACTATTAATGAAATTATTTAATTATTATTAATGAAATTATTATTGATATTACTATTATTATAAACAAATTAATTGTAAAAAATATTTACTTTTTTATGAATTAGAATTTCAAGTAATATAAGCTAATATACAGTCAAAACAAAATTTATTTAGGCACCTTCAACATTTCTCACATTATCACAGTTTATTTTCTATAGTTTAGAAAATGGTAATAAAATATGACAAGAACTCAGGAGTTAAACTGTGTCAGAACAAATTCATCTTGACAATGTCAGATAACTTTGATATGTTATAAAACATGGTCAGGTCAAAGTGTCAAATCAAATTTATTGGCCCCAAATTTGTATAAATTTTACTTGTAGTCCATTGTATGAAGAATTTTAGGGTATAATATGTCACAGTTTACTTTATTTTGCTATCCTCACTTACATAAATGAAATGTAGTCTCATGCACCCACTAGTAAAAATAAAATAGTAAAATATTAAAAATTATATCTGGTGTCTGAATCATTTTTGGCATGAATATATTTGTATAAAAATAATTGTATAAATTTACAATACTTTATAAAAATATAACATATTTTTAAAATAATCCAAGCATGATAACTAATAGACTTCATATTATTTATTTAATTTTTATTTAATGAAGGTATTTTGACTTAAGCATGCAGATTTTTTGACTACAATAACTGTGCAACTTTATTAAGATTTTATTTAGGATTTATGAAGTTTTTTTTTCACTTTGATGCTTTGATCAGCAAGACGAATCAACAAGATGCTTCTGTAAGTATGCATAAAAATCCACACCCGCACAAACACTAGTTTCATAAAAAAAATAAAAAAAATCTTTTATTCTGGACATCATTTCCATTGCTGTTCTAAGAACACCAAACTTGATGCTTCCCATGGGACACCTCATCCTGTTATTCTCTACCCCCACAAAAAACCTTATATATCCAATGAGCACGCTCAAAAGATTCATAAAACAAATCAGTCTGACCGCCTGTGATGTGTCCGGGCAGCAGTTGACTCAGAGAACAACGTACGGGAGCGAGAGCGTTTCACACACTCTTGCTCACGGGCCTGTGAAAGATTATTCCTCTGGTGACAGAGATCCGCTCTTTCCAAGACACCGGGGGAAGACTTGACCTGTCACTCCGCACGTTTCCTCTGTTAGCCATGGACAATACAGGCTTTCACACATGCATGGTGGGGACGCTACTTATACGGGGGTCTGTGCATTTTAAGTCTGCCCCCCTCGCACACAGCATGCACTTAGATTGCGAATCTGGGAAAAGTTGAGCTCTATAGAGGGAAGTAAGCTAAGTGCCCCAGTAGGTTACTTGATATTCAGCTGTTAATGGTACATGGCATGAAGTATGTTTAAAGGCAGCCCGGTGACAAAGCCCGAGCGGCTAAAATAATTTCCCTGACCCACGGCTGACCTTACTGGAGCTGTCCTGTTGAAACATATACGCCTCGACCCTTTCGGGGTGACATAACCCCTGCTCATACTTGCTTTGACTGCTCATAATCAGTATCACACCATCTTCCTGCTAATACTCCTCTTAACCTTTGACCTTCTCTTATTTAGCCCTCAAAGGCTACTGTAATCCAGGCCAGTGGACTGCCTCTCCGTGCGCATAGTGATATGAATATGCCATATGAGATTTATGGTGATTAAATCGGGAAGAAATACAGGGGGCGAGCAAGGAAGAACAAGTTAGTTTGGCAGTAAATCACATTAGGATAATGACCCATCGCAAGCATAGTGAGTGTGTTCTATAATACTCTGTGTGACAAATATGATAACAACTGTGAAAAAGAGATATTGAAGAGAGACTATAGAGGTATTATCCATTACATAAGATGTAAAATCAGTGGATTCTCACAGTTTCCTGTTGCTTTCCTGTGAAGGGAGGCTGTATTAATCTCTTTATGGCCACTGGCTCACTATGTGAAGTCATAAGTGGGAAATGTTCTCGCACTTGTAAGAAGCAGCTTCCTCTTCCTGACTAAGCTACAATCTATCATCACCATCATGGTTAAAGTCAAATTTTCTTTGACTCACACTTCTACCCTTAGTACATTTACAATTTGATCAGTACAGTGTATAGCATTTTTAAAAATTCAAACTAAAATGTATTTATTTTTCAAGCATTTTTAAATGTATTTTTTAATCTTAAGCTTATTACATACATTCAGTTCTCTGTTTGTATTTTATTGAACATTTACTTTTCAAAAAGAAAGAGTTTTAAATTTAAATTTGATTAAGCCATTAAATAGTTGCTCTAGTTAAGAGGCAGAAGGTTTTTTTTTTTCCATCCGATTACAGACAGTTTAGGTAAAACAGTTGTCAAATCAACCCATTTCCCACAGTCATTATTTCCCATTTAGATCCCATCATTATGGTGCCTAAACGTCTTTAATCACTAATTCCTGTAACTTTCGTGGGCTTATACAGGCGTAATTAGTCAGTAATTTATGCTTAATTCCCTTACATACATACTAGTTGATCCAACAAACACATGCCACCCATTGTTCCCTTCTGCTTAAGCAGCCCTGAAAAACCATCTCTCCCAGGACACTGACCTTGTTTTGGAAAATGTTAATTTAATGTGTACAGAATTTTCACAGCCTTGTCTAAAGGGGGAATTATAATTGGGCCGTCTTTAATTTAAGGCTTTGATTAACTTTCTCTATTGTGGCTAAAAATGAAGGTACAAAATCTACAAAGAAGTTTTAATGTTTTCTTAAAATCAGAGTTGCCTCATTCATATTATGTTCTAGATATCCAAGCGCTAACAGCGAGCAATGAATGGCAGTATGTTCTCATGAGTATTAAGCTGCTGGCAGATTTAGATGGATGCAACAGAAGCATGTGTGTGAGGATGAGGTGGTCACCCTGGACCCGGCACAGGGGCAGCTGGGAGTGAGAGGACCCTGCTCTCCTCATTTAAATAATGTGGCCTGAATCTGTCACATTATTTCTCCTCCGTATGCTCCCTGTATGACGCATCAACAACAAATTAAGTTGTAAATAAAAGACAATCGCTGCCATTGTTTTGTTTGTGTTGTTGTGCTCCATTTTGTTTGTTGTCTCCCACCGCCTCCCCATCCCCTCCCGCTTTCGTTTGTTCGTTTCTGCCGAACCTCTAATTTTCTCAGCTCTTATCGCCCTCTGCCTCCCACTTCCACAGATCGGAACTCTGGGAAATTATCATCCCGACAAGTTAACAGAAACAGAGACTAGTTGTCTGTGCTCGCTAACCAGCAGTGGTAGAAAATCTCACAATTGGCGTTTAAAATGAAAGCGTAAGTGTGTAAAAGGGAAAGTGGGACTTGTGATATGCCGTGTTGTTCTCCACTCGGAGATTAAGGCCAGTTATTTTAATTGGGGGGTGGAGGGGTGGGGGAGCTGGCCGTCTGTTTGGGACCCATCTGGACTAGTGTGACAGCAACTATTTCACACGACATAGTTAACGGTCAACGGCGAACTCACCTTCACGTCTGAGAAGAACATCTTCAGCATGTTGGAGCTGGGGTAGCGTGTGTAGAAGAACATCAGCTTGGCCTTCTTCAGATGGTTCGGTGAAAGCCCCTCTTGGATGTAAAATTTGAATGTTAAGGAAATTTCTTTTTAGGCATTCACAGGTTTGTACCACTCTAATAAAATAAAATCAGCTAACTTTCCTTGTTTCATTGGAAACGGTGCAAATCTATCTATCCCTAATTATTGCCATTTTCTGACGACTTCATATTAACACCAACACAGTCCCAGTCAATGTAGCATTGCAAGTCAATAAACGTCTGCTTATCCCAATAAAAGCGCTATTTATCTGGAGGTGGCACTGCCCTCTAGATTGGTAAACAGAGGGCAGCTGAGGGGGGTCCCAGGAGAGACCGTGGCTAACCAGAGCCATCTACCCATTACAATTAGCCCCAACCCCCAACCCTCCACCCTGAGCCTCCTGGCACGGCCCCCGCTCTGCCAGTTAGGCCGGCTTTAGCCACATCTGCGCTCCAGACTGGCCCAGCCATTTCCTCTGCAAATTAACGGCTTTATAATTTATCAAAAATGAAGATGCATGTGGGGCTAAATCAATGGGCCCCCACAAGGTCAATTAAGAGGCTCACCCAGCGCCTACCCCCCCCCCCCACCATAAAGCATGGCACCGCCATGGCAGCTCGCACCAAATACGGTACCTCACTGTGTCTGTTATGTAAAACGCTAAGCGCTGGAACAGTCGCGAGAACAACAATAAATGCATCTACATGTAAGGAACGATAAAAATTGACCGTCTGTGCAATTTCCAACAGTGAGCCTCTTTAATAATGGTGTGTATGTAGATTGACGTGTTCCTTCTGCCAAGAGAGGAGGAGAGGAGGAGAACCCTAGGTGACCTCCATTAGGCTGATAGGGAAGACCAAAAGAGCATTACTCTCTTTCCTACCATCTGTCATAATGCATACAGCAAATAACAGCAGTGAATGACAGCGAGGGAGGGAGAGAGAGAGAGTTAAGCTGTCTTTTTCACAACAAGTCAGATTTTTCAAGGACCTAAAGGCTCATTTAAAAACCAAGAGAAGGGAAAAGCCCAAGCAGCGGGGCCGCTTCTCAAAAGCGCTTCTTCATGAAATGGAGTGAATAATAGGCCGTGTTGGAGTCTGGAACGAGAGGGCTCATAAACACCTTCATAGTACATAGTTGTTGTTTTTTTTATCAAGAGATTAATCACATTGAGATGCTCTTTAATCTAATGGGCGTCGCACACTGAAAGCAGCGAGGAAGCGTTCGCTGTTCAATCTCTACGCAGTATTTACAGAGCGATGATTATATCAGTTCATTTTGCCCTTCCTCTGCTCTGTTAACAACATTCATAAATCCCAGGTATCTCATTACTCAATGCCATTAACATTCAAGACATTTACTTTTAAATAAAACAAACAAGCACAGATCTTGGGAACAATGTATTGAGGATGACTCAACTAAAGCACATTTCCTACAAGTCGACCTGGCTTCCAAGAAAAATACAGCTGTTTCTAGGATACGTAAATATGCGAAATGACAAAATAGATCGAGTAAACACTGGCCCACTCAGTGTAAGACAAGCCGGCCCATAGTCAACATGAATGAAGGACATAATGCAAACATGAATATGAAGTATTTCAGGGGAGGAGAAAAATGGGGCAGCTGTGGTTTATAGCCAAATGAGATACTACATAAACAACGTCACCATAGATGCACTGCATCATCAGGCTTTTTTAGGTCTGGTTTTGTATTAAGCATGTTGCATGTAAGGGAGACAATAACTAGTGAAATGTGATCCAACAGCCAGGTGTAAGGAGAGAAAGGAGGGAAAAAGGACATAGGGATGCTAAATCCATAAATTAATGCTAGACATCTGTTCGGCAATATGAAAGATTAGAGCAACAAATGTACTACAGCAGAGACTTTAGCCCTTGCTTAGAAAATAGACTGTTGGCTGGGAACAAAAAAAAAACTATCTTTTGACATAAAAATGTATAAATTAGAACAGACTCGAATTGTGTCATTCCACCGGCAAAGTGATTTTGAAATCGAGAAGGTCTTTTATTAAACCACTTTGGCAACCGAGTTTGAAAAGTGATCTGAGCGTTGTCTTCATAGCGCACGTTTTCTTTGCTTCGCTTTTAATTGATGAAACCCGAATCGACGTGCAATAGCTGCCTCAGCACTTGAGCATGGAGCTAGCGCAACCATGAACCTCTGTCCTCGTCTACTATATTAGACATGCAAACTGGCTTCACCTGCCGCCCACCCCCACCCCATTCTTACAACAGCCCTGTGCCAGAGCTGTTCGGTCTCTCTATATGCAAATGATGGGGGAAACTGAACAAGGCTATTTTTCTTGAGATGCAAAGAGAGCACGTGACAAGGAAGATCATGCTGCCCATGGCTGAAGATAATTGGCTGCTTGTTTCTTCTAGAATTTGAATAGAAATTCATATTTGATTAAACACCCTATTTTGCAAATATTGAGAAGTTGTTGTTCAGGTCCCAACTGTGCAGGTGTGCAAGTATACTTACAGAAATAATAGACTCTCTCTGAGCTGAAGAGTGCTTACTTGGTGAATTTGCTTTGCGTCGTTAGGATGAACTCGTTTGCCAGTTAATTTGAATATATTGTGTGTAATAAAATTAAATAATTTAATATTTAATCTTAAATTCAAAAACAAATACTTTATACTGAACATTTGGCTTTGTTTATTTTGACTCGATTCAAAGCTTATCAAAGATCTAGTAGCCATTTGGCAAAAGGTTAAAAAGAGGGAAAGGGATGAAAGAAAAGCAGCTACCTGCAAACACCTGTTCACACCAGAGAAACAGGATAAAAAGAAAAGACCTACTGCCAGGCAACAGCTATCAGTGTACCTTTACCTAAAGCAAGCTGGTGGTGTTCATAAGAAATAGGCTTTGTTGTTTTCTTGAGCTCACATATAATGCAAAACAAAAAAAGGGACAAGTAATTTTTTAAATCGCAAAGCTCAACAGTAGGTACATTTTTATCCTTCACTTGACACTAAATGAGCACAAATCGCTCCTCCACTGACAGAGATCTTTTACCATCCTTCTAACACAACTTTCTAGGGCCTCTAAGCAAAGGATCCCACTTGTCCTTTTACTTCCTGGCTTTGAAATATGATTTGCTTTGAGCATTTATGTACAAAGTCTTGCATGCGCTGTGATGAAAGAGGGGGTTTTATTGTGAGTCTCCCTGTGATAGTGTGAGAACAGAGAAGATGGGAGGTATCTTAGCCACGGCGGGTCCTTTCAGCACTTCTCCATATAGCGCACACTTAAAAGCCTCCATCCACTGAGCTCTTTTTAATCTTTGGACTACTAGAGGAACACTGATTGTGAATGTGCCAATTAATGGAGATTCATTGAAATTAAGTTTAGGTCTTTCAAGATCTGTCTGTCATTCATATGGTATTTAAGCTGCGCTCTCATCAGAACTGTTTTAATCTAAACAAATGAAAGTGGAATAAACAAAAAATGCTTTTTTGAAAGGATATTGTACTTCCTGAATAGGGAGAGATGTCAGACATGTCCTGAAGGTCTCCGCACTCTGACTTGATGAGGGACAAGGACAAGCCTTCATTCCCTGGGTGTGATGGTGAGATGGAACGATGGTGGCTGAGGTGGTTGGACGACATCTTGGTCCGTAGGCTGGTGGTCTCTCTGGACAGGTCCAGAGACTCGGGAGAAGACCTATCCTTTCCTGGGTAAGGCCCTGTTGGGGCGCCTAAGGGGCTCTGGAAAGGGTAGCCCATTAGAGGAAGGGGGAAAGGATGGCGGAAAGAGGGAGGACTAAAACCCATTGTGGAAGATAAGGGCGAGGGGTGCAGGGCAGGATGGTGGTGACCCCCAGGTGTGGGAAGAGACGCAGTCTGATCTGAGGAGTTCTTTCTCACTACCAAAGGCAGGGCCTCCGTTTGGTCATTCGAGCTGGGCACCTGCATGTTCGCAAAAGTGTCCAGGGGATTAGGAATGATGACATCACCGAAACATTGCAAGCGCTGGTTGGCAGTATGGAAGTTTGGGTTTTCTCCATTGACTGCGAAACGATCGGGGGGCATCTGCAGGGGTGGGAAAACCTGAGGAATTGGGCGTGGAGGCTTCGCAAAGACCTTGACCACGGTGTCCACTACCTGGGACATTGCTGTGTTGAGCTCTTGTTTTAGCGTCTCTGCTAGCTGTTTGCCCTCTGCGTGCATGGAGGTTGGTCCCTGGTTCTTTCCTCGTGAGCTGTCGCGCTTGGGTTTGTCCCCCTCTGACACCAAGGTCTGCTCCCGAATAAGTGCGCATGCTCGGTCCAAGAAGTGCCCCGGATCGACGTCTGACATCTCATTGTCGGAGCGATCTGGGACAGAGTCGTGGGCCCGATTGTCCATTCTGTCAGAACGCATGCTGTCTTCAGAGAGGTTTCCATCTTCATCGTTCTCGGAGTCTGTGCTGTCGTAAATCTGGTAGAACTTCTCTTGCAGTTGCCGGAGCTGCTTCTGCATGTCCTCCAGCTGCAGTTTCAGCTGCCGGCGTTCTTCGTGTTTCTGCTCTTTGCGCGCAGAGACGAGTTGCTGGAAACTCTGCTGCTGCTGCTGTGGCAGTTTCTGCTTGCGCTTGTTTTCCCGGTAGTTCTCACGAGGACTCGGGGGCTGGGCTGCCCCCTCGCGCTCATTATCACCTGCGCGGAGCGTGACGCTGGGAGAATGGCTCATCCCACGGATGATGTTCTCCACCCGGGCTCGTTTGGCCCTAAGATGCTCATCTGTTAGCCTCTCCATTTCAAATTGGGTCATGGAGGGCCTGTTGAATGGCGAAAGGCACTCCTGAGGGCTGCCCCGTGAGGAATTGCTGCAAGCATCCTCCTGCTGGATCTCTGAACCGGTGCTCGAGAGGCCACTTCCCTGGAAATTAGGCTCGCTGCCTCCATTTTTGGTCAAATTGCTTTTCAGAAGCTGGGAGATGATGGTTGCCCCCGGAAAGGGCATCATAGCGTCTTCGTAAGAGTTCGCTCTCTTCAACAGCTTGCGGAGCACGTTGGACTTCTCGCCGTCTGCGTGCTGCACCACAGAACACTCAACATCCTGCTCGGAACCGTGGGGATTCATGGCACTAAGAAAGGTTGCTTTTGCTCGGGTGAATACCACAGATGCTTGCCCAACAGTCCTCTTCACTCCTATGTCAACTCTTCGTCTCTTAGTTTGTCTGCTTAAGAGGGATGTGCTGTCATGGTCAGGCATCACTGGAACAGTTATTGTGCCATCTTTGAAAGCCTGTCAGCTGGGCACAGCTCGAGAACCCTGGGAACCTAGCCAAAAAGAAAGGACTGATGAATAATTTTCTTTATATGTCTCCAAGTTTCTTGTGGCCAATGCTAAATGCAATTTGAAATAGACTAATGTTCTACAGAACAACACAGAATGTATTAAAAATACAAATAAAAAGTCGCTCTGTAGTATATCAAATAAAAACTGACAGAGGTTAATCGCAAAAAGTATAGAATTGGGATCAGTTACAAACTTGTCATTTAAAAATTATTTGAATAATCTATTCACAAAAAAATAAAAAAAATAAAATAAAAAAAGAGGTCAAGTCATACACAAATCTGTGTAAAGCTGCACACCAAAACTAATTCTCATGTAAAAACCAGTTACAAAATCACACATGCTGTGTTTAGCCAGACATGTCCTGCCACTATTCCACTATTGTGCTCACACAGCCAACTTGCAGGCTTTGTTCACTTTGGTAAGTTTTGAGGTACCCTTGTTTTCTATCAGTAAAACAGCTAAAGTTTATATTTGCAAAGACACTTAGCGGCCTTAATATTATCCTTTAGAGATTAGCAGGCATACGTGTTCCCACATCTAATATAAAAAAATCATAATACAACAAGTATATTAAATTTTGTGTTTACAAAAACAATTGGTTTGCGGCTGATCAAATGAATTCAAAGCAAACCCCTTTTGTGGATAATACAGTGTAATAAAGGCTAGTTTTACAAGTTGACGAAGATTTAAGATCGGCCAACATTATACATGGCGCTCAAATCAGATTATAAAAAGTTTGAGTTCTCCGTGCATATTAAAAAGCTTGCTCGCTATGAATGTAACGCACTTTAAATAGACCAAGCGATTTCATCTCGCAATGAGGATAAAGTGCACAGCTTTGGTAGGCAGGTACTGAATAACGCGACTACTTCCTCCAAACATACAAATAAAATGTTAAAGGGAAAAGAAAAAGCGCAGTAGTATATTGTGACAGCGTCTTCACATTGACCAGTACGGCCATAACAAATAGTCGTTTGCAAATTTCTTGAATAAATATCTAATATTCTGTGACATACACCGACTTCAAACAATTGTTCTTTAAGACCCATTAACATAGTCAGAAGTTTACATTTACAGTATGAAACAGCGGAAATACTGCTTTTGCTGTCACTAAATATAGACACCTGACAAGTAAAGAAAAGAAGGCAACAAAATCTGTTCGTTTTAGACGTCTTTCACCTCATATGGTTATTGTGTCCTATGCGCACCTCTTCTCTCCGAATATTTCAAGCTGAATACTTCAACCCAAAAAGTTGTGATAAAAAATGAAATTCATAGTACATATGTTAAGACACACGATTCGGCTGCTGTGTTAAATAGCCAAAACATTTATGAAGTCACCAGCAAGTTCTCGGATATCGCAGTTTTGAACCTTTAAAGACCCAATGACCCCTCACTCAGTCTCTCAGTCAACCTAGAGACCCATAAAAAGGCTAGATTTGATCCGTAACACCTCTAGTCTACTTTTTCTTTTATCAGAAACATAATATATAGTTTAAAATATCCGAAGTTAAAAAGTTCAACATTAGTCCAAAGTTAGGAAAATGATGATTTATATATTTTCTCCTCGCAGCCGTGAGCGAAAATCCTGCCTTTAGAGGAACAGTGTAATACAGTAGACCTCAAACCTAAAATATTACATTAGTTTTGACTCTTAACATCTAAAACAGACTTCACGGCTTTATATACACCGGCTATTCTTTCCTAAACATGTAATTTTGATGTGACCGTAAACTGAAGCAAAGCTTTGATGTATCTGGCTTTCACGTCAGAAAACGATGATGATGATGATGAAGTAACGCGTCAAGCTGGAGTGGCAGTAAAAGTCAGAGGCGCTCAGTATAAGCTTACGCTCCTAAAAATAAAGGTTCATCACTTGTTCATCAATGGTAGCCATCGTTTTATCAAGAACCATTATTTTGTAGTTGGCAGTTTGGTTAGAAAGATCAAAAAAGTTCTTGATATTACATTATAGATTCTTCACTTCACTGTCGTTGTTTCTCGGCTCTTTAAAGCAGTGTAAGGTGGCTTTCTAAACAAGAATGAATAAGTTCTTTCTGAAACTTAAAAGATTCTCCTATGACATTACCCTTTCGAAACCTTTATTTTTACGAGATACCGTAAATTCAGCGAGCGCATCTATGTAAATGACGCGGTAATTTGTTGTTGTCATAAAAACAACAGACGGCTGACAAAAAGCAAACGGAAGTAATAAAGCTACAGAAAATGTAAAAACGGCATAAACCTCACAAGAGACAGACTAGACTGTCCTATCGCGAAGAATAAACGGCAAGTTCAGAACTGAACGTAAATGTTTCGCGTCGCGTCTCCAAAGTCTACAAGCAATATTACAAGAGCGTATTTATACTTACTTTACGGAAAAGATGCAGTCCCTCAAAAATAAGACGGTCTTATGATAAAGTTAAAATATCAGCAGCCGCAGAGCGTAAAGGATAAAGCGATACAGCGCATCACATGAAAAGTCATCAGTAGTAGAACAAAACTCAGCGCTAGCGCAAATGACAAGGTTACTTACTCTGAAGATGAGAGCGAATTGAGCTTCTTCACGATAGTGTAACAGAGAATACAGAGGGTTGCTCGCCCCGTGATGAATATTGTAATTTCTCGGGACAAGCGAGAGCGAAGAGAGTGAGATAGAGAAAGAGCTCTTGTGCGCCGCTCCTCTCTCTGCATGAAAACTGTATGTCTCAGCGCACGCGGCCAGGAGGAGGCTGAGAGCGCGCGCTCGCACCAACAAGATTCACTTTAAGACGCGGCTGAAGGAAGCAGGAAGACGGCGCGTCATAATCATTGTGATGTAACGCTCGCACCTACCAATAAGAGCAGTCCGCTGGATTTAGAGGAATACAAAACAAGTGAAGTTGAAGACTCCGCTCGAGCAAAAACCAATGATACGGGGACCTTTGTGGGATATCTGTAAGGATACGCACTTTTTAAACAATATGTTCTCTGTGTGGATTTTGTTAAACTTATTCTTTCCATGATGTACAAGCGCTGTTTGTGCTGACTGAAATGTTATACACTCCGTCAGTGTAGATGCATGCTCATCACGATGCATTTGAAATATAAATCGCACCAATGTTATATTATTAAGTGCACTTGCGATGCAACTTTATATTTTTTTTTCCAGAAAACTAAATACAAAACTATATTTTTTTCTAATTGCTCTCGTATTATTTCTATATTATAATATCATGCGAATAGTATATTTCATCACCATGTTTAAAAATAAGACCCAACTCACAACATTCATGAAATGTGGTATGCAGGCCCCGAGAAGTGACCGCAGCCTCGACCTCGTTCGTGCCTGGGTTCGTGAAAATAGTTTCACTTGCCAAGGTTGTCTTTGAGCTATGGGCTTCTTTCTACTTAAGACCTTGCTCTTACTTTAGATCCCTCCTCCTAGCCTCCACAGTCAGCAGATGAAGAATCTGCTGAAGCTTTGACATGTTCTTTCAAATTGTTATCTTAATACGGTTCTTCCTACAGAGATGAAACCGTAAGATCATCCCAAAAACGCAAGGGAGGCTCTTATTGTAAAATATGGCATGTGTCTATCATGTGTGCTCTTTATGATCAATCAATAAGACAAGTATATAAAAATATTATGAACATTTGACTAATACCTGTAATAGAATACAACATTGTTGTCTGTCCTAAGTTTTTTTTTTTTTTTTTAGGTTTGATTTACGCACAGACGCACAAATTTACACAAGACTGCTGCTGTGCAGCACACGTACCAATTGCATTTACATCTGTCTTGCTCATAGATTTGAATTGCCACGCTAAAATAAAGTTCTGCTTTATGGAAGAAAATACCATAGGATTATTTGGACACATTATTTAGAGAGCCATTAGCCAATCAAATGTTGATTTCTCACCATCCTATCAGGTGCTTCAGCATGTAAGCAGATTTCTCAAAGCCTTAACCTACTTTTCTGTAGTCGCTGTTCCTGCTCTTTGTTGAAATTAAAAAGTTTATTCAAAGCGCCGCACATTGCACGTTTTCCTCAGTAAATGTAAAAGTTTTTCCCTCTTTTTTGTGGTTTAAAGCCACTGCGTTGTGTTCTGTAGCAGCTCATTTGAACGAAATGTGATGTGAACCTGCAAAGTGTCGTGAGTAATGGTTAAAATATCTTTATTGAAACAAAATAAATTGCAGCATACAAGCCCACATATAAAATAAATCAAGCAGTTCTTGTGATATCAGACATAATTAATTGTGGTATCCTAAAAAAACCGCTATTGAAAAACCCTCCAAAGCACATTTCAGTGGTCTCATTCATTCCAAAGCATGTTTGGGCTGTCAGAGCAAATGACAGCAGCGCAGCTGTTTGACCTATTAATGAGATTATTTACTGTACGTGTTAATCAAAATTCTCTTTGCAAATTGTGGGTTAGAAAAGACATCTGCAAATGCGTTCAAAACAAATCTTTATTAATAATATACAATTAATTACATTACTATTATTATTATGTTCGATTATTATCCACATATGTTATTATCTATATTAACTATTTTACTATGTTACATATTTTTAATACCATGCATCCCTCGAGATTTTTACCTGATGGTGAGTATTTTTTTCACCCGACAGTATTCCTTCTTCAGCACGTATAAGTATTGACTGGATTATGTTTTTATTTTTGAAAAAAAAAAAAAAACTAAACTGAATTAAAAAAAAAAAACTTTTCTTCAAGTTCAGAATAGGATTCACTCTCACAGCAACAAGCCCTTTTCTTTTCCTTGAACGAGGACAAAAGGAAAGGCGTGTTGTTCACTCAGTTTCCATGTCGCAAGCAAATGTTATTGTGAGGGAATAAACGACTGGGAAGGCAGGATTTTAGCTGCAATGAATTTCTTTTCCAAAACAGGTGTTCCAACTTATTTTGTTAGCATCTTTCCCCAAAGGCACGCTCGGAGTGCGAGCTTAGTGGAAAAATACATGACAACATTAAAGCAATAGTGTTTGGAGAAGGAAAACGCCTCTTAGGTGTAGAGGAAACCTGTTTATTAACACCGCCACCTCTGATCTCTCTGTCACCTTTGTGCTGGACACTCAGCTACTTAATGTCTTAGACTCGCGAGGGATAAAGACTAAGCACTTAAACATCATATCGAAAATACTAATAATTATTTGATGTCCACGGAAAGTGATTGATTTTATTTTACGCAACAATTCAGAAGTTGTCAATGCCATTGCCAAGTTAAATTAAACTGTAGCTAGAAATAGAAAAGAATACATTTGCAAAGAGACTGCAAAAAATAAACGAAACTTTGTCTGAACAAAATGATTACACCCGTTTCTCGACGCCGTCTGTTTGAAAGACAATGTGCTCACCTGCTCTTCCACACTCCTTTTTTCCACTCAGCCCACAGATATTACGAGAAAGTAAGGACTTGAAGGTATCGACATAAATTACTCATTTTAATTTAGATATTTGTTTTGTATTTGCAACAGGACATAAGTTAAATTCCGATGGCATTGCAACTTTATTTGCTTTCCGCGTCTGAGTGCCAGCATCCGTTCCCCTGCTTCAACACCGCACTGAAATGCTACAGTTAGGCAGCTATCAGTTAGACCTTACTCTGTGTACAGGCTACATCTAATAACTCTGCTAATTATTTAATGACTTTCAAGAGGGTGGCATTTTTTTAAGTAATTTCCTCAATCGGACGAATTTCGTATCACGCAATCCGAATGTTTTTTGGCGCCCCTAGCGCATATATAGTAGCTAAACATCAAGTAGCATATCTTAAAGATGTTCTAAAAATACAAACGCTTTTGTTGTGTAAAAAATAAATAAATATATATATATATATAATACATAAAGCTATACAAGATAACAGTAAGCTACGTGTTTGTTGATGTACGATGTGACAGCGATGGAACGTGTACGCTATGGTTACTAACATAAAGTCGGGTTTTGTACGCGAACGTTTATATTTAGCGAACTGTTAACTTGTATCTGCAATTTTTTGTGGTTATTTAAAACGCTACTAAAATATAAAAACAGGCCACTTCCTGAATACGCCCCCACGGCCACACCCCATAATTAGCACTGTGCTAGCGATAGTAATTCGAATAGAATTCGAATTATTAAAACTCAGTGAGTTTTGAGACTTTATTTGTTTATGCAACAATATGTGTGCTAAATATAGACAGTCAATGACTTATTTCCATAATTTTTTTAGAAGAGGTCTATTTCAATTGTAGTGCACATCTAATTGCAACATGGCACTTCTGTGGGTAGTTTTGTCTAAAGGCCACCCGGAAACGCAGAGTGGATTTGTATTCTATTTCATGTGTTTTGCTTAGGATAAGTTGGTGTTGTGGTGTTTCCAAGATACGTCGGTTATTCATAGTAAGCTGCTACGGTTTGCATAACTGACTGAGAGAGGGTTTGTATAAGTTTAATCCATCCTGCAGTTAGAGTATGCGTTTATTCAAAGGAGCAAAGTTGATGGCCCAAATAAATTAGCAATTCAGATGCAATATCAACAAACAAGGCGGAAAAAAAAAAGAAATCAACTGGGCTTCATATGTCACTTCTGTGGATTACAGATGTCCTGGGGGCTAGTGGTAAAGAGAGGATCAGTGGGATAGACTGCCAACAGATAAACAGTATCTAATGCTGTGTGGACACTGACGTTGCCCTTTCATGCTGATCTATGACCTGCTACCTGAACCCTAGCATGAGACACCACTGGAAAAACTGCTCTCGGATGTACTTTAAAGCTCAAACTAACAAAAATCCTTGAAAGTGTATGTACTCTGCAGGACATTTTGCAAAGACTCACCCAAAGTCTATGTGCTGATATGACAGCAACATTTGTTTCTTTCTCTCTAGTTGCGAAGCACTGCATAATTGTAATATTAGTCTTGTTCCATAATATTCTGTCACGTCTATGAGCAGAACAGATAATATCCTCCACCTTACTAATCACGCTAAAATTGAAAGGCCATATGAGGCAAAGAGAATAGAAGGGGAGAGATGTAATAAGACTAGATTAGGGGTGGCAGCACACAAGAATAGATATAAAAAGGGGAATATTACTGCACTGTAGATGCTGTTGTGCACAAATTCAGTCAGCTTCCAGGGGCCATCAAGATTCAGGGAGTAGCTATTATTCTACACATTAGCGCAGGCTAGCTAAAAGCTCTTATGCTTGAAGGGGTCTTGGAGGTCTTCAGGAAAAAGGATGTGGCACTAAGAGTGGGCAGTGTTTAAGAGACCCCTGGTACTCCGCGAAAATGGGAGGCTCTCGATGTGACAATGTGACATGCTGGATTCATTTACAAGACTGTCGGAGCAGGGAATCGAATATGGTATTGCGACGCGGAAACGATGTTACGACATGTAACCATTACCGTCACGCTGAAAAATAAGAAGGGAAAACAAAAGGCTGATGAGAAGATGTGAGGTAACAGAATATAATGGTTTCAGAGGTGTTTAAAGTGTGGCTGGAAAATGTGACCGAAGTAAGTTCTCAACTCTTATGGGACTGATGAACCCTATGCTATCAGATACCGGCTTAATTCTACACGATTATACCTACTGTTTACTAAAACCGTCCCTGGTAAACACTAACAATCAATACTGTTTAGTGCCATGGACAGAGCGAAGCCTTAACGCAAACACGCTCTAGGTTGAAAGGTCAGTTTCTTCAGCTAAAAAAGTCACAGTAGGATTGAAAGAGAAAGAGATCTTTATTAAATTGCCAATTTAGATGTTAAAACGCCTACTATTTTGGTAGTCATTAATAGAATAGATGAGATTGCAAAGAAAGCCATATGCACTTTCCATATGTGACCCTGGACCACAAAAGCAATAGCCAACAATACATTGTATTGTATGCGTCAAAATTATTAATTTTTCTTTTATGCTAAAAATCATTAGGATATTAAGTAAAGATCATGTTCTATGAAGATATTTAGTAAATTTCCTACCGTAAATATATTAGGATACAATTTGAATTAAAACTTCATTTTTGATTAATAATATGCATTGCTTAGAACTTCATTTGGACAACTTTAAAAGCGATTTTCTCAGTATTAATTTTTTTTTTTCAGATTCTAGATTTTCAAATAGTTGTATCTCGGCCAAATATTGTCGTATTCTAACCATGGAAAGCTTATTTATTCAGCTTTCAGGTGATGTATAAATCTCAATTTTTATAAACTGACCCTTATGACTGGTTTTGTGGTCCAGGGTCACATATGGGTATTAGATTGTAGATACTTGGCTTAGGAAATTCCAGCTAAACTCTTAAATGTCACTTTTGAAATGCATTACTTTTATTATTTTTCTGTTTGTCTCAAGGCACACAAAGCAATTTAGGAAGACTTTTGAAATTATTCATTTGTGCGACCTCCAAAAACAGGCCAGCATTTTAACCGGTTGCTTATTCCATAGTGCCTGTATGTATTTATTCATTTCTCTGCAGTGTTTTTTCCCCTTAAATTCACTGCCGAGGTCTTAAACTTAACACGTAATTACACAATCGTGAGCCCTGCCTGTGATAAGCTTTTGAATGAATGAGTAGCCGCTGAGACTAAATTGCTCTCGCTCTCCTGCTCCCTCCTGTCGCGTCTGGCCGTTAGGTCAGGGTTTGAGGCGAGTTGGCAGTGCGGAGAGGACCAGGCCTGGCCCCGTGCCTCAGTGCCTGCGGGACCCTACCCAGACTGCCACGGCCCCTCTGGCCTTCAGAATGAATAGAGGTCTTCAGACACCAGTGCACTGAACTGAGGCAGCCTTTTCAGCAAACAATCCTATCTGCTTCCTCTCCACTCCAGTCCTCCTGCAACTTCACTGAACTCGTCCAGTTTGTCAGGGGGGCTTATTTTTGTTGTTTTATTTTTATGTTTCCCACTCTGTGAAGAAAAAAAAAAGACCTAGAATCCTGGAAATGGCCCCGAAAAAATACACTGAGGGGAGAGGACCTTTTGAAAGGGTTGTTGCATCACGGCGTTAGCCTTGATGAAATTGTCAGCTCATGCATGTGCTTGTGCATCTGAATAAAATGTGAATATAAAATAAACACGTTGTTGCTATTTAATGGATGTTTTGAAGAGCAAATTTGCTTAAAACATAAGAGAGAAAAAATCCTTTTACAGTCTGATCGACATGATATGGAAAACTGTGCTTGGTGAAATGCTCATCACAGGTTTAGTTGCTTATTTGACTGTGGTCAGACACTTCTATAGAAGAAAGAAAAGGAAATACTTGCTGGTTAAATGCTTGTGCCTTTTAAAATTATTTTTGGCTACATTTTGAGAGTCTGCTACTGTTCACATAAGCATCATCATAACAGAGAGACTGTTCAAATGATGTCACGATATATTATTCTGTGTGCTATGAATACTTCAATAGCAAAAATGGATGACAGAGATCCGGAGAATGAATAATCATAAAAACAATAGACAATTAGTGTTCATCCTCTGTGTTTTTTTGATCAAATTGCTGAACACATAAATCGCTACTGAGACAGTCCTTAGGATTTTTTTTTCTCCTATAAAAATGGGGATAAAGGATTAATTCGAACGTCGAGAAAGTAGGCCAGTCATGGGCTCTACAGCAGTGCACTTAATGAAAATCAATTAGGATTATCCTTACTGAAATCACAATACACTTTGCCTCTTTCTTCCGATAAGCACGTAAGGAAAAGCCTCAGGCTGTTTGGACGGTAACAAGGATATTACGCTGACATAATATGGTGAAAATAAGTAAATAATTACTAATTAGGGTTATGCTCACTCTAGCTGAATGAAATTTGTCTTGAAGGAAGACATGATACTTTACTTACTGTACTGAACATGCAATGGTTAATGCCTGATTATGTTAATGCAAGTACTAATATGTCTATTTCTGACTCTGGATCAAATAATGCACTGTTTAAATTGACTCAAGCGGTAATCTGTTTGATTAAGGGTGGAGCCACATCAGGTCACAGCTGTAAGCAACAATGTCTGCATTTAGTTGGAGAAAAGGAGATTTGTGCCTATTTGATGATGATGGGTTAGAAGGTTAGAAAGGTGTAGGATTATTGTTGTCATTTCTTTGAGAACTGAAATTTGGAAAATCAAACATTAAACTTGCACCACAATTAAAAATCGTATGTTTAAAAGATGTTAAAATAGATCAGCGTCAGATGCCTTTAAAATGTCCACTAGATTGAAGAGGGAAAACTAGGGATTCATTTAGCTGCAAGGTTTTCCAGGTTTTGCTCAGAGCGTGCTGCATTTATTTGGGTCATTTTCCATGGCTTGGTAAAACGGAGAGGTTTTTTTGGCCACCCATCCACCATATTAAGCACCCCACCTGCTGATGATTACCCATAAACACTTCTTTCTGCTGAGATGTACCTGGCAATTAGTCTTTGAAATGCCCCATGCTTGATTTACCTTAGCAGTACAGGTGAATGGCGATGCACTCAAACTGCTCGACCTCTCGTGGTGCTTTGTGGTTTGTTTACAAGCTTTTTTTTGGCGCTGAAATGAAAAACAGAAAGAAAAAAAAAACAGTGAATGGGATGCTTCTAATTATTCTCCCAGAAGATTTGCTTCCGTGATTACAATGCGATACTGACATTTGGAAAAATGCATAGAGGTCTGCTCGGAGCTGCCACGTGAAATATAAATACGTGTTATTATATTTTGTAATATGGCCTGCATCATAGATGTAGGAGAACAAAAAATGACAGTGCAGTTCTTCAAAGCAGCGTTAGTTCAAAAAGAGTGAAACAGGATAAAACCATGTGGTCTTTTGCTGAACAGTGGTGTGGGCATGTACAGAAAGCAGGACATCTGGCTGGTGTACAGTGGCAACAGGTATTGTTGTTTTTGAATGGAATCTGTGTTAGTAGGCCTGACTGATTCACCTCTACTACTAGATACAAGATAAGAAAGCTTTTAGGAATCATCAGATGTGATTGGAGTTGTTTTTTCTTTTCTTTCAGAAATTAATAGAAAAACAATGATTAACGCAAAGATAAAACAGAATTATTTTATTAGAAATTTCTTACTCTTTCTGTCAAGGAGTGGTTCTCAGTGTAATGAGTGGTCTTGACTTGAATAACTAAAACTTTTTTTATTTCCTGAATCAGTCTGATTTAACAATAATGGAAAGACTAATTTAAAAACATAAGTTTAAAAAGTAAACAACTCACACACTTAGATATTACCACTTTGTTACATCAAAATAAGACTTAAAATAGCATGAAAACAGGATCTGAGTTTTTAATAAGTAATCAGCTTGGTGAAATTTCAAGTAAATCCCCATGTCTGTGACCAATATTTACTGAGCTTTGATGACTGATCATCCAAAAAATTTGTTAAAAAGAATAGCTGAACATAAGTTCACAGACAAAATATCTTGTTTAAATTGTTACTGCCTTGACTTATTATTTTGGAATAAATGTAAAATGCTTAAACACACTTTGATGAGATTCATACGGCTTTAATAAATAGAATATTAATTACGCTATTAATGTAAAAATACAAAACTGAATTACTTTTTCTTTCGTTTTTTTCTTTCTGATAGTAATAGTGTTTAGTTCAGCCCAGTGCTGGGTAAGTTACTCTAAAAAAGGAAGTAATTACTAGTTACTAATTACATCTTCAACAGTGTAATTACATTACTATACAAATTACTCTCTCCAAAAAGTATTTAATTATTACTAATTGCTTTCTAAATCCTTTATCAACCTCAACAACTTAATGATACAAGGATAGACATGAAACTTCTTTTAAGTCTTTAATAAATAATAGATAACTACATAAATTATTCTGGTCACACTTTAGATTAGGGTCCAATTCTTACTATTAACTAGCTTTTAACTATGACTTTGGCTCAATATACTATACTCCTAAATACTGCTTATTAATACTTAGTAAAGCAGTAGTTAAGTTTAAGACTTGTTAAGGATTTAGAATAAGCAGAATAAGATTAATATGTGCTTTTAAGTAATAATAAACAGCCAATATCCCAGTAATATTCATGCTAATAATCAAGTAGTTAATAGTGAGAATTGGACACTAAAGAGTTACCCATATACTCATCAAAGTATTTAAAATGAGAGGGGTACATAAAAAGCATGCATTTTAAGATTAGACTTTACATTTTGATGTTAAATACATTATAGTACTGTATAAATGTTCTACAGCCTATACACAGTATAAGAAGTAACTGTAATTAACCTCCTGAGACCCGAGAGTTTGCCTGGTGTGCATTTTTTAATTGTTCTTGCTATTTGGGATAAGTAGGACCTAATAAGTATAATACCTAAAATTTGTTTTTGTACAGGAAGTAGTTTTTGCATAAAAGGATGTCCTCATGTGAGTGGGTCTATCATAACTTTATGAAATATTATTTGCTGTTGGGGCCAGAAGGTCCTAATTAGTCAAAATTCAAAATTTCAGCTCAATACAATAAGTAGTTCTCTCAAAAATGAATGTCCTCATACGAGTACAGTGGGTCTATCTTACTGTATGACACAAATAGACTCCATTGGTAAAAAAAAGTTCATTTGACACATTTTCACAGTTTATTTGAAAATGTAAACATCAGAGTGTATAGCCTACATAAAATGTAAACAGCCTGAAACATGGCTAATAAAAAAGCTAAAGTGCAAACTGTAACAGTAACAGTCCAAAAACAGTTGAATTCAGCAGAGCAGCCTTTGAACTTTTTTTTCTAACTAGCTCCCTCTATCTTTCCAGCCTGTCTGGAATAGCCCCTATTGGCCGGTGTTAAAATGCTGCAAAGCAGTTCCGTTCACTTTGCAAGCACAGACGCACATTGCATGTAATACATGGCACACGGTATTTCCCAGCGCAGCCTTGTACGGTGGCCGAGAGAGCTCAACGCGCTGCAACCTAAGAAAACGCATGCAAACTGAAAAAAAACGACAACAAATAAATAAAAAAAACATCATCAGTTTGACAACACAGGCGCTGCAAATCCTCGCAATGCAAACACAAATATGGAAACGCGCTGCAAACACAAAAAAGCGCTGCAAACACACGAACGTGGTGCAAATAATAAAAAAGCGAAGTGAATGGCTGTTGGTCAGAGCAGAGGTGTTGTCTGTGAACTAAAAGGTGATAGTTCATCTTTATTACCTTTTAGTTCTTCACGGACAACACCTCTGCTCTGACCAACAGCCACTGAACAAATAATCAGCTCCCAGATGGGTTTGTCACTTTTTGAGATCCCCCTGAAACATTTCCGTTGTGCTCCATCTTATTTGCAACACTTTTTTTGTGTTTGCAGCGGTTTTTTTTGTGTGTTTGCAGCGCTTTTTTATTGTTTGCAGCACGTTCGTGTGTTTGCAACACTTTGTGTTTGCACCGCTTTTTTGTTTGCAGCGCTTTTTTATTGTTTGCAGCACGTTTGTGTGTTTGCAGCACTTTTTTGTGTTTGCAGCGGGTTTTTTTTGTGTTTGCAGCGCTTTTTTATTGTTTGCAGCACGTTCGTGTGTTTGCAACACTTTTTTGTGTTTGCAGCGTTTTTTTTTTGTGTTTGCAGCTTTTTTTTGTGTTTGCAGCATTTTTTTTTGTGTTTGCAGCATTTTTTTTTGTGTTTGCAGCACTTTTTTATTGTTTGCAGCACATTTGTGTGTTTGCAGCACTTTTTTGTGTTTGCAGCGTTTTTTGTGCAGCGCTTTTTTTGTGTTTGCAGCGCTTTTTTATTTGCAGCACGTTTGTGTGTTTGCAGCACTTTTTTTGTGTTTGCAGCGCTTTTTTGTTTGCTGCGCTTTTTTTATTGTTTGCAGCACGTTCGTGTGTTTGCAGCGCTTTGTGTTTGCAGCGATTTTTTATTGTTTGCAGCACGTTTGTGTGTTTGCAGCGCTTTGTGTTTGCAGCGATTTTTTATTGTTTGCAGCACGTTCGTGTGTTTGCAGCGCTTTGTGTTTGCAGCGATTTTTTATTGTTTGCAGCACGTTTGTGTGTTTGCAGCGCTTTGTGTTTGCAGCGATTTTTTATTGTTTGCAGCACGTTCGTGTGTTTGCAGCGCTTTGTGTTTGCAGCGATTTTTTATTGTTTGCAGCACGTTTGTGTGTTTGCAGCGCTTTGTGTTTGCAGCGATTTTTTATTGTTTGCAGCACGTTCGTGTGTTTGCAGCGCTTTGTGTTTGCAGCGATTTTTTATTGTTTGCAGCACGTTTGTGTGTTTGCAGCGCTTTGTGTTTGCAGCGATTTTTTATTGTTTGCAGCACGTTTGTGTGTTTGCAGCACTTTTTTTTGTTTGCAGTGCTTTTTTATTGTTTGCAGCACGTTCGTGTGTTTTTCGCGCTTTTTGTGTTTGTAGCGCGTTTCCGTATTTGTGTTTGCATTGCGAGGATTTGCAGTGCCTGTGTTGTCAAACTGATGAAGATGTTTTTATTATTTGTTGTTGTTTTTTTCTGTTTGCATGTGTTTTCTTAGGTTGCAGCGCATTGAGCTCTCTCGGCAACCATAGCCTTGTGCTCTGCAATGGGGTTTTTCAAGGCCACCATCTCCAAGTTGTCTGCAATTGCCATGAGCAGTCGTTCTGCTCTTGACAATGAAAGTTTTGCTGTAATGATAACATATTTTGATGTCATTCTAGAATGATTTATCAGGATTCTAGCATGATTCACCTTGATAAACCATATTGTAGTATTATTTACTATGATTTACCATGTTTCAAGTGTGATTTACCATGATTTACTCTGCTCACACACACACACACACACACACACACACACACACACACACACACAGACAAATGTTGTTTTTCAATTCTTTTGCTTTCCACCTAAATATTCCTAAGTTTAGCTAACCACATGGTAGAATAAATAACATATAATATAGTCAATAATATAGTCCCAATGTCCTCAAACGAGTGCTTCACATTTACTGATGTCCTAGAGTGTTACTATTACTAAAATATGTCAAATTTGAATCCCCATATGATACTACAGACAGTATTGTACATAAATAAATTTGTTTCATTCATAAAATTTGAATAGATTTTTTACCTGGGTCATTTTTCTTTCGGAAACTGGTGTAGAACTTTTTTGCTGATTTTCCAGCCATTTTCTTCTCACTGACAATGGTGTAATGTTGTGATATCACCACAAGATGATGGGGGCAGTGTCCCTAAATGTGGCCAACTGTTCTAAGATTTACAAATTTGACTATCTTTGTGGCAAGAGGCAAAAATGTAATGTCCTCATATGAGGTCGCAGGGTCTCAGGAGGTTAAACTACTGAAAAGTAAGAGTAATCCCTTACTTTAGTTTTTCCAAGAGAAAAAAAGTAATTCAATTACTGTAACTAATTACTTAGTAAATAGTTCCACCCAACACTGGTTCAACCTCTACACTGATTTACTCTGAAAGACAAATTCACTCAAATTCAAGAAAGTGCAAGTGTTGAATTACATGTGTAATTTTGAAGTAGAAAGACTAAAATAAAATTTATTAAGAAATTCAATTCTTAATCTTTGTTTTATTTACAACTTCAAAATATCTGTTTTAAAATAAGGTAAAAACAAGTTTTTTTTTTGTCTGTTTAGGCCTGTTTAAACAAATTGGGACATGATAAAAAAAAAAATCGCAGTTTATTGTGTTTAAATTTTTTTTTTACTGAAGTGGTCTGCTTCCTGAACAACTTTGAGGACTTCTGCTGTATAAAAGTTTTGGTTCTTTTGTTTGTTGGATTATAGTACACAATATTCTTTAGTGACAGTATCACATAGTTACTATACGCATTGTTGGTAAATCTGTCTTTTAGCAAGTGGTTTATAATGGATGATAGTGAGAGAGAGAGAGAGAGAGAAGGGGGAGAGAAATTAAGCGTGTGTTGTTCCTTATGTTAAGGTGATGTGTTGTTCTGCTCATTACCAATGTTTGACCATATGACACGCATCATCTGAGAGTAATGCATTATCCATGAGCTCAGCCTCTCCAAGGAGCCAATCGACTTTCTCAACCTGCTCCTTCTGGAGAAAAACAAACAACAGGTGCGTGTACCCGTGTCCTCCTCCCTTTCATGTCTTGTTCTGTCTGCTGCCACCTTCTGAGGACGAAGGGCCGCATCGTTGAAACAGCGGATGATTTGCTCAAAATACACTGTATTTTGACATGTTTTGAATTGCTCATGACTGATCGTTTCACTATCTGCCTTTAATCCTTTTATCTGAAGCTTAACTACTTGATCTTAACAAATTTCCTTCCCCTTCCATTTCCGTACACCTGATTTATGGGCTTGCAGACATGATTTTTGCCCAGGTATAAAAGGAGACCCCCAAACCATAAAGCTGCATCCTTCGTTAAAGCTCTCAAAGACTTCCTAAAGGGAAAAAGTGGTCATTTCTGCTATAAATCATGGCAGCGCGTGAGTGGAGGGCAGTGCGCACCTTGTCCGCACACCACCATGAAGTGTTAAGTAAACCATAACATCCTGCATATTGTGTGTCAGAGCCAGGAGAGGTCACTTCCGTGCGTCTGAGCGCAAGCACGTGTCTAATCTCTGTCTTCAAACGGGTCTGTCCACTTAAGCCATTTTGAGGAAGAGCTTTTTTCTCTATCTTAGTGACTACTTCCTGTCTGAAGAGCTAAATAGGGGAAGTGGTCATTTAACAGAAAGATGGGCCTCTCACTGTCTAATTTTGCCGTGCTTTGTCTGGAGCGGCACTGGTACCTGGGGACTAATTTTGGCTTGAAAAATAGTCCCTGCAGGCAAGCCTTGTGTTTTTGGAACGGAAAATACGTGAAGTCTCCCTAATTACGACAGTATGCTCTGATGCCTTATTCTGGGCGTAAAGAGGCGTCACAAATCATCTCAAGTTTTTTGATGGATGAAAGTCAAAAGTCACCGCAAGCGTTTTTTTTTAACTTTAAAAAGTTCCATGAGCCAGAACACTTTAATGTTTTGATTTAAAAGAAAATCTAAAAACCCATGTGATATCTTTTGTTATCAGGTAAAAGGGTTACAGTTTTTAAGAAATGACGTCTGCAACCAACTGACATCCATTAATAATTTACGCACATGCAGGATTTTTTTTTTGTTATTTTGTAATTGTGTTATTAATAATGGTGCTGTAACATTATACTGAATCCATAGTGGAAAACACAAGAGAGAGCAGCATGTGGAACTTAGTTTGATTTTTTGAGCAAATGACATCTATTAACAAGTTCTATTAATGATTCAAAACCTGTTAAGTGTAACTCTAATGAACCGATTCTTTTTAATAAAAACAAAAACGTACAGGAGCGTGTCTACACCGGACATGTTGTTTTGTGCTGCAGTGCAAGCTAAAGTGCCTACACTGAATGTGACAAAACAACCGTTTCCAATAATTTGTAGCCTACTTTGTGTCAGTAAAGTCTGGAATACACTACATGATTTTTGCCCCGATTTTCCGCTGATTTACAGTCGACACTAGTTGCCGAACGTCAAAGCCAGTCTGCAGATTTGAGTTGACAGATTCCATAGAAAAATTGTGTAGTGAATGATGGTCACAGACCACACAGTTGTAGGATATCAAACATGTTTGATATTTTTCAGCTGATTTTCAGCACGTTTCTGCGTGAGTTTGTAATTGGAACGACTTTAAAGTCTGGATCATCAGTCGTGTCGTGTATGATGGCCCGTTTTCCTGTCACTATTTGCAAAGTCTTTTAAAAAGTGTTTTAAAAAATCTGTTTAGATTTTGAAAGTCATGTAGTGTATTCCAGCCGTAGATTCCAATCGTAAATAGAACGAGGCATCAGTTTACTGCCGGGATTTGTCATGTCGCATTATGCCGCGCCGCATCCAGTGTAGACAACATCACTGATTTTAATGGGTTTGGCTGTCTTTTGTCACTCATGTCCGGTGTAGACACAGTTTGAGTGCAACCAATTCCAAATTCTCGAATGAATGACTCCTAACACCACGTCCTAACCAGACAACAAGGAATTTGTCTGTCCACACAAGATAAAATGAAAAAGCAATGTGACAGAATCACACAAATATCACAGTCATTCAGAAACGCACAGCTCTCCTAACAAAATGGACGTTTAAAAATATTAAACTACTTCATAAATATTAAACCTTTTTAACATTTTTAAAAGTACATACTGAGTTACTAATACCGTCTGTTTCATGGAAAATGCTTCTTGGTTTGCACTAAGTTCAGTTTTAACATTGGCTACATGTTTGCTTTAATTTATTCTGAGGTAATGGTCTGTTTTTGTTTCAGTAGTCTATGGCTATAAATGTCACACAATTTGATATTCAAACTTACATTAGACACTTTTAACATTGAATAAAGCCTATATTAGTACTTGAGATTGTCATTGTAGTAGTTGTTGTTCCAGCTGCGATGTCGCTGAAGTGAGAACTGCGCTGCACTCCCAACAAAATGGACAAGTTTATAACCCAATTCATAACATTAGTAAGAGTACTGAGTGACTAATAGAATCTTTCATATGGAAAACGGAATTTGGTTCGCACTGAGTTTGCAGTTTTAATGTACTTGTCTGCTTTTCAAAATCTGAGATAAACTGTCTGTTGTTGCTTTCAGTATGGCTATAAAGGTCCTGCAAAATGATATTCAAACTCACATTAGACACTTTTATCAATGATCAGCACCTGAGACAATTGTTATAGCTTGTATGTTGTTGTTCCTGCTATGACGTTGCAGAAATAGAAACAGTTTCTAAAATAGAAATTTCACGTGTCGCCATCGCAGCGTAACACTGAAAAGATGGGCTACCCTTTATCGCATCGGTCAGCTAGCTCTTGAGCAAATCATAAACAAAAGTCAAATGAATGACAGAGTTTTTGTGTCACGGTTGAGTAAGGGAGGTCTGGGTCCAAATGCAGGGAGAGAAAGAATATATTTAATAAACACAAAAACAAAACCAAAAAGCCAACACGGCAGACTAAACATAAACTCAACAAAACAAGAAACACGGTCAAAAGCCAGGATCAAGAATACAAGGAACACAACAGAACATAAAGACAATGCAGACATGAAGCAGGAGTGAGAAGTAAGAGTTCTTATAGTCCAAATGATAATTGTGAACAGATGTGAGTGTAATCAGTGCAAATGACAAAGACAGGTGAAACAATCAAGGGAGTGCAGTGCCAGTACAGCGACCTCAGGTGGCTGAGGGAAAACCCACAGCCCCGATCATGACAGTACCCCCTCCCTACGGAACGGCTTCCAGACGTTCCCAAAGTCTGGAGGGAGGAGGTATGGAGGAAGGCAACTCAGGGGGAGGGATGGCGGGCCAGGCCCGTGCAGTGCAGTCACCGCCGCGCCAGAAACAGAAAGCGCAGTCGCCTCCGCGTCAGGAACAGAAAGCGCAGTCGCCTCCGGGTCAGGAACAGAAAGCGCAGTCGCCTCCGCGTCAGGAACAGAAAGCGCAGTCACCTCCGCGTCAGGAACAGAAAGCGCAGTCGCCTCCGCGTCAGGAACAGAAAGCGCAGTCGCCTCCGCGTCAGGAACAGAAAGCGCAGTCGTCTCCGGGTCAGGAACAGAAAGCGCAGTCGCCTCCGCGTCAGGAACAGAAAGCGCAGTCGCCTCCGCGTCAGGAACAGAAAGCGCAGTCGCCTCCGCGTCAGGAACAGAAAGCGCAGTCGCCTCCGCGTCAGGAACAGAAAGCGCAGTCGCCTCCGCTTCAGGAACAGAACGCGCAGTCGCCTCCGCGTCAGGAACAGAAAGCGCAGTCGCCTCCGCGTCAGGAACAGAAAGCGCAGTCGCCTCCGCGTCAGGAACAGAAAGCACAGTCGCCTCCGCGTCAGGAACAGAAAGCGCAGTCGCCTCCGTGTCAGGAACAGAAAGCGCAGTCGCCTCCGCTTCAGGAACAGAACGCGCAGTCGCCTCCGCGTCAGGAACAGAAAGCGCAGTCGCCTCCGCGTCAGGAACAGAAAGCGCAGTCGCCTCCGCGTCAGGAACAGAAAGCGCAGTCGCCTCCGTGTCAGGAACAGAAGCGCAGTCGCCTCCGCGTCAGGAACAGAAAGCGCAGTCGCCTCCGCGTCAGGAACAGAAAGCGCAGTCGCCTCCGCATCAGGAACAGAAAGCACAGTCGCCTCCGCGTCAGGAACAGAAAGCGCAGTCGCCTCCGTGTCAGGAACAGAAAGCGCAGTCGCCTCCGCTTCAGGAACAGAACGCGCAGTCGCCTCCGCGTCAGGAACAGAAAGCGCAGTCGCCTCCGCGTCAGGAACAGAAAGCGCAGTCGCCTCCGCGTCAGGAACAGAAAGCGCAGTCGCCTCCGCGTCAGGAACAGAAGCGCAGTCGCCTCCGCGTCAGGAACAGAAAGCGCAGTCGCCTCCGTGTCAGGAACAGAAAGCGCAGTCGCCTCCGCTTCTCCACCGTCTCCACCCCCTCCGCAAAGCAGGGGTGCTTCCGCGCAGCCTCAGCACTGCGGGTGTCCATCGCCGCCAGGCAGGCGTAGATGAACTCGAACCGCTTGGCCGACGCCGCCTCGAAGGACATCCCCTCCGTGTCTGGAACCGAGCGGGTGGTCGCTGCCCCCAAGCGGGTGGACGCCGCCTCCTCAAAAAAAAATCTCCCCGCTGGACCCATCAGTGATGTCTGCATTCTGTCACGGTTGAGTAAGGGAGGTCTGGGTCCAAATGCAGGGAGAGAAATAATATATTTAATAAACCCCAAGACAAAACCAAAAAGCCAACACGGCAGACTAAACATAAACTCAACAAAACAAGAAACACGGTCAAAAGCCAGGATCAAGAATACAAGGAACACAACAGAACATAAAGACAATGCAGACATGAAGCAGGAGTGAGAAGTAAGAGTTCTTATAGTCCAAATGATAATTGTGAACAGATGTGAGTGTAATCAGTGCAAATGACAAAGACAGGTGAAACAATCAAGGGAGTGCAGTGCCAGTACAGCGACCTCTGGTGGCTGAGGGAAAACCCACAGCCCCGATCATGACATTTTGTTCTAACTAGCCGTGACAGCGTCATGCAAAATTTTTGTTTTAGAAACAATTTCTATTTCCGCAATGTGCAACAACAGCAACAACAATACAAGCTATGACAGTGATAATCTCCGGTGCTGATTATGTGCTTTGTTCAGTGTTAAAGTGTCTAATGTGGAATCTTGAGTTTTTTCTCCTAACTAGATGCGACGGTAAAATGCAAAATTTCTATTTTACACTGTGTTCTAACTAAACGTAGTTAAATAGAAATAGTGCATGTTGTTGTCGCAGCTAGTTAGGAGAAAAACTCAGATTAGGATGTAAAAGAAACCTTTTATCACCTATTAAAACCTTTTTATTTGTTTAGGACACAGTGTAATGACCAAATTTCTGTTTTAGAAATGGTTCCTATTTCCGCGACGTCGCAGCTGGAACAACAATACAAGCTGATAATCCAGTGATACAGGGATAATCTTGGGTGCTGATTATGTGCTTTGTTCAGTGTTAAAGTGTCTAATGTGAGTTTGAATATCATATTGTGTGACATTTATAGCCAACTTAATGCGAACCAACAAGCGTATTCCATTACAAAGATGGTATAAGTCACTCAGTATGTGGTTTTAATAATGTTAAAATGGTTTAATATCTATGAATTAGATTGAAATGAAAATACGTATCTCTGGGTACTTTTTAGCAGCACCTTTTTGACATAACATACTGCATGTTTAGTGGCAGTTTCAAAAAGAAATGTCCACTGAGAGTGGCGCTAAAACACGTTCAATATGTGAACCCTGGCCCTTTTTTATTACATTGATATAGGTACGTATTGCTGTGCATTAAGTTGCTTTAGGTACGTATTAGAGTTCAAATATCCGGGAACAGTTGCTAAAAGTTAATGCTCTATCATGTTGGAAATATGCCCTACACCAAACCCAACCTACCCGATCGTGTTTAACAAATACAAAACCGATATAAAAATGCATTTGTTGACGTTATTTGAATCTTCCTTATGTGTAGATTTGAACTCTTGTCAAACCGTAGTTACACGAGATTCGAACTGGAGCTCTTCACCTCTCAAGTACATCTCCGTACTGCATGAGCTACTGAACAAACCTACCGTCTATGAAAACCCATAGATATGAAGCTGGATCTGTCATGCTAACATTTCAAAAGCATCAGTTTTCAAATCTCCCAGCATATTAAAATCATACTTTGTGTGAAAAAGGAATAAAATGTGTGGGATTTTTGCTGCCTCTAGTGTTAATTTCTTTTGGAAACTGCAGTGATATTATTGGTACGTATTTAGTTTCTTGAGAAAAAGTGATAGGCTACCCTTTATCGTGTAAAGCAGTGTCACGTTGCGTGTAGTTAGGACACGGTGTGAGAGTCGACTTTTTAGCAAATCATGAACAAAAGTCAGTTCTCGAAGGAATGGCTATCATAAGTCTAATTCTTTTCAATTCTCTCTTCAATGTTCATATGGCATTGTATAGTTAACTATTACTATTTTAATAGTATTAGGCCTGTTTTATAAAAATTTAATGTAAAAAAAAATGTTCTTATTTGTTTAATGTTATGTAACATAGGCCAACACTTAAGACATGGATTTTTTTTTACTGAAAAATTATTATCAAAACTGAGAACAAAGCTCCCAGAACCTTCACAGCATCTAATTGGGAAAATGCATGGTTTAGAAAAACTGATCCCAGCTGTAGGACACAACAACTGAGTTGAGAAAAAAAAATCTTTAGCACCGAGTAGATCAAACTTTTGCGAGAGTGAGAATGATTTGACATTGTCCCCAAAGAGGAGATTTTCCCTTGATCCTTAACTATGGGTTGAGGACAGTCACTTATGTATGAAGTTGTGACAAGCCATAATCCCTGGTGATCATATCTCATAAAATAGAACAGAGAGAAGAGGAATCAGTTTGGAGCATTGGCCCATCTGCCACAATCACCCCACTCCAAATGACTTGGCATCAGCGTTCCCTTTCAGCTCACAAAGACACAGAAGTGCCCGATATCTTGACCCACTTCATTGGTTTGGCCTCTATGAGGATGTCAGTTCAAATGCACCAAAGAATCGATGGCTGTTTGACTAAGGAGAGCCCGTTTTTTTGTTTCGTACTTTGTTTTAAGACTCTGTGGAGAGGATGCAAGTGGAATGAAGAGAGGACAGGAAGGATGTTAAAGGGGATTATGTATGTGTGGCATAATGGGCTGGCTTACTCAAACAGACCCTAGCTTCTTTGGGTTCACTCAGTCATGTATAATGGGGATGACATGCCGTTTATTTGGGATGATGAGGTAATTTCGAGTGCTGGTTTAAGAAAAGAGCTGAGAGATTGTGTAGCGATAACCTTTTTGTTCATCCTATTAGGGGGAAGTGTTAGGCTGTAAACACAGAGGAAGAACCATGTGTCTTCCTATTACCGTCAACGGGCCATAAAATGTTATGTCATGAGAAAATAAAAGGTTGAAAGAACTAATAAACACGGTAATCTTCTGTGCTCTTTTATAATTCAGCAGATAATTTTTCAATATTTGGGTGACCTCCCAATACATTTGTGTGGTTAAGACCAAGCTAGTTTTAATAGTCATGTTTTGATATAATAAGTAAACATCTGTCACATCAGAATCATTAAATGACACCAGGGAGGCTCAGTGCATATGCCTCACATAATGCATCTAAATGAAACAACAAACATGCCTTACATAATCAAACTTTATCTCGTATTGCATGCAATTTGTTGCTTCTTTCAGAAATCGATGGTTTGGGATTTCTCTTCTAATTAAAAGTGAATGTAAAAAATGTTATATATGGAATTTTATTCTAATGAAATAAATTAAATTTGTTAAACCTGTTCAAGTGTGTGATGCTTGTTTTTTGCTAATGCAAAGTCAAGTGTGCACTGTGTAAGATATCTGCAAATATTATTGAACATTCTCCCTCCGTTTTCTAAATTCTGTAAAATCTGTGTCAAGGATGCAAAGGATCTCTTGAGCAGAAGCCAAAATGTTGCTTCTCAGCAAAGTAAATGGATTGTGGCAAAAAGTGTCAATTAGTTTTAAAAGGCCCAAAAAAGCCTGCACAATGGTCCTCTTAATGTATGTGAACTACACTTACCAGATGTCCTTTTTGTTTCAAACAGTTGCCTTGTTTCATATGAGATTGAACGGTTGGAGTGGTTTAGAGTATCTTTCCCAACCATTAGTCATGGCTAACTCATTAAAACAAACACTTGATTCTTCACCTTTAAACCCATTCTTGTTAAAATAGATGGAATAACTGAGGAGATTCAGCCATCCAGCAAGAGTCCGCAGTGGGAGGAAGAGACCAGTGGCCATTTCTGAGAATTAGCTGGATTGCTTCCTCTTTTGTATCGTATCTATTGTCTAAAGGAGAAATGTGGTTTGTAAAAGCGACACACAAACTTATTGAAATGATTTGACAGAACAAAGAAAGCGCTGCGATGATTGTTACGTGTTTCGAAGGCAGTAAGCACTTCCATCGTGGACTAATCTCACTCTGCGTACTGAACTGAAAGTGCTATGTTATCCCCATTTCTCTGTTTTGGTTTCTGAAAGGACATAATAAATACAGTTTAAGGGTCAAGCGGGTAATTTGCCTTTATATATGTATATATATTGAACTAGAATGCACTTTCACAATCTCCTGGACAATAGAGATTTCCCATCTCCCATCATGCCTGGATGTCTGCCTCACAATATACATGCATTTTTTTTTTTTTTTCCATAAAACGATAATCACTCAAATCCTGATTTTCAATCCCTTGGCTCAAGCCGACAGTTTAAATAAAATCACTCCAATCCCACGGGTAGGAGAAATGAAAAGGACAAGGATTAAAAATGGTCAGACCTCTTTCTTCTCTCATACTCTCCCTGGCTCTGGATTGGATCACGACCCCTCTGTGTGTGCAGCTTAAGAGCAGACGGTGAGCTTTCACTTTTTTTTTTTTTGTGGAGCAGGAATGGGCTTACAGTATTTACTGAGGGACTGGGGGGAGTGTGTGCAACATGGAGCCTTAATTCTATAATCCCACATCATTAGGGTTAATAGGAGACGGGCCTACAGGAAGCAGGAGCCGGAAATATTTTTTCAGACACATTGGAAATGTGTTATGGCAGTTGATTTAATATCTTAATATACACAAAAGGGAAATTAATATAGTGGAACATGAGGTGCTAATACACAATGAACACAATTTAGTTGTTTTGACAAGCATTTACATCTACTATAAATAAAAAGCAATGAAAAATCTTTCATTACAGTGATTTTGCCATAGGTCATAAAATATAATAACAAATATATTTATATGTAACATAATTATTAGGAAGAAGTGTCTTTCTAAAACCCAAGATCACTTTACAGAGACGGAGAACATTATTATTATTATTACTATTATTATTATTAATGTTATTGTATTATTAGAATAATTCTGTATTATAATTATAATTAATTAATTATAACTATATTAATTATATTAATGTTTCTAATAGTAATAATAAAACATTAATTATAATACATTAATAATTATTATTCATATATATAATAATTATTATTATTAGTGTTTTTAGTATTATTGTAATGGTTGCCTACAATCTCCTACAAATGCATTAGTATATCAGTTATTATCATTATTATTAATTATAAAAAAATTGATTTTATTATTAGAATAACTATTATATATATTACAGTGTATTACTAATTATTATATTACTTATATTAATGTATCTATAATAATAATAAATTATAATACATCAATACTACTACTATTACTACTACTACTACTAATAATTATTATTATTATTACTATTGGTGTTTTTAGTATTATTTTAATGTTGGCTGTTTGCAGTTGCCTACAATCTCCTACAAATGCATTAGTATATAATTTATTATTATTATTATTATTATTATTATTGTTAATTATAACAATTTATTATATTATTAGACTAATTATTCTATATTATAATGTATCACAGCACTATATTTTTATATGAACAACAACAACAACAACAACAACAATAATAATAATAATAATAATAACAATAATATATTATTATTGTTATTATTATTACTGGTGTTTTTAGTATTATTTTATTAATTATTAATAATTATAACAATTAATTGTATTATTATTAATAATTATTCTATATGATAATGTATTATGACTTACTATATTATTTATATTAATGTTTTTAACAACAACAACAACAAAAATAATAATTATAATAATAATTATTAATATTGATATTATTAATTATAACAATTTGTTATTATATTGTTAGAATAATTATTATATATTATAATGTGTTACTAATTACTTATATTATTGTTTCTAATAATAGTAATAAATTATAATACATTAATAATAATAATAATAATAATAATTATTATTGTTGTTATTATTAATATTGTTATTGGTGTTATTAGTATTATTGTAATGATTGGCTGTTTGCAGTTGCCTACAATCTCCTATAAATGCATTAATATATTATGGCTAACAGGTGTATTTATGATTATTTTTACAGCAATCCAATTAGAATTTAGAGCTAGAACTATCTGATTCCTAAGCAAGTTTTTAATTCCCTAGCTACTTTCTAAAAATGTAGTGCGCGTAGGAACTGGTTGTGAAGTAAACAGGTTCAATTACTCTGAGCTGATCTTCAGCAGTATTTGTTTATTTATTCGGTTATTGCAGATCAGTCTAATTAAAAACTTTATCCATAATCTCCAAGCCTCATTTACATATCATATAAATAGAGCATTGTCTTAAAACACTGTCCTCATCAAGATACAATTCACCAAACAACTAAGTCCTTAAGACACTCAGTATAATTACAGTAAAGGTTAATTAAATGCTTTGCATACTTTAATAATAGACAGTGTGTGTGAGAGCGAGTTTACACTCAATTAATAGAACAGGGCATAAACGGCCCATTGACAAGTCGTCGACAAACGATACATAAATTACTATGTACTAAATCTATCTAAGAAGTTTTAGGTTATGAGCAAATAATTCAGGGAAGTAGAAATAAACGTTCACTTTATGGAAGTCACATGATTTGTGTTTAAAAGGTCAAGGATGTCTACATATATGTCCTCTCCCAGCTTAGAGAATGAGATGGAAGGGTGGGGGAATTTCTGTGTGTGTGTGTTAGGGAGGGGGGTCTCAATCGTCGAGACATCTGTCACAATTTGTAACTTGTATGCTTTTTTCATATAATCTGTTGATTTCTTGCATGACTGCCCAAGAACTGTGATGTTAAAATGTAGCCTACATTGCACAGGGCCACCCCTTATGAGACAAGTAATCTTCTCCTCCCTCCCCGCTTACTGTGAACTTTATCACGGCTGTATATTGTGGCAAAATCCCTTTCATCGGATCCCCAGATTAAGGCATTATTCAATTTATAGATAATACAGTAAAACAATGAAAAAGCCCCTTCAGCAAAGGCCTAGATCTAGGCCTGTCACTTGTGAAACTTACCCAGGACAGTCTCCCAGGCCCTTCTCACCAACATTTCAGCTACTTTCAGTAATTTATGTATATATATATATATATATATATATATATATACATACACATACTCACACAAATATACACACGGCTATATATATATGTAAGGAGTAATTGACAACAGGCCATTGAATTATTACATGCGGCCACAACACGAAGTGTCGTAAATAATATAGAATTCATAATATACAGTTGAAGTCAAAATTTTACGTACACCTTGCAGAATCTGCTAAATTGTGTTTATTATTTATTTTTATTTTTTATTTATTTACATTTATTAATGTTTATTATTTTACCAAAATAAGAGGAATCATACTAAACACATGTCATTTTTATTTAGTACTGACCTGAATAAGATATTTTACATAAAAGACTTTTACATATAGTCCAAAAGAGAAAATAATAGTTCAATTTATAAAAATGACCAAGTTTTAAACTTGATTCTTAATACTTTGTTGTTACCTGAATGAACCACAGCGGTTTTATTTTTTTGTTTAGTGATAGTTTATGAGTCTTTTGTTAGTCCTGAACAGTTACACTGCTCGGTGTTCTTCAGAAAAAGCCTTTACTCTTTGGTTTTTCAGCATTTTTGTGTATTCAAACCCTTTCCAACAATGACTGTATGATTTTGAGCTCCATCTTTTCACATTGAGGACAACTGAGGGACTCATATGCAACTATTACAGAACATTCAAACAGTGACTGGTGCTTCAGAAAGAAAAACAATTCATTAGGAGCTGGGGGTGAAAACTTTTGAACAGAATGAAAATGTGTACATTTTACATATTTTGCCTAAATACCATATTTATTATTTAGTACTGCCTTCAGAAGATACAGAAGCAACTTACATGTTTCCCAGAAGACAAAATAAGTTAAATTTACCCTGATCCTCAAATTCAAGAAGTTTTTCACCCCTTAATGCATTGTCTCCTTCTGAAGCATCAGTGAACCTTCTGTAATAGTTGCATATGAGTCCCTCAGTTGTCCTCAGAGTGAAAAGATGGATCTCATAATCATACAGTCATTATTGAAAAGGGTTCAAATACACAACAATGAAGAACAGCAGGCAGTTTAACTGTTCAGGACAAATAAGGGACTCATGAACAACAATCACTAAAAAAAAAAAAAACACAGCTGTGGATCATTCAGGTAACAACACAGTATTAAGAATCAAGTGTATGTAAACTTTTAAATAGGGTCATTTTTAAGTTCAACTATTATTTTCTCTTTTGGACTATATGTAAACATATTTTATGTGAAATATCTTATCCAGGTCAGTACTACATAAAAAATAACATGCATTTTGTAGAATCCCTCTTATCTTGGTAAAATAAGAAACATTAGGGTAACTTGTAATCGGTAACCTATTACATTTCCAAAGTAACCTTTCCAACGCCAAGCATTGGTCAAAAGTTTGAGAAAAACGACAGAGTGACCCGAGAGCAGAGCATAAATGCATGTGCATTCAGAAGATTTGAGATTGCATGCGGTATTATAGTGTGAATACGGTAAACACTATCGTCAGACCTTAAGCCTGCTTAGATACAAACATCACTGAAATCCTTATCTCTGTCTCTCTCGGAATCTGTCTCATGGCCATCTGTTCTTGTTTCTCTGAGAAGGAGCTTGGCGTTCAGAGCGTTCATTAGAAAGTAAAAGGCTTTTTCTACTCTAAATCTTCCGCCGCGGCCGGGTACGAGGGTCATGGCTTTAATACCCTCCGCAGTGGCTCCTCTTACTCCTGGGCATATGTTAGGAGTAAGTTAGCATCTGCTTCTTGAGTAAGGATCTGGGATGGCCTTCTGTGCCAAGGATTCGCACATACAGGACTGCCAGTGAAGGCTAAAGTCTGTACAGCAGCCGCTAGAGACGCTGCTCAACTTGACTTATTTTATGATTTGACAGTACAGGTTAAGAATGTGGTTTATACTATATAAACAGAATAAATGACTGATTCTATCTATCTATCTATCTATCTATCTATCTATCTATCTATCTATCTATCTATCTATCTATCTATCGATCTATCGATCTATCGATCTAATATTGTGATATATTATTACACTGTTTTCTATTATAATATATTTTAGAAATATATGAATTTCTACTAATATGCTGATTTCTAAAAAAAAATATTATTATCAGTATTGAAAACAATTTTTGCTGCTAAATATTTTTGTAGAGACAATGATATACGACCAGAAAGATAAAAATATATATAATTAAATAATACTTTTATTTAGCAAGCATGCAAAATAATAATAATAAATAAATAAAAGTGACAGTAAATATTTAGAAAGGTACAAAAGATTTGTATTTATCTATTTATCACAAGTAATATTGTGATGTGTGCTTTTTATTATTAAGGTTTTGTAACTGTTTTCTATTTTAATATATTTTAGAAATATATGTATTCCTATTAATATGCAGTTGATATAAAATAAACTTTTTTATTATTCTTATTAATGTTGAAAACTGTTTTTGCAGCTTAATATTTTTGTGAAAACAATTTTATAGTACCAGTATAATTTAAACAAATAATTAATGAATACTTTTATTTATTTAGCAAGAATGCATTAAATTGATCAAAAGTGACATAGCTGTTTGCATTTTTCTTTCCCTCAAAAAATCCTCAAAAAAATCATAAGTAATATTGCACATTACATTTACATTTAGACATTTAGCAGATCCTTTTATCCAAAGTGACTTACAAAAGAGGAGAAATCTATTTTGAAAATATGTATTCCTACTAATATGTTGATTTCATGCTTAATAAACTTTTTGTATTATTATTATTATCAGTGTTGAAAACATTTTTTAATGCTTCTTTATTTTTGTGAAAACAATTTTATAATACCAGTATAATAATAATAATAATAATAATAATAATAATAATAATAATAATAATAATAATAATAATAATAATAGTTTTTTGATATTTTGGCTGGAAACAAGACAAGTAAGAAATGCATTTTTTGCAGTGTTTGTAAGTGAGGAAAATAAATGAAACTGTGGACTACCAGTAAAATTAATACAAATTTGGGGCCAAAATTTGATTTGACACTTTGACCTGACCATATCTTTCTATCAGAGTTATCTGACATTTTTTTTGTAAAATTTTATTACCATTTTTTGAACTATCTAAGCAAATAAACTGTGATAATGTGAGAAATTTTGAAGGTGTCTGAATAAATTGACTGTAATTAATTTGTGATTATCAAGATGAATTTATTCTGACACAGTTTAACTTTGAGTTCTTGTAATATTTTATTACAATTTACTAAACTATAGCAAATAAACTGATAATGTGAGAAATGTTAAAGGTGTCTGAATACATTTTGGTTTGACTGTATGTATATATAAATCTATATATTTAGAAAGTTTTTAGAATAACGTGCTTGCAGTTTCCACCTGTTATTTATTTCACCTTTTAACACCTTAAAGCAAAGCACAAAGAGCATGAGGCAAAAGTAAATCCAACAAACATTACCCTCTGACCTGACCTTGACCTGTCAGCAGCCATTAGCAATGGTCTACAGATGAACCCAGACCTGAGGAAATGCTCTGCGGTGTGTGTGTGTGTGTGTGTGTGTGTGTGTGTGAGTCACCGGCAGGAAGAAGAAAAATCTCTGAACATAACGTTTCTGGGAAGTTCAACTCATAATGGCTATTCTGAAAGAAAGCAACAAAATGGACCAAAATATACAGAAACGATGATGATAATTGTCGGTTGGCCAGAGGTTTAATATGCCAACTTTATCAGAAAGCGTTCTTTAAGTAATGCTTTCGGAAGTCTCAGGCAAAGCAGCTCTGTGCGAATAACAGGAAAACCTTGCATGTCATTGACACAAAGCATTGCTGTTATGGACAGGCTTTGAGCTCAGATGGAAAAATCACATGAAAGAAAACCGCATCTATAATTAATAAGGAAGAACTTAATTATTATGCATGTTTGAGAGAAATAAAAAAATCCATTAGAGACAAAAAGAAAAAAACACAGTTTGAGCTGCTTTTAAAAAGTCTTATTACAAAGACGTGGAGAGGGGGCACTTGTGCTTTTAGTCTTAATTTAGAGAAGTCTGTTAAGGGTCTGCTCCTTATGTGCAGTACTTTACCATCATTGTTCAAGCCTCCATTGCTTTATGCATACATATGAATCCTGCCTGAAAACATAATCTAATTACCATAAATGGCCTTAGATTATGAAGGTCACTTTTCCCCACTATGAGCAAAAAACATTTCACATTTACCTTGCAACAAAGACGTAAGGAATAATAATTCAAAAAGGAGTGAGCGCGCTGTGGTCTTGCCAAGGCCACTCAGGACTTGTTGACTGCAATTAAGTTAGTGTTTCATTCTTCATGGGGTGAATCTCAAAATATTCCGCACTTGAGGGTCTTCGGGAAAAAAAATGTAACCTCTATTAAAGTGCTTATCCAGTATTCTGTCATGAAAGACTGCAGTTTAAAACTAACTGATGTGGGTTTTTGAAAATGCTTTGATTTCAAAATAATTACGAATGTCACGGCTACAGTCGAACTCTCCATTAAACACGGGAAAAAGCACTAATGTTCGTTTGTTACCTTACGGATCCATTTCTACCTCATCTAAAGGAAAAGCACTCCAGTGGATGTTTGAATGTATATTTTTGTTTCAAATTTGAATTTAAAGGATCGTTCACTCAAATGCGAAAATTCTGTCATCATTTACTCACCCTCGTCTCTCGATTTTGATGTGATGACTTTTGACTGAGCACAAAAGGAAATATTTTGTACGAAAGCCTATACTTTCATTGTATGGAAAAAAAGTATTTCAGGAAATCCTGATAATTTACTCACCGCTATGTCATCCAAGATGTTTGTCTTTCTTTCTTAAGTCGAAAAGAAATGAAAGTTTTTTAAGAAAACATTCCAGGATTTGATATAATTTTCAAGCCCTTTCCAAAACTGTTTTTATTTTGTCCATAGCTCGAACGTAACAAAAGTTATGGCTATAGTAAGTTGGCTGATAGCTATGATTTTCAGGAATGGAATTTTGAGAAAAAACGGTTTAAGGTGAGACTGGTTTTACTTTCACTGTCATTCAAGTCAGAAACACTATACTGCATCATTACACAAACAGACTAACGTCTGTTTTCTGTTGTTTATCATGGGCATAGTCTCTGAACTTTTGATCACCCCTTTTATGTTTAGATAGCATGAATAGTGTACCTTGTAGTTTCAGAAAAGCGAGAGCATCAGCGCAACTGTTCACACACCTTTACATATAACAGACTCTTATCGGACTCCTCCTCTTTAGTTACATCATCCGATACTTTGGATGTGAAATAGTCCATTATAACATTGTTTAGGTCACTGACATCAACAAGATCAGAGCAGATTGAAACAAGTAAGATTGTTTAAATGGGTCCTATTATGTTTTTTTCATTTTTTGAATTTTAGCCAGTGGATAATGTAAATAGCTTCACTAGCCTTATGCTGGATCTGGTTTCAGGCATGTAAATAATTAAATGAATTAGCACAATAATAATAATATCATGTATCGGCGATCTCGCTGACTGACGATAGCACTCCCAAGCTTTAGAATGGCATAGACTGGTGTTTCTCTTCATCAGTCCAAAACAAGTCCAATAAAGTGCATCGATCCATAATAAAAAGTGCCTTACATGGCTAGATCATTAATCTAGCTTGCACTAACAGTTGTACACTGAACTTGCTGCTTTGGGAAGGGGTGTGGCAGGACTGAAACGCTGTCTAAGCTGCTCGCCAATCGCAATGCAGTGGGACTGTTAACCAATCACAACACATTTTGTTTTTTGGAAGGCGGGCCTTCATCAAACTAATTGAGCCATTTGTGCCAGGCTGGGGAGAAAGCTATTGTAATAATGTAACTTATGTGAAAAGTAATACTTTTTTGACCCCCCCCCCCCCAAGCATGAGAGCATATTCTAGTGCACCCCCAAAACAAAATAAAGACTTTGTGAAAGAGCATAATTGGACCCCTTTAAGTGAGCAGCTACAGTATACTTCAGACTGCATTGTTGTGCTCTGCCATCTCACAAAATAAATAAATAAATAAATAAAACTTTGCATGCCATAGTTTACACATGACTGGCAGGGAAAGTGAATCGATACACCTTTATTAAATATGTTACGTGGTTTATTTTGATAACTGACTTGCTGCAATAAATCAATAAAAAGATGATCGACAAGATGTTGTAGAAAAATAATTGAATCAAAACCTAATTTTGACAAAAAAGTGACTTTTTACTTATTTTTCGAATTTTCTGAAAATGTCCCAGCACCACATTCCGTCGGGTTTTGCCAGATCACATCACATATAGTGGACTTTAATCTGGATCAGCAGGTTGAATGTCCAAATTGCAGTTTCAATCCAGCTTCAAAGAGCTGGATCACGATCCCAACTGAGGAATAAGGGTCTTATCTAGCCAATTGATTGGCCATTTTCTAAAGAAAATAAAAATGTATATACTTTTACACCACAAATGTGCTTGCACTAGTTTGTGACTTCACGCATTAAGTAATAACATTGGAAAGATCACACATTGTTAGTTCTTCATCTGTGTACTCAAGTAAAAAAAAACTCTGTCTCATTTTCTCCTCCAACTTCAAAATCATCCAACATTGTTGTTTTACCTTTTTTGTAAAGGGTGTTTGACTTTCTTTGCATGTTTGCGTTGTAAACACTGGGTCAGTACTTCCGCCTACATCATGCGTGAACTTTCCAACGTGATTATGTAATGCGTGACGTGCAAGACAAGCATTTGTGGTTAAAAAAAAAAAAAAAAAAAATGTTTTGTTTTAAGAAATTGACCGATCGTTTTGCTAGGTAAGACCCTTATTCCTCTGCTGGGATCATGAAGAGCCCTTTAAAGCTGAAATTAAACTGCAATTTGGAACTTCAACCCACTGATCCCATTAAGGCCCACTACATGGAGAAAAATCCTGAAATGTTTTCCTCAAAAACCTTATTTTTTTCAAATGAAGAAAGAAAGATGTGAACATCTTGGATGACATGGGGGTGAGTCATTTTTTCAGGAAATTTTTATTCTGAAAGTGATCTAATCCTTTAAGTCACACTAAAAAAAATCATAAAGTGACTGGGATTTTTGCATATTTTCTTAATTTAAGTTCAGCTATATTGAACAAAATGATTTAGTTCATTTTATGTTTTAAAAAAGACCCTTATTTCTCAGTTGGGATCATGAAAACCCCCTTGAAGCTGCATTGAAACCGCAATCTGGACCTTCAACCTGCTGTCGGATGTCGCACTGGGACATTTTCAGGAAATTCGAAAAGTCGGTCGAAAGTCACTTTAAAAAAAAAAAAGGTTTTCATTGAATTATTATTCTATAACATCTTGTCTATCATCTCAAAAAAAATATCTTGGCAAAATTCACTTGTTTAGTGCAGAAAAACAGCGGTTTATTGCAAGCAGAATGTGTCTCTTATGTTAAGAATGCTCTTCAGAGATGCTTTCTCTGAACACCACAAAAATAAATATTATCAAATAATTTCAATAAATAGTTTGGCCCGAAGTGAAAATAGTCATTTCTTTCTTATGTTCACGTTGTATTATTAGCTGAAAATCTTTACACCCACCCTGGCTCTCCTTGACGTCTTCATAAGAGAAGTAGTGATCATGAACAAATCTGCTGAACAAATTTGATTCTTAATTAAGTCATATCTTTTCAATGAATTGGTATATACAGTTCACAAAAATGACCTTGAATGATTCAAATGATTCAATTAGAGACAGAACTCTTTGCAAGTTGATACATCTTCAGAAATCTTCTATACTCAATTTACGGTTATTCAATATCAGGCAACTGTTATAAAGATGGCAGACTTTAAGTTGTAGCAATCTGACTTTTTATTGAAATAACTGAATACATTCAACTCCAAACTGTTGCAGTCGTTCTCCGAACACCTCATTTTTACAGTGAGGACTGATGTCCTCTCTCTCCTCCAAAGTGAGGAGATTAGTGTGAATAAATAGTGGAGAAAAGGGACTCAGGTGCATGTGGTTTGGGTGATCTCACCCCGTCACACATGAGCACACATGACAAAAGTGCCCGAGTGCTGGCAGGCCATCAGACCTCTTTGTCTTATGTGTGTGGGAGTGTGTGTTCATGAGACTTTCCAGGCCATGCCAAGTTAAGGAGGTTCGGGCCAACACCTCCTGACAAGAGCAGATCAGCATGGAGAGAAGAGAGTAGATTGGTCTTACTCCGATCTTGCTGCCTTCCAAAGCATCCATGTGGCCTGTGCAGTCAGGATTATTACAGTGACTGCTAATATGTCATTTTTATTTTTCATTGTAGGCGGTAATACATTATCCCCCGGTTTCATAGATGAGGCTTAAAGGAGTAGTTCACTTCCAGAACAAAAATGCACAGATAATGTACTCACCCCCTTGTCATCCAAGATGTTCATGTCTTTCTTTGTAAAAGAAAGAAATTATGTTTTTTGAGGAAAACATTTCAGGATTTATCTCCATATAGTGGACTTCTATGGTGCCCCGAGTTTGAACTTCCAAAATGCAGTTAAAATGCAGCTTCAAAGGGCTCTAAATGACCCCAAACTAAGGAATAAGGGTCTTATCTAGCGAAACGAAAGAATTTACAATTTATATACTTTTTAACCTCCAATGCTCATCTTGTCTAGCTCTGCGCTAGTATTTCATGGCAGTAGGGTATGTCGAAAAACTCCCATCTCATTTTCTCCTCCAACTTCGAAACCATCTGTAAGATCGCTGTTTTACTTTTTTTGTAAAGGGCGTTTGACCTTCTTTGCATGTTCACTTTGTAAACACCGGGTCGGTACTTCTGCAGCAATGTAGGATGATTTTCTGCATACCCTAACTGTCTTGAACCGGAATACACAGAATACACGCAGAGCTAGACAAGACAAGCGTTTAAGGGTTAAAAAGTATATACATTTTATTTTATTTATTTATTTATTTATTTTTTTAGAAAAAAATGATCGTTTCGCTAGATAAGACCCTTAGTGATCCCTTGGCTGGGATCATTAAGAGCCCTTTGAAGCCACATTTAAACTGCATTTTGAAAGTTCAAACTCTGGGGCACCATAGAAGTCCACTATATGGAGAGAAATCCTAAAATGTTTTCCTTAAAAAACATAATTTCTATACGACTGAAGAAAGAAAGACATGAACAAGCTGTCATACAGCGTGCACGAGATCTCTTTCACCCAAGCCAGTCATGTCAATTCTTCCAGCGACCCCAGGAATCCACGTAATGAAGTTATTACACGTTAACACGCGTTCACACCCGCATCTGCACACACACACACACACACACACACACCAATACAGATGAGCGCAAAATTACACGGCGTATCCTCGCAGGGGTGAGGCTGGAGTTGAAACGCTAAACTAGGGCCGCCCGAAAAAAGCAAACCTGCGAGCCAGGCGGAGTGGTGCACTTTTGATAGGCGCTGTGTAGTTGTCAGCCTCTTTGATGTCGTCGGATTGATCTGGCAAGAGCTGGGGGCTCTTTGTTTCTCTCGGCGTCCCCGCGAGCTGTCTGATCCCACAATGCAGCGCGACATCGAATCTCTGGGGTTACCATCATCTGGGCAGGCTGGGCGGCTCGCAAGAGAGAGCCTCGCTGGATTTCTCCCACGTGAGCCGGCTCTCCAGATGGCCTCAAAGAGTCGAGCGAACGGCTCAGCCAACATTTCAGCCCCAACACACACAAAAAGGAAGCAAATGCACTCTAAATATTTTATAGATATTCCACATTCCCTCAATGAAGGAATGACAGACATTGCATATCATAAAGCCAAATAAAAGGGAGATTTTGATGAAAGATTAATCACATCTTTTGCCGTGATTTTCAATACTAGTGCTGTTTACTCGTTCCTGACGAGTGGAGAGCACTCAGAGAGAGTAGGGAGATGAAAGAAGCACCTTGGTTGATTGTTTCGAGAGCGCCTTTGGACGGCAATCTGAGAGCGAGATCAAATAGTTGCACGCGGTTTGATTTAATGACTTTTGCGACCGTTGGAAAAGGGCCTAGCGAAACGCCCGGCCGATTTGGTCACTTTCAGGAGAACTCGGGCTCACGACTTTCAGCATTGACTCGAGAGGAAACCGCGAGCGGCGTGGAAGTCTCTTCTGGCCGGATCGGCCTGACCGAAGGAAGCGGTTTCATTCGCACTCTCACGATTGGCCTTTTCCGCGTCTGATATTTCAGTCGCACGTCAATAGTGGCACTGATGCTCAAAGTAATTGGTGCTTAATTTGTACATAAACAGCAGAGGCAGTTTCCATCACAGCCTGTGTCTTTAGAAATCATTAATCTCTAATTAGGGCCAGTTGGGACCAGCAGTTAGAAGGTTAAAGAGGTTCTGACAGCCCTAATCATTGCTCAGGAAGCTGAAAATATATGCAAAGTCTCAGCAGATGGGGCGAGATCAGCCTCTGCCAAGTGATAACTGTTATTCCTTTGCACCTCCAAAGCTGTCATCCTAATAGGCACATTTTGAATTTATTAATGCTCTAGTTACAGTGTCTGCACAGTCTCTAATGGTATGTCAGCCGGAGAGTGTAAACCAAACGATTAACTCGTATTACCTGGTAATGATAGAAATGTTTGTCATGATTACACTCCCCTCACACAAATTAGCGCAAGAACGCTCAGACCAAGAGGGAGACCCCTGAACGGCTCTTGAGCCAAATTCGCGTCTTGCGTTCGCCTTTTTTCTCCCCCTCCCCTTCGTCTGTTTGTTGTGACATACTGCGACATGCTTATTTATTTTTAACCCGTTCGTTTCTGACGAGAGAAGGACAGCTTGGTGCTAAGTGATAGAGCGCTCCGGGCAAAAGAGACCCCGACAAATTAGCGCGCGCACATTCTCCGTCTGTTACAACATCTGATCGTAGACCGCATTCTCTTTTTTGGCCTCTCGAATGTAGCTAAGATTTTAATATCTAGCTGTTTGTGCCACAGATGTAAAATTAACAATTAACTGGGCAACTAGGAAGAAACAAGCCACTCTTTTTGCCATCAAACAGGTGGCCTTGAGCAATGAAAAATGCGCTAGTTGCGCTCAGTCAGTGGCGATACGTATAGAATAGTTTTGATGTAGGATGAACATGCTGGTGGAGTAAAAACTGATTCCGCCCCCAGATCGTTTAAAAAAAAGCTAAAAAAATAAATAAAAACAACGACAACAACAACAAAAAACATGATTAGATGAACTAGACTAACTGGTGAGAATAATTGGCATGCTAGTAAGCAGAGTGCATGCAGTGGTAATTATACACTGCAGTTCTCCGTCCACAGAGCAGGTACATTAACTGGCTAGCGGAAAGAGCAAATTACACTGAAAGCTTTCCTCACCTCAGCCAGTGAGGCTTTGAGATAATAACTTCTCTAAAATATATTCCACTCACAAATACTGCCCTCCTTTCATTCACGGCCGTGGATGCTGTCTCTAAAGACGTGGATTACTCTGGCGATGGACAAACATCTAGAATATTCAACTATAATTTGCGTTTAGATTTACATAGATGGTAAAAAATCAGGAGCAATCTCGCTTTTGCAAGACATTAACTAAAGTAATAAATGATGGAGTAATAATTTTACACAACAAACCATCAGAACACTTAATATGTAAATTATTCTACATAAGTGTACCTTTAATTTAATTTAATTATTAAATTATTATTTTTAGCTTGGTGCCCTAAACAAGAGCAACATGACCAAATGAGAAAAAAGCACATTTTTAAAAATCAAAAGTATATAATTAAACAATTTCTTTTTCTTATTTCTTTTCTTTCTTTCTTTTTTTTTTTTTTTATAAATAAAGCCAAAAGACAGCTCATGTTTGTTAATAGAAAAGAGCAATTTGTATATTTAGTTAAATAAAAAAATATATATATATAATAAAAATCACAGAAGTTTCAAGGTAATATAAAGTACTGAATTTATTTGTTAATATTATATATATATATATATATAT
>NC_133381.1:36344034-36431711 GCF_049309525.1 Garra rufa | reverse complement strand
CTCTTGGTCACAGACGATTACCAGAGTGAATGTGTGCGTTTTGTAACAGCACACCTGAAGGGTCTTCCTCCTGGTAGTGAACTCTGAATCTCTCGACCCCTCGTGGGAGGGAGGGCAGCATGAGAAAAGATCTGTAGCTCAGATGAAAGAAGAAGTCTTCTAAGGAGCTCATGTTACATGCCATCACAAAAACAAGAAGCTACTGTTTCCCTCCTTCACTTCTTGCGCATTGTCTCGCATTTTGACACCTATTGACGATCGAGACAGGATGTGTCCCGCCACAATAGGGACTGTGCTGAAACTGTTGATTATCTTTATTTGAAATCTTGTTTCGTGTTACTGTACGGTCCTCACACGGCTCCTCAGCGCAGGCTTGCCCTCGACCCTGACACGCCGCTGACTTTCTCACTCTCTCATCTTTTCCACAATGATTAAGAGAACAATGTCTCACATTATCAGCAGCTCAGAGACTCTGTCACTGAAGGCTTTCAAGCGTTTTAATACTTCTGGCGGTGCATGAAGAAACCAAAGTAGACGGCCTTGTCTTCCACTCAACTTGAATGGCCATTGTTTGGTGGGATCGCTTTTTTGTGCATGTCCGTCAACCTGTGGCCTCGCCCTGAAGAAACCTTCAGTCAGCATGTCCTGAGCTCTGAAAGATGGGATTCACATGGAGTAAAATATTTATACAAGAGGGGCAGCACTATCAGTTTGACCCTGTGACCCCTTTTCATTACAGTACAGGTTCGGGCAACTGTAACCAACACGATTTACCTCCCTCAGCTCACTTATAATGACGCCTTTCACCAGAAAGCACATATATATTAAATTTGTCTTGAAAAATATCTTAAATGAGAAAAAGCTAAATAGATAGATAGATATAGATAATTTTAAAAGTTTTTGTAATCGCAAGATTAAATTCAGAATAGTTTCAGACAGACAGACAGACAGACAGACAGACAGACAGATAGATAGATAGATAGATAGATAGATAGATAGATAGATAGATAGATAGATATTAAACAGTATTACAGAACATATCTTTTCTTTTTCCAAAAAGCATGTTTTTTTTTTTGTCCTCAGTGTTTTTAACCCTTGAAGAATGTTTTTTATTTTGTCTTTATTTTTTGTATTATTTTGCCATTAACATAGACTTCACTTTCTCTTGTACATATTTCACTCCTTTCATGTTGTTGGCTTAAGAAATCCTGACACAACATTGCTCAAAATCCACATAATGTGAAAACCATAAAAGATTTCTTAGAAAAATCTCCTCAAGGTTTCAAGACAAAGCGTCATTGTGTGTTTCTGGCACTTGAGAAATGCATCCATACAAATACCTACAAGGATATGCTTAAGGCATTTTCAAAAGCATCTCTGTTTTGTTTTGATATGTATCGTGCTTGAGTGGCATCTTATTTTAAGAATAAAAGATTCCAAGGACAGTCTCAAAGGAGCAGGATGAAACGACACATTTCAATTAAATAGCATAACTTTTAATTAACTTCTTTATTCCTGTTTACCTTCTCACATTTTCTCCAGCTTTTGTTTTAAGATAAGATGGCTTATTGAAAATATGCAGAAAATACTTCACATCAATAGTGAACTGGTGAATGTGTGTGTGTGTGTGTGTGTGTGTGTGTGTGTGTGATTTTGATAAGACTCTCCAACAAGTTTTACCTTACTGACCTGTAATTCTCAAGATCAACTTTCTTCAAACACAGTTCTGCTAAAAAATCACGTTCAATTGAAATATAAGATCCAGGGGTTTGATGATACCCTCATAATTTTTTACCACAGGAATCCTTATTTTTTCAAACTTTTTTATTTCTAATTTGAAGCATTGTTTCAGATTCCCCCAAGGCAAAGGTAAATGAAGGTTAGCTGTGGCCGATGGCTGAGCAGACAGAGAAAGAGAGAGAGACCTGTTCACCGTGCCTTTGCGATTGTTCTAGCCCTCATCCCAGCATGCAAGAGCGCAGTATGAGTCTGCTACAGCGGGTTTTAAGTTCCACTTCTTGTGTAATTTATCCATCAAACTGTCCACCCCATGTCCCTGCACTCCTGATTTCCAGTTGCGAGTCCACTGAAGGAGAGACGAAACTGTTCAGGGAAACACCTGCCGCCTCTTTTTCTTATGTTTTAGATCTTCCATTTTTCAGTCCTGACCACCTCCACGTTATAACTCAGACAGAAAACAATTAAGGAAGCAAAGTCATGGAAAGTCATGAAAACAAGTCACTCACGCTGAAAGTAAATGAGGTCCAATTTGAGAGGATTTAGCAGAAATGTGAAGCTTATAATTTTATAAAAGCACTTACATTAATTCTTCTGTTAAAACGCTGAGCTATGAAGTCATTCTTTTTATGGATGTTTTAGGCATTGCACTGTCTTGGCAACCAAGAAATTTAATTAATATAACTTAGAACAGAGAAAAGGTCCACACTCTTCCACACTAAAATCATATTGGCATGCATGTTTTTTAAACTATTTTTTAAACTAGTTTTTTTAACATTTGTTGAGTCAATTTAAAAATTATTTACCAGTTACCTAGCTGCATTAAAATTTTAAGTTCAGTCAACTCAAAAAGTTTTAGTCAACTTGAAATGTTCAGTTGTACTAAGTGACAACTTAGATATTTGAGTTGATTCAACTTAAAAATTTAAGGCAGCTGGGTAAACTGCCCACTTTTTAAGTTTAACGAACCCAAAGTTTTGTTAAGTCAACTTAACATTTCAAGTTAACTAAACTTATTTAAGTTGAATGAACTTTTAAGGCAGGAAAATTTTAAGGCAGCAGGGTAATAAATAATTTTAAGTTGACGCAACAATTTTTTTTTTTTTTTTTTTTTTTTTTTTACAGTGTGTGCTCATCAAGGCTGCATTTATTTGATCAAAAATACAAAAAATATGTGATGCAAAGCTGAATATTCATCAGCTGTTACTCCAGTCTTATGTGTCACATGATAATTCCGAAAACATTCTAATATGCTGATTCGTTATTATAATTATTAATGTTTTTGGAACTTGTGATTCTTTATTTTTAGAATTTTTGATGGATAACAAGTTAAAAAGAACAGCATTTTTCAAAATATAAAGCTTTTCTAACAATGTAAATCTATGCTATCACTTTTTATTAATTCAACACTTGGTAAATAAAAGTATTAATTTCTTCCAAAAAAAGAAAGAATAAAAATGTACTGACCCCAAACTTTTGACCAGTTAGAAAACCTTTTTATTTTAAATAAATGCTATTCTTTTTAACCTTTTATTAATCAAAGAATCCTAAAAAAGTGTCACAGGTTCCAAAAAAATATTAAGCAGCACAACTGTTTTCAACACTGATTAAAAATTAGCATTTTAGAATGATTTCTGAAGGATCATGTGACACTAAAGACTGGAGTAATGATGCTGAAAATTTAGCTTTGTATCACAGGAATAAATTACATTTTAAAATATATTCACATAGAAAACAGTTATTTTAAATTGAAATATTTTTTTTTATCAAATAAATGCAGCCTTGATGAGCATAAGAAACGTCTTTAAAAACTATAAAAAAAATCTTACTGATTCCATTGTACTGGGTTTGTACAAATTCCCAGGCAGTAATTAAATCAACATAAATAATGAAAAATGAAAAGGCCATTTCCAATGCAACAGATATCATATGTAAAATACAAAGGCAATAAAAAATAGCAAAAGGTGAATCTAGGACAGAAAAAGAGTTGTAGCTCATTCACTATTCTAAAACATGAATTAAATTCATTACATCTTTAATTAACAGGGTATTATATACAAATATGTGAATGGTCTTTGATCCGCCATCCTTTAAACATTAAAAATTGAGTTAGGACTTACAGCTTGCAGGTTGCGCTCTTATTATCTAACCGAGAAAGTCTTTACAATAAATTAAAAACCATTAGTTATTACGCTGAGAAAAATAAAGCTAGTAAATAACATGACATTTCAATGTCTTTAACCCTCAAAGTAGCTAAGAATGCAAATAGCGCATTTGATTAGAAGACATGCTAATGTATATTCATAAGGGTGTTTATATTAAGCACGTTACATACAGTACAAGTGTCTCACGTTTCTTTAGGACTGAAAGCATTCTTCCACTTAGGGGATGTGAAAGGTCCTCAGATAGATGCGGAGACAGCAGACGTAGTCCATAGCTAATTAATTCATCATTAGCCTTTCTTTGGTAAACACAAAGCCACAATTGCAGTGCTCCTTTAACCTTGAAGTTCAGGAGCGGCCAACTGTGATAATCTTTCCCACTGTCGTTATTATTATCAAAGGGCTCAAAGAGTGGCGAGCGTTTGTGTGAGCACAGACACACACATACACACACACATGCGGAGCGGGAGTGTGCGAGTAAGAGGAAATGGAAAAAAGCAAGAGAGACATTTCAGGCTGTCCTTAGCGCGGCCCTTTTGTCACAGCAGAATCAGATCTGCATTACCCGTGCTCATCAGATAGTGAGCGTTTAGAAACAGGAGGGGGATATTGACTTTTCCTTTCTTTTTTTTTCTTTTCTTTTTTTTTCCTCTCTTTTTTTTTAAATCACTGGCGAGGCATTTAGTGCCTGCAGGAATGTCAAATCTCCAACCTGCATTTTGATGTCTGTGCCCCAGGTTAGGTCTGCTCTGGCATGCTTGGAGCTCCGTTGTTTGTGCTTTAGCATCCATTAAGCGTCCTTGACTCAATGTTACCCAGGGCCTTTATGGTCAGCTCAGGGCGTCATGGCTACAGCAGGTCTGAGAGCAAGGTGCACGGATCGGGCGGAAAGGAAGAGTTTCCTTTAATGGCGCTGAGCTGAAGTAATTACTTTTGACTTTTCAGATCTTGCCACAATAAAGATCACTATTAAAGTGAGTATCAAGGGTAAGTGGCGTCAAAAGAATGTGCAGTTCGGCTGAATGGAGGCTGGTATAATGTGCCTTTAATTAATTTTGCAGTCACTTCCCAGTGCTGGCGCTGTTAAAATATGCAGGACATTTACTTTGGTGGAATATGTGGATTCATGCTTCTTTGAGACAGAATTACTGTTGATATTTAAAAAGATTTCATTTAATCTCTTTAAATAGTTCTTCTTCTGTATATTAGATTTTATTAAGCTAGGGTAACTTAAATAGCATATATTATTCCATCTGTGTATATGATGATCAGACGAATGTAAAATTATGTTTTCTGACACATTAAAACAACTGAAAAGACCTATTGACCTAATTTGCTAAATGTAAATCACACAACCGTTACAACATTTAGTATTTTTTTTTAAATGAACAAGAGCAGAATCTTCCAATCTTAAAAAAGGACACAAAAGGGAGGGGGGAAATGCCCAAAGAGCATCATAAAAATGGTTAATTTGACTTGTACACTATTTCAAATAAAATAAAAAATACATAACATAAAGTAAATAATAAAGCAAAGTAATACTTAATTTTGAGTGTTTTTTTTCTTTTTCTTTCACTCAATAAAACCGTAACTGTACACTATGGAAGCCCGTTTCTGCCACTAAATATTTTTTATTTATTTATTTATTTATTTTTTTAATCTCACAATTCTGGCTTTTTTTTTCTCAGAACTGAGAGATATAAACACACAACTACGAGTTATAAAGTCAGAATTTCTAGATATAAAGTCAGAATTGTGGGATATAAACTCACAATTGCGAGAAAAAAGTCAGAATTGCTAGATATGAACTCGCCATTCTGACTTTTTTTCTCGCAATTGCGACTTTGTATCACACAATTCTGACTTAATTTCTCAGAATCGCAAGTTTATATCACAGAATTCTGACTTTATAACTCGCAACTGTGAGATTATATCATGCAATTCTGACTTTATAACTCACAATTGCGAGTTTATATCTCACAATTCTCACTTTATAATTCGCAGCTGTGAGTTTATATCTCACAATTCTAAGTTTGTATTATGCAATTCTGAGAAAAAAGTCAGAATTGTGAGATAACCTTTTTTTTTTTAATTCACGGGCTTCCATAGTACACAGCACATCAAAACAACTAGAAAAGTTTTTTTTCAGGTCTGAGTCAGGTTTTTTTTTTTCTTCAGGTGTTGCTTTCACTTGCTTTGCTTTCTTCTTTTTTTCTGTTTTGTGACAGATGCAAAACCACCACATACTATGTGTTAACCGGATGGATTACTTAGGAAATCATCATATATGTAGCATCAACATGTTCTTACTCCCAACTCGTCACATGTTGACACTTGGTCAGGATCCCTTAGTGATGCTTTTTTGATGCTCAAGATACCCATTTTTTAAAGGGGTCCTATTTTGCTTTTTCACTTTTTTAATTTTAGCCAGTGTGTAGTGTGTGTTTGAGCATAAAGAATATCTAAAAAGTTACAATTCTCAAAGTCCACTCTAAAGGGAGACATTTAAAAAAATCCTTTTCAAGAATTACAATGAACAGCTCCTTTGGACTACAGCATTTGTTTTCCAGATGCTATTACGTCACAACGTAAATCCCGCCTACGGAAATTTAAATCGATGGTGGGTGGGGAGAGATGAGGTGGGGGATTCGCCTTTATTAATGTAACATGGACAGCCACTTCTGGGATGCTTCAGTGAGCCGCAGGGTTCAGTAAAAGCCTCCTTTAGCGATCCGATGTGTTTTTGTAAGAAAAATATCCATATTTAAAATGTAAGAATCACTTTAATCTAGCTTGCGCAGTGGTACACAGAACTTGCTGCTTTGGGAAGGGGCGTGGCAGGACTGAAACACCATCTAAGCTGTTCACCAATCGCAAAGCAGTGGGACTGCTAACCAATCACAACACATTTCGTTTTTCGGAAGGCAGACCTTCATCAAACCCAGAACTAATCGAGCCATTTGTGCCAGCCTAGGGAGAAAGCAATTGTAATAATCTAAATTGTGTGAAAAATAATGCGTTTTTCGAACCACCAAGCATGAGAGCATGTTCTAGTGCACCTCCAGAACAAAATAAAAACTTTGCAAAAGAGCATGATAGGACCCCTTAAACCCTCTGGGGTCAACAAACAGTCGGCGCGTTTTGTGGCAGTTTCTCTGATAACCCCAAGAGGAACTTCAATTACTTCGTCATTTCTGATCGTACAGATAAGAGCAGTATATCAATCAAATCTGTAAAGGTTCTATATGAAACCAAAGCGATGTCCAGTCTATCCGATCGGAGCTAATGATTTTTTTATTATTTTAATTTGATCATGCCCACGAGCTACTTTCGCTTACATATTATAATTAGCCACACGAAAAGCAAACGAACAAAGCAGCGTGTTTTCTTTAAGTTCATCTAGCTTCATCTCACAAAGGGTACCCTTTCAGCCTCACTTTTTGATGTGCAGGGTCCTCCATTGTTTTAGTTGTTTGCCTTAATTTAATGGTTTGCATGCATTTTTAAAAATACCACCCCTCCCCTAAACCCACTAAAAATCTTGCTTGACATTTGATGTCCCCATTCACTTTCATTGTATGGAAAAGAGCAGCATGAACATTGCATAAAATTTCTCCTTTTGTGTTCTACTGAAGAAACAAAGACTGAGTATGAGTAAACGATGATTGAATTTGTATTTTTGTGTGACCTTTTGGCCATTAAAGTGTCCTCCATTTAAGTACAACAGATAGAAACACGCCAGCACCAGTTATTAGCACTATATGGTCAAGGCAGCGAAACGAAAGCGTGTCATTCCATTATTTTTTTTCTCCTCTACCATTTTCCTCAGTCATTTACAAATGCGCCATCCCGTACTTGTTTTTGGCAGACACACCCCTATCGGTTTCTGTCTCTATTATCCCTACAACTGTGTATGCATTAGCCCACCGGCCCCATATTCAAAACCCTCATTATGCCCGACCGCTATCTGATGTTACAAAAACGGTAATGGCACACAACTCTAAAGATGGCAGAGAAGCGGTCGCACACACACACACACACACAAAAAAAAAATCCCCGCTAAGATGATGAGAGAGCGAAATCAAGCCGCCGGAGCGTCCTTCTTCCTTTTACCTCAATCATCCGACCGGCGTCCCCGCGCCCTCTCGGCCCTTACTGCCAACACCCTACCGTCGTCCCCCTTCCATACCTATTTCATGTTGTTTAATGCCACCCTCCTCTTTTGAAGTTTTAAAGCAAGGTTCAAAAGAGCCAGGTGCTGAATCATAATATTAAAGCAGAGGAGGGGGGGGTGGAGGCTTCATAAAAGCAGGAAGATCTGAGCGGGCCAAGGCAACAAACATGGCTTTCAACTGCCTTTCTGTCGGCCCCTTCTGCAGATGTCACCAGTTGTTATCCCCAGCAGAGACTTCAAGCGTGGAGCAGCGCCCCTGGCTCTGTCCGCGCACACGTTTCAAGTGTCAATCACGCGGGGGAGGGCTTCCTGGTCACTGTCCTGTGAAAAGTGCCAACATTTTGCCATTGATTTAACTCACTCAATACACAAAGATGGAGCCAGCTTTGTGCGCGAGGGGTGGGGGGAAAGACCCTTTGGCAAGGTTATTTTACTGAACGCCGCTTTTGCACTCGGCGCTCCTTGGTTTGACTGCTACATAACAGCCGTCTATGCCTGATCTGAGCGACGGGGAAAAAATGAAAGGGGAAGGAAAATTGTTTGGAGGCAAAAGAACATGCAAACTGAAAGGGAAATCGTGTATTGAGACAGATAGCAACATTGTCTGAGACAACAAAACTTCCTTTTAACCTCGTTTAGCCTCCGAATACCTCCTGGGAGGCCGCATTGTGGAGCTTTCTTTAAACACGTTTAGCACTTCAGTGCCTCGGAAAAATGAAACGAATACTTCTTACGCTCGGTCATCGCTGAGAGAGGTTTTGCTTGTTGATAGTTTGATGTTACTGCTAGGAGAGACATCAAACAGGAAAGCGTCAATAGTCTGACTAGCGTCAAGGCAAATGCCTCAGAATAGATGCTTTTTTCAGGCTGCGCTCGTGGAGAAAGAGAAAAAAGGCCAGACAAAATTCGACAGCATAAAAACCTTTTACACATCAGTTAACCGGCTTGTTTTTCTTTTTAAACATAATCAGTAAACACCTGTCAGCGCCATTCATGTTCCCAGTAACTTTGACCCCCAGGACCTTAAAGATACAAGTAACAATCAGACTTTTTTCTCGTCCTCGTTCGCGATCGACTCTGGCCATCTGGTCGGAACGTGTTTTCCTCCCACAAAAGAGGAAGAAAATAAAACCGTAGACACATTTGACCTTGGCACGTCCTTTCACCTCCTTGTACCTCCCTCTCCCCCCTCGGGGGTCCCGCCCGTGAGGACACTGTCAGTCAGAATGGGACATCCTGGATACATAATCGTGGGGAGCCGTTATGGATTTCCCCCGTTGCAGTATCTTTCAACAGCCTGACTTTGGGAAGAATTACTTCAAGACTCCATTCAGTCTACTGCAGACAAACAAGTTAGCAAAGTCTGTACTTTTAACCCTTTAGCTGCTGAAAGTTGTTCTGACCGATTAAACAGGAATGGTATGGGTAACGATCTATATAACAAAAAGGGCAATTTATGTATACTATAAGTAAATAAATACTATATTATTTAAATTCAATACAGTAAAAGGGGATATATCTTTGAAAAAGTGACTTACTGTACAATTAAAGGATTCGATTTATCTAGAAAAATAAAATATACTATATATGTGACTTTGGACCACAAATTGTATGGGTCAAAATATCTATTTTTCTTTTATGCCAAAATCATTAGGATATTAAGTAAAGATCATGTTTCATAAAGATATTTTGTAAATTTCCTACCATAAATATATCAAAACTTAATTTTTGATTAGTAACATGCATTGCTAAGAACTACATTTAGACAACTTTAATTGCGATTTTCTCAATATTTTGAACCATTTAGATTACAGATTTTCAAATAGTTGCATCTCGGCCAAATACTGTCCTAGCCTACCAAACCATATATCGGTGGAAAGCTTATTTATCCAGCTTTTTGATGTATAAATCTCAATTTCAAAAAATTGACCCTTATGACTGGTTTTGTGGTCCAGGGTCACTTATAATATATTTATACATCATATATTTTACAGTATATAATGTGGCCAGATTAGAGGGTAGATTGTTTACAAACTGTAACCCTTTACTGATTCTAAAATTTAGTTAATAACGTAATCCATTACATTACACATTTTAGGTAATATAATCAGACTACTTTTAGATTACTTTTGACCTAACTTGCTTAACACATTGATTTAAATAGAATAATCTTGTACCATATTTACATAAAAACACAAAGAGTAAGAAAATCATCAAGGTTTAATTAAATTAATTTATTTAATAATTAATTACATTTTGAATTAAAATCATTTTAAAATAAATAAAAATGAAAAACTTACTAAAAAATAATTTATATTTTATATTGACATGCAAATGTGATAATTTGTAAAATGTTTTTTTTTTTTTATCTCAAGTTTGTGAATTTGTGCATTTGAATGTGTTTGAAAGACAAAGGCCTTTCAAAGACATAGAAATACATGGTTAACCTACAGAGTGAGTTATGGTTAGATTTGGGGTTAGGCCAATGTCCACAAAACTTGAAGACTTATTGAATGTATATAAGCTGTATAGGCTATTTTTTAAAAGAAAGTGTAAAAGATAAAAAGGAATTAGGCAGAATAAATTAATTAAGAATATTTTATTGCTACTGTATTTATTGCTAAAAGTAACTGTAGTCTGATTGCGAGCATTTTAAAATGTAATTGGAATATGATTACGTAATCCACAGCTCTGACTGTGGCCAATGCAAAAAAAAAAAAAAAAAAAATTATATATATATATATATATATATATATATATATAATAAAAATAACAAATATTTTCATCATCATTACTCCAGGATTCATGATCCTTCATAAATCAATTTAATATGCTGATTTTGTGTTTAAGAAACAATTTATTATTATCAATGTTAAAAATAGTTTCATTTTTGTTTTAATCATGACAGTTTTTCAGATTTTGATGAATAGAATGTAAAATGAAGAATAGAATTAGAAATCATTTGTAACATTATACTTTCTTTCCTGTAACTTCTGATTGTTTTAATGTGTCCTTGTAGAATTAAAAACAAAGAGGAAGATAAAAAAGGCTGTATTTAAAAAAAAAATCTGTAATAAACTGTATACACTAACAGTGCTAATACTTTCTTGTACACACACACACACACATTTAAAAATGGAAAAAACAACAACTTTTTATTAAAACAATTTTATTTTTCTATCTCAAGTGCCAAGGTGGCAATTAAAGAGCAACAGATTCCAGCGATATACGTCAAAGACATAAATATCTCCTCCACACCTCGTCCACCTTTTGCAAAGATCATCTGGCCTAATTCTGGAGCGTTAACGTGAATTCCACAGGAAATTAGTTGTTTTCAAAAGGGGTCAAATTAAACTTTGGCAGAGCGGCGCGTGCTGACAGACACAGGAATATACGTCATTAACCATATTTGGCGATGCCCTTTCAACTTTACGGGTCACAATGGAAGCGTGTTTGTAATGACACTAGACGCCCGTGATGAAAAACGTTACAACTCTTCATTTGCGAGGTTGAAGCAGACCGAGCACACGAAGGGGTTCCTGTAAATCTCGCGTACCCTGACGAGCGTGCACTTTCCTGAACCCTGTTTGAACCGTGCCAAGCTGCCCAAACACAGAGAAACAGAGCAATCCCATGGGCCCGGATTTTACAGGAGGGCAGTTGCTATGTCACGTACCTCAAACAGAGATGATTGGCTCGAGGAGTGATGCAAAGGATCTTGGGGGCTGCTTCGGGCTCCGCCGTTCTGTAAAATAGCAGGAAGCATATATCTGTCAGTCTCCATTTAAAAGTTCACCTGTAAGGAAATGTTCTGGCCAGCAGTGCTGACACAATCACGGCGCCTAGCAACACATCCTCCTGATCCCTGCCTTTTGTGATATGACATGCTTCTGAACCACAAAGTTTCCTGCTTTGTGCACAGATCGTCTCAACCAAGCCTCTCGCCTTTGTTCGGCACGCAGAAGGGGAAAAAAGACGACAGAGCGAGGCATAAGCGAGAGGCAGAACGAGGCAGAGAAAAAAGAATGGAAGCGATGCCGGTGTCCGTCATTGTCCGGCACAGTGTCCTCTTTTTTCACAGTCACATGAGGATGTCTTCAGAAAATCACATGGCTCTTTTTGTTTGACGGCCAAGAATACTGAAGGTTGTGATATAACGATTCTATTCTTCTGCCAACAGCACATATTGAGTGGCTCCTCTAAACACTGGGAGGACACTGCTAATGCCCTCTCTTTGTTTGTCGAGAGGTAGATTTCAATTACAGGGGTGGAGAACTAGAACTAGTTGTACAATGCTTTTTTTTTTTTTTCAAACCCCTCACATAATTTCATGATCAGAAGGCTGTTATTGTCTGACACCGGCGCGTACGGCGCTGGGTTAATACCGCGGGCGTGTTGAGCTGTGTAAGAGTGACAAAATTGTTAGGTGACTTGGGGGCCTTGCAGTGTCCACCTGGCTCGGTTTGCTGCCAAAGTTTCTATCACACCTCTGAGATCGCGAAGCCCACCTCCTCACCTCGCTCCCCTGGCACACGCCTTGTTTTCAGTGTTGTTTTATTCCCTGTAGAAAAGGTCAGCCAATGGAATGACCTCTATGGTCCTCCAATTCCTAAACCACATCAGAGTGATTTGCATAAAAGACGGGAGAACATTAAGTTAAAAAAAAGAGAGAAAGCGTAAAAACAACAACATTGCTAGGGTTTCCCAAATGGGTGTTCGTCTACAAGAAGTTGAAAATGTGGTAGAAGTGCTAATGATGCATTAAATTAACTAAATACATTTAAAATTTACAGTAATTGAACTATAATAACTCTGAACAGTAAAAAATAGGTTAACTGAAAATTAATTTTAAAAAAGTGAAAATAACTGATTATAAATGAGAAAGTCAATTTTTTTCTGACAAACTTATTTCCGTTTATATCCTCACAAATTATGTGTAAAAACAACAACAGTCCTAGGGTTCCCCAAATGGGGGTTTATCTACAAGAAGTTAAAATTGTGGTAGAAGTGCTAATTAAATTAACTAAATACAAAAATTAAAAAAATTTAAATACAAGAATGTAAAATGTAAAAATAAAATGTATAGTAATTGAAACCTAATAATTAAAAAGAAAAGTGGTTAACTGAAGTTTAATAAAAAAAAGTGAAAATAAGTTGATTTAAAATTTAATGTTAATGAAAAGAGTACATACAGTTGAAGTCAAAAGTTTACACCCCCTTTCAGAATTGGCAAAATGTTAATTATTTTACTAAAATAAGAGGGATCGTATAAAATGCATGTTATTGTTTGTTTAGTACTGACCTGAATAGGATATTTCACATAAAAGATGTTTACATATAATAGTTGAATTTATAAAAATGACCCCGTTCAAAAGTTGACATACCATTGATTTTTAATACTGTGTTGTTCCCTGAATGATCCACAGCTGGGTTTTTTGTTCAGTGATAGTTGTTTATGAGTCCCTTGTTTGTCCTGAACAGTTAAACCGCCTGCTGTTCTGCATGATTTTTCCTTCTGAAGCATCAGTGAGCGTTTGAACCTTTCGTAATAGTTGCATATGAGTCCCTCAGTTGTCCTTCAAATACATAAAAATGCTGAAAACCAAAGAATTTGTGGGACCTGAAGGATTTTTCTGAAGAACAGCGGGTAGTTTAACTGTTCAGGACAAACAAGGGACTCATGAATCACTAAACAAAAAAAAAACAAAAAAAAAAACACAGCTGTGGATCATTCAGGTAACAACACAGTATTAAAAATCAATGGTATGTAAACTTTTGAACAAGGTCATTTTTTATAAATTCAACCATTATTTTCTCTTGTCATCCTATTCAGGTCAGTACTAAATAATTTTGTATGATCCCTCTTATTTTGGTATAATTAACATTTTGCAGATTCTGAAAGGGGGACATAAACTTTTGACCTCAGCTGTATTTAAGGTTAAAGGGGTGTACTTCACAAAAAAAAAGTTGAAAAGTTGAATAGGGTTCATCTACAAGAAGTGAAGATTGGTAGAAGTGCTATTTAAAATGATGTAGAATGTAAAAACAAATATGTTAATTAAACAGTAAAAAAAAGAGGGGTGACACTTTATTTCACAGTGTCCTTACCACACATTACATGTACATACTGCAGTAATAACAGTAAATTATGCCTAATCACTGTACATGCAACTAACCTCAAACCAAACCATATTTCTAACCCTAACCCTACAGTATATACATGTTGTTAATTAATATTACTAAATGTATAATACCACTGAACAAGGACACCTCCAAGTGTATCCAAAGATGTAAATGAAATTTATTAGATTATTTAAAATTCATTAGGTTAAAAAATAAGTGAAAAGAAAAAAGAAAAGGTTACAGGAGTTTACTTGACTTGGAGAAAAAAAGAAGAAGAAATTTGGAAACTCCTCGCTTTAAGGTACTAACAATTGTTTTGTACAAGTGACTTTTGACATAACTGTAAAGCGTATTCCCATTTGTACCCTTGCAAATAATAAGTGTATTTTTAAAGTGTTTGAACTGAGGAAACACCCCTAAACGGGCTATAAATATCACTAAACACTGCTGTATGAATCAGAGTCATACGGCTCTTTTCGTCTTCTCAACTGACCGTGTATTGTGCATAATGGCAAACGCTCCTTGTGTGTGTGGGTGTGTGAGCGTCTGCATCTGCCTTTACACAATAAGAGTTATTAGGTTGCAAGCCTTGTTCAAACAAAGACTCTTCTGAAGTACCTAAAAACATCTGAGTATACACATTCAAAGGCCACCGCAATGGATCAAGCAGGTCTTTTCTTAAGAACAGCACAGAGAGTAATATGAGCTCCGTCCCAAAAAATGTCTCAGTCCACTCCCTAGTTCACTATGTGAATCAGTAGAACACATATCTGGACAGTAGCAAAGACTTAATTACACTGTATGATGTTCTGTGAAATGTTTACATGGTCACGTATTAAAATGCTACATACTATGATTTATCCTTAGTAAAATTTATTTTGTTTATCATACATCTTCATTGTAGCTGTTAAGAAAAGTGCAGTAGTATCATGAATAGTGCTCGTATTCCATTTCTGTCAAGTTGAAATGGTTTGTGTTGCATTGTGGGGAAATTTTAGAGAGCAAAAGTATTAGCACCCCGAACTGATGTTGACAAGTAGACCAAGAAGTAACTGACAGCCTGGGTAGCCCTGCTGAAAAAAAAAACAGCTAATACCAGCCTAGGCTGGTTGGTTGGTCTTAGCTGGTCTTAGCTGGTTTAGACTGGAAGTAGCTGGTTTTAGCTGGTCTCCCAGCCTGGCCAGGCTAGTCAGGCTGGTTTTAGCTAGTGGTTTCCCAGCCTGACTAGCTAAGACCAGCAAGACCAGCCTGGCCAGGCTGGGAAAGTGGCCAAAATCCCTCTAAAACCAGCCTGCTGACCACCTAAAACCAGGCTGGTTGACCAGCTAAAACCAGCCAACCAGCCTAGGCTGGTTTTAGCTGTTTTTTTTAGGGAGCTTCTTTCTAAGCCAGCATTGCTAACCATTATGAATCTCATAACTCATGCAGCAACTCTTAAATCTCTAAACATAAAAATACTTAGCATTTACACTGAGAATAAAAGCTGTCACCGGGGCAGTACCCAATCAAAAGGTTCACTTTGTACTTTATTTACCCCAAAGGGGTTCATTTTAGTACCTTAAAGTTACACATTTGTGCCTACATTGGTGCTTTTGAAATAGTACAACTCCACTTACAGCTTTTTGCACTTAATTCTGTATTATAAGTTTTTTTTTTTTTTTTTTTTTTACTATTTTTGTAAAACGCTTAAGTAGTGCTGGGTGATATACCAGTTGAAACAGTAAACCAGTTTGAATTACACAACAAAACAAAACAAAAAAACAGGCGGCACTGAACATAAACAATGCCACTGAATGAAGTATAATGCAGTATAATGCATATTAAAGTACTGCTAATAAGAGCTATGGTGCTTTATTTACAGCTCTAACCAAATTAAATGTGACCCTGGACCACAAAACCAGTGCACGGGTATATTTGTAGAAATAGCCAAAAATAAATTTTATAGGTAAAAGGATTGATTTTTCTTTTATGCCAAAAATTATTACGATAATATGTAAAGATCATGTTCCATGAAGATATTTTGTAAATTTCCTGCTGTAAATATATCTAAACTTAATTTTTGATTAGTAATTACTAAAAACTTCATTTGGGCAGTTTTAAAGGTGATTTTTTTGTGAATATTTAGATTTTTTTGCACCTTCAGATTCCAGATTTTTAAATAGTTGTATGTCAGCCAAATGTTGTCCAATCATAACAAACCATACATAAATAGAAAGCTTACTTATTCAGAATGTATAAATCTCTAAAATCTAAAAAACGGACCCTTATTACTGGTTTTGTGGTCCATGTTCACAATTGTTGCATTGCTGCTGTTCCATAAGCGCCACTTGCTGTCAGAGAGTAAATCTGCATCTCATTAGGCCTGCCTGCTGTTTTTGTTTGGTGCATATATACTTTATGTAGCATAATTTCACAAAGTTAACGTTTAGCTTTACATTTTAAAATGATACTGATGTAATTATATCAGAAACTGCACAGTGGTTCTGCGACTGTTTGCAGATGCATTCTGATTTATATAAAGGCGCATTCAGGGAAAACGTGCTAAAAAGCAAAACGTAATACAGATTTTTGGTCAAACCGCTCATCACTATGTGTAAGTATGAAATGTATGCTTTTCAATAATCAACATTTCTCTTGTGTTAATGTAATCGCAATGCACTGTGGGATTACTTTCACCATGAATGATACATACTGTACGATGCTGCCAGAGAATGACTCAAATGAGGTGGTGTAATTAAGCTTCATACCTTTGAGATAAGCTTTCACATTCGGAGAATTGGAGCTCAAATAGATCTTACCAGATTTTGAAACATAATATAGTACAATAACCTGGATGCCTTGATGAAAAAATGGCCAAGTGTCCCTTTTAGTGCGGCATGTATAATGGACAGGACTCCCCTCAGGATCACAGATTTGCTAAACAGCTGACGGTCATGGGCTAAAGGCATGGTGCTGGCTGCATCTGCGTGTGTGAGCTTTTTTTCTCCTTCCAGTCTCAGCTGTCATGTCTATTCACTCCCTAAATCATGACAAGCATGTGAGAGGATCTTTACAGCTATTCTTTCAATAATAATCACTTGCCCCCCCCCCCCCCCCCCCCCATACAGCCATACAAGGGATTTAATTGGCGTTTTAAAAATATATATGATTAAATGTATACATTGTTCCTTATTATACATAAAGATCATTGTTTTTTTTTTTTTTGCATGATTAAATGTGCGCAAAGAGTCATGGCCAAGAAAGCAGGTATTTTTATCTGACTCTAACACCATCAAGCCATAAATCTCCACCTGGAAAAAAGAAATTAATAAAACCTAATTACATGCCAACTATTTTTCCACCTCTCTCACCTCCTTCCTAAAATTTCCTGTTTGGAATCACATGAAAGTTGGAAAAAGAATCTCCTTTTTTCCATTCAGGTTTAGGGGGGGTCAAGGGCAGGTGGCGCAGTGGCACACAGCTGCATCCAAGAGTTGTTTTCCACCTCTGCTTTACTAGAAAAACAGCCCTGTTCCATCTCCGTCTCAGCTCGGAGATCTGACCCGGATTGATGCATCGCTTACGTACCGACGGAGATCGTTCGGACAAACACAGGACGTGAGATCTGCCATGGTAACTTTAGTTTGATTATAGACTTGATGACATTTTAAGGACCGGTTCTGTTTCTGCTGAGCTGTTTTTGTTATTTTATGAAAGAAGCTGCATCAACCGAATCAAAATTAAAAAAAGGACGGTTATGCTCTCTTGTCCCATCATCCTACACTGACCCTCCATTATCTGCTTTTATCTCTGCTTAAGTCCAGCTCATCTCAGGGTATTGTCATTCTCAAGTGTTTAAGATAGTCTTTCCAACCCAAATGTACAAAGCAGATGTGAGCACCATAAGCTCCAGACTCTCTCCCTTCCATCTCTGTGGCTGATGTCTTCTGGATGAGTTAGGTATTAAATATGAGAATGTTAACAGCTGGTTGTTCATCCTTACTTGAGTGCATTAACCTCTTTAGCTGCTTTTTGATTCCGGGAGAAGGGACCCAGGAAGCGCCCGGGCTTTGGCAGGGAGACAGGACACTAAAGTCCAGAGGCAAGAGAATGACAGCGCAGAGGAAGGTAAACACGGGCGAACCCGGAGGAGGTGATCGACTTGGGCAGCGGTCACCTGCTTGCTCGCTTGCACAAGAAAAAGCAAAGGTCGGGTTCGTCCAGGCAGAAAAACACTGCACTTTCTTCTGCTTATTTGGCTAGCAGGGTGGCAAACCCACTTTTGGAAGGGTTCCAGGGACAAACATGGATAAGACACACACATACACACACGCGTGCAGAGGATGGGTGATATCATGCCTGCTGTGGCCGGCCGAATCAGGGCTCCGCTGGAGCACTGATGGGTAATGAGGAAGAAAGAGCACATCTGCACAGGGATGCCGTGCCCTTGGAGCTTTTAGTGTATTACCACACCATAAAGACACTGCGCATGTACAACTCGCGCATGAGAATCACCGTGCCGGAGAATGACAGATGATCATTATGGTTATGGACTGTACGTTTGTGATATGCTTCATTTATGATGGGATATCAGGTTTGGATTTTCTGTTGGCCATAAAAAACACTGGAAGCATTGTGTTTCCGTTGGTTTTTCTGACGCAGATTAAGGGAGTTCAGTAAAACATGAAATTTGGATATTTTTTACTTACCATCATGTACCCAAATGGGTACATTTTTACAAAACTAGACATTTTCTTTACATACAATAATGAGGCCCAAGAAACATGACAAAAGTGGTCCACATAATAGGTGCGCTATATTTTAAGTGTTCTGAAGTTATAATATAGCTTTATTTGACTAAAATTTAAGAGTTAGTTTAACTAAACAGAAATTCTGTCATTATTTTCTTTATGTCATTCTAAATCCATGTGACTTTGGAACACAAATCAAGATATTTTAATGCAGTCTCAGAGATTTTTGTCCCTCCATTGAAAGTACAAACTACTTATATTGATTTATGAACTCGAAAATACACAGAGCACATTAAATATGGTAAACAGAAGCTCAAATGTACTTGATGGTAGCATGCGAAAAAAATAAAAAAAAAATCTGGTGGGACAAAAATCTCTTAGATATCATTTAAATTTTTGGTTACATTTTATTTCAAAGTCCTGTTCTCAATATTAACTAACTATTAACTACGAGTTTTACCTCAATTAAAAAAAAATATGTATTTAAAAATATTTTATAAATAAATTAATAGTTAGTATGGTAATCAAGTTTAAGTATTGCTAGGTTTAAGGATATCCCAGCTGAAAAAAAAAACAGCTAAAACCAGCCTAGGCTGGTTGGCTGATCTTAGCTGGTTTAAGCTGGAAGTAGCTGGTTTTAGCTGGTCTCCGAGCCTGGCCAGCTAAGACCAGCCTGACCAGCCTGGGTAGGCTGGGAAAGTGGCCAAAACCCCTCTAAAACCAGCCTGCTGACCAGCTAAAACCAGGCTGGTTAACCAGCTAAAACCATCCTAGGCTTTATAAGTACCAATAAACAGCCAATATGCTAGTAATATGCTTGCTAAATAAGCAACTAGATGAGTAAAGTTTGATAAACAAACTTTGAAGTTGGTTTGGAAAAGCCTTGTCTGAAGCTTCTACATGTTGCTATCATGTTTTTAGCGTTGTTTGCTGGTGAAAAAAAACAGCTAACAGCAGGTTTTAGCTGGTCAACCAGCCTGGTTTTAGCTGGTCATAGCTGGAAGGCAGGGTGGTTTTAGAGGGGTTTTGGCCACTTTTCCAGTCTGGTCAGGCTGGTCTTAGCTGGTCAGGCTGGGAAACCACCAGCTAAGACCAGCCAACCAGCCTAGGCTGGTATTAGCTGTTTTTTCAACAGAATGTTTTGCCACGATTAGCATGTTGCTAACTTATTTTTAGCAATATTATAGCTTGTTAGCATGATTAGCATGTTACTAATGTGATTTAGCATGCTGTTTTAGGATAGTCATTTAGCTTTGCTAGTGATAAACAGCTTAAATACTGTATTAGTTTTATTTTGCAATGAAAGTATAGTTATATTAAACAAATGTAAGCCTGGACCACAAAACCAATCATAAGAGTCAATTTGAGATTTGTACATGAATAAATAAGCTTTGCATTGATGTATAGTTTGTTAGGATAGGACACTATTTGGCCAACATACAACTATTTGAAAATCTGGAATCTGAGGGTGCAAAAAAATAAATACAATAAATAAATAAATAAAAATTGAGAAAATCGCCATTAAAGTTGTCCAAATAAAGTTCTTAGCAATGCATATTACTAATCAAAAATTAAGTTTTAATATATTTATGGGAGGAAAATTTACAAAATATCTTCATGGACCATGATCTTTGCTTAATGTACTACAGATTTTTGGCATAAAAGTAAAATCAATAATTTTGAGCCATATAATGTATTTTTGGCTATTGCTACAAATATACCTGTGCTACTTAAGACTGGTTTTGTGGTCCAGGGTCACAAATATGACACACCATTTTTTTACTGACTTAAGTATTGGCATAGGGAGCAAATTGCTATTAAATGTAACAAAAAACTACCTTACTGTATGTCTGCAGAAGACTTTTTGTGCTTTTGTTTCACTTTTTGGGGTGTTTTCTTTGTCCTTTTTAGAGTTTGACAGGCATGTCATTCTAAACTTTTGCTGTGTGGAAAGATCTGCATTAAGATTCTTCAAAAATGTCTTTTGATGTTACACTGAGAAAAAAAAAACTGTATATGAGTGGACCACATGACAACACGACAAGACAGTGAATAAATAATAAGCAAATTGTCCGTTTTAAGTGAACTCTTCCTCTACGCCATGCCCTGTACTAAGTCACACCCTCACCGTTGTCTCTTTATTTGTTTAAGACAAAGCTAAACTGTGCCCTGGAAATAGGATTTATATGATAGATCCTATCAACATCACAATAACTCATGCTCTAGGCTGAATAAATAAAGACAAATATGCAAACTGTAGTGGTTCACACAGACGTCAAGCTCCTAATGCCACTGAGGGAAAAAAAGGTTCTTTTGAATCGCCACAGAACAACTCAGCAAAAACACCTGCCAGTCTCAATGTCCTCGGCTTCAAGACCGGGGTTAAAAAGCATGGGCTCTTTGAACTTGTTCCTCCTGAGTAAATATTGTCTTATCAACGTGTCCCTAATGGACTATCCCCTGTCTTCCAGTGAGGTAGTTGTAAAGAAAACAGGGCTTGAACAGAAAGCTCCTTTGTATTAATTTTTCTTTATCTATTGTCTCTTTATTGCACGCATTATCATTTGTGGTTAAGGTCTCCCTATTGAATACGACTTGGCAGGTGGTCATGTTTGCCAACATAAGAAAAGTGAGCTTCTGTCTTAAGTATGTCAACAACCTGAGACTTTTATGAGAACAGACAGGGGGAGGGGAACAGAGAGAAAGAGAGAGAGAGAAAGTTAGACAGGCCAGTAACATGCAGGTCTTTTTTTGTTTGAAATTTTGTTATGTCTACGAAAAACAATGTTTTACATTTCTAGATTTACAAGTAATTTTACATTTTTATTTATTTATTATTGATTTATTGATTGTAGTGCTTAAAGTAAAAAACATCTAGGTGGTGTCACTGTCTGGAGAAAGTAATAAAAAAACTTTAAAGTATAAAAAAGCTTTGGCATAATACTTTATTATTATTTAGTTAAAATAAAAAAATAAGCAGTAAAGTGGTTTTGTGATAAATATAATTATAATTTAAATATGAATTGTATATTTTATATTTATTAATCATATTCCATGCTGTAAGAAACCATTTTGTTGTCATTTCACCAAATATGAAAAGAAAAGATTACTTCAAGTCAAATGGAAACCCTGATAAAACTTCTTGATAAATTAATTTCATTTATTTTTTATTTGTTTACTTATTTAAAAATAATAATGTGTATTGAAAATGTTTTACATTTCTAGATTTACAAGTTTAATTACATTTAATTATTGTTTGGTCGATTGATGTAATGTTTAAAGTAAAAAATGTCTAGTTGGTGTCACTGTCTGGAGAAAAATAAAGTTTTTAGTATAAAAACATTTTTATAATTATTTAGTTAAAAATAAACAGTACGAAAGTAGTTCATTATAATTTTTTTCTAAATATTTTTTATTTATTATTATTTCAAAAAATGATAATGTGTATTTAAAGTGTAATATTTGCTGTTAAGAAACATAGTATAAGCCATTTTGCTGTCATGTGGAGAAAAAAATATATAAAACAGGAAATGATATCACACAGAAAACCCCTGTAGTCTTGCCAAGCACAGTAAGTAAAAAAAAAAAAATTATGAAAAGGAAAGATTACTTCAAATCAACTGGAATAACCCTGATAAGACTTCATGATTAAATTCAAAATGATAATGTGTATCAATAATGTTTTACAATTCTGAATTCACAAGTAATTTAGAAATATTTTATAATTACTGATTGATTGATTGATTGATTGATTGATTGATTGATTGATTGATTGATTGATTGATTGATTGAGTGTAGTGCTTAAAGTAAAAAAATGTCTAGGTGGTGTCACTGTCTGGAGAAAAAAAATGTTTTTGGTATTACAACTTTTTTTATTATTATTATTTAGTTAAAAATAAGCAATAAAGTAGTTAATTATATTTTTTTAATTAATAATTTTATTTATTATTATTTAAAAAAAACTATAATGTGAATTTAAAGTGTAATATTTGCTGTAGGAAATATAGAGGAAGCCATTTTGCTGTCATGTGGAGAAAAATAAAATAAAACAGGAAATGATATCACAAATAAGACCCATGTAGTCTTGCCAAGGACAGTAAAAAAAAAACAAACAAAAAAAAAACTTTTTTTTGGTGAAAATAAAAGATTACTTCAAGTCAACTGGAATAACCCTTCATGATTAAATTCATTTGAATTTTTTATTATTATTATTATTCGCGTCGTGCCTAACAACGCCCCTTCAGCCGTGATTTATTCACGATACAGCACGGCCTCTCGTACCTTATTGCTTAATTAAAATTTATAATGTGTATCAATAATGTTTTACATTTCTAGAATTTCTAGTAATTTTGAATCTAGGTGGTGTCACTGTCTGGAGAAAAACAAAACGTTTTTAGTATTACAGCTTTTTATTGTTATTATTTAGTTAAAAATAAGCAGTAAAGTAATTCATTATAATTTTGTATTAATATTCTTATTTATTATTATTTAAAAAAATGATAATGTGAATTTAAAGTGTAATATTTGCTGTGCTAAAAAACAAACAAACAAACAAACAAAAAAACAACACTTTTTTATGAAAAGAAAAGATTACTTCAGGTTAATTGGAATAACCCTGATACAACTCATGATTAAATCCATTTAAGTTTTTGATTATTTATTTATTAAAAAATGATAATGTGTATTGATAATGTTTTACATTTTTAGATTTACACGTAATTTTGAAATATGATTTAATTACTGATTGATTGATTGATTGATTGATTGATTGATTGATTGATTGATTGATTGATTGATTGATTGATTGATTGATTGATTGATTGATTGATTGATGGAGTGTAGTGCTTAAACTAAAAAATATCTAGGTGGTGTCACTGTCTGGAGAAAAAAAATGTTTTTGGTATAAAAACTTTTTTATTATTATTATTTAGTTCAAAATAAGCAGTAAAGTAGTTCATTATAATTTCTTATTAATCTTTGAATTTATTATTATTTTTAAAAATGATAATGTGTATTCAAAGTGTAATATCTGCTGTGCTGTCATGTGACCAAAAAAACAAAAAGCAGGAAATGATCTCACAGGGAAGACCCCTGCAGTCTTGTCAAAGACAGTAAGTTATAAAAAAAAAAAAAAATGAACAGGAAAGATTCCTTCAAGTCAACTGGAATAACCCTGATAAAACTTATGATTAAATTCATTTGAGTTTTTGATTATTTATTTAAAAATTATAATATATAAAATGATGATATTGATAATGTTTTACATTTTTAGATTTACACGTAATTTTGAAATATTATTTAATTACTGATTGATTGATTGATTGATTGAGTGTAGTTCTCAAAGTAAAAAATGTCTAGGTGGTGTCATGTTTTTGGTATAAAACCCTTTTTTATTTTTATCTAGTAAAAAATAAGCAGTAAAGTAGTTTATTTTTTATTAATATTTCTATATATTATTTTAATTAAAATTGATAATGTGTATTCAAAGTGTAATATTTTATCACTATCATTTCATGATGGTTACACCACTTGACATTTTTAGAATTATTAAATATAATATAATACATTTTAATTTTTTTGTAACTGTATAAAACCAACAGTGCAAAGATTAAAGATTACATTAATAACTTGGCACTTGCATTGTGAACTAGATTGTTAAATGATCCCTCCTTTCATCATCTCAGACATCTTTATTTGTCATTGACCCTTACATGTAGAGGGACGTCACGGTATTCTCTTTAAAACATCACTTTTCCCTGTCACTGTACAGACAATGAACACAGGCTCACAGGGTCGAATCACACCAGGGCCGTTTCACACGGCAACCCAGAGAGAAATTAATTAGTGAAGAGACGTTTACATGACACAATGCCCGCGTGTGACATCCCCGCCACCTTCAACTGAAGCCAGCGGAGCCCGTAGAGGCCCCGTCCACGCTCCCGCTCTCTCTCTCCCCCTGCCCCGCTGAGAGACACAGCAAACTCGGCCCTTTTCTTTACACTTTTGCTTTTAAGCAGAAAAAAGAAAGCACTTTCAACAAACGTAGTTCACAATGGAAAAAAAAAACATATTTGGCCAGGGAAACCACATGACTGCAGCTGTCTCGACCCAACTGGCTTTTGATCAATGCGCTCCTCCGCATCAAGTTTGCCTGCTGTAGACAAGAACGCCTCCAAATTGTTTCCCCCCTCAATGGCTGGAATTAATACAGCAATGTAAAGAGCTTACGATAAGTGTCTATCTGCCTCCAGCACTTGCACACAGAGGAAGGCTCGCACGCTTCGCCTTAATTTGTGTTAATTCATTTGGTCACAGACTGAAATGTGTGAAACGTTGATCCTATGAAGAGGGAAATTACAAATAGAAAACATTACGAAAGGAAGGACAATGAAGAAGCGTACGACTAAAGTCAAGGGTGGGTTCGTGTGAATGCGGCAACGTTTCTAAGTGGATGTAATTCCATGGTGATTATAATAAGCGGGTTAAGATAAACCCGGAGGACGCTAGCATAATGCACATGCGTCTAGTTGTCGTGTTTTTCCTTGTATTCATTGTATTCTCAAACTTCAGCAGCACTCTCTTACTTATCCAAATATTGTATTATCCTCGTGATAATTCGCAGAGAGAAAAAAAAAAACTGTAAGGATGATGGACGGAGAAAAAATAATATGTCTTTGACATTTTTGTCCCAGAACATCCTCCGCCAATGACCTTCTGTACAAGACACGGTGAAAAGAAATGCTTCTCAAAAGATGAGCTGGCTTTGGAGGAAGAGGAGAGAGAGGAGGAAACAGAGACTTTTTCACCTCTTGCATGTCGCTGGTTTCCTCATTGGAGAGGCCGGCTCCTCACCAGCTGTCATCCTGTAGGAGAGCAGAGAGTCCGGAACACCTCCTTCATAGCTCAGCAGACTCTGCAAGATAAGACACACACACACACACACACACACACACACACACACACACACACACACACACACACACACACACACACACACACACACACACATGAATATGAGAAGGTCTTTGCATTTTAACAGTAGTAAAACTATACATTTTACATTTACAAATTCCATTTCAAAAAAATGGTGACAAAAATCTTAAGCCGAAAAAATATTTTCAACATTAATAAAAGAAAGAAATGTTTTCTGAGCACCAAATCAGCATATAAAGGCTGGAGTAATGGCTGTTGAAAATTCAGCTTAGCCATCACAGGAGTAAATTACATTTTAAAATATATTTTAAACTGTAATAATATTGATTAAAGGAGTAGTTCACTTTCAGAACAAATATGTACAGATAATGTACTCACCCCTTTGTCATCCAAGATGTTCATGTCTTTCTTTCTTCAGTCGTAAAGAAATGATGTTTTTTGAGCAAAACATTTCAGGATTTCTCTCCATATAATGGACTTCTATGGTGCCCCCGAGTTTGAACTGACAAAATGCAGCTTCAAATGGCTTTAAACAATCCCAGCTGAGGAAAGATGGGTCTTATCTAGCAAAACATTGATTATTTTTTTTAAAAAACATACAATTTATATACTTTTTAATCTATACACAGAGCTAGACAAGATGAGCATTTGAGGTTAAAAAGTATATAAATTGTATATATATATATATATATATATAATTTTTTTTTTAGAAAATAACCAATCGTTTTGCTAGATAAGACCCTTCTTTCCTCGGCTGGGATCATTTAGAGCCATTTGAAGCTGCATTTTGGAAGTTCAAACTCAGGGGCACCATAGAAGTCTATTATATGGAGAGAAATCCTGAAATGTTTTCCTCAAAAAACATAGTTTCCTTACGACTAAAGAAAGAGGGAAATGAACATCTTGGATGACAATGGGGTGAGTACATTATCTGTAAATTTTTGTTCAGAAAGTGAACTACTAAGTTAATTTGAAATTTTGATTATTAATTTATTTAAAAATGATAATTTTTATTGAAAATGTTTTACATTTCTAAATTTAAAAGTAATTTTGAAATATTATTTAATTACTGATTGATTGATTGATTGATTGATTGATTGATTGATTGATTGATTGATTGATTGATTGATTGATTGAGTGTAGTGCTTAAAGTAAAAAATGTCTAGGTGGTGTCATGTTTTTGGTATAAACCTTTTTAAAAAGTAGTTCATTATAATTTTTTATCAATATTTCTATTTATTATTGTTATTAAAATAAAATAATATTTCATACTATTATTTTTTTGTTGCTTTTTGTATTTTGATCAAATAAATGGAACTTGATGAGCAAAAAACAAAACAAAAATCTTAGTCTGGGTGAAGTATTTTTAATTGTCAGTTTTAATGATATTATTTAATCTTAAAAAGTGCTGTTTCAGTTTGTGAAGCGCCACTTTTTTCAATCTAATTGATTCCCGTCCTATATTTCCCTAATGAGATGTTCACATCACATCACAGATGTAAAATGGCACAGATTTTCTTACAAAATACCCAAATGATACATAAGCACTCTTTAATATTTACAAAATGATGGTGGAAGTGTAATTTGCTGATACAAGACAGGACAGAAAAGTCTGTCAGAAAACTCTGTCAGTGTTTTGTGTTTTCAGGGTTAATGTGCTCAAATCAATCTCAAACAAAAAACTAATGATTAAAAATGAATAAAAATATATATAAAAAAGCCACTTTTTGTATTTTTAATGCTTCTTATAGCTTTGTATAATAATTTCAATAGCATAATTCGGCATACAAATATGTTGTATTCTGTGATTAATCCAGTGTATTAATCATATCAGGCATATAATGTAATTCAATTTTTTATTGATTGACATATGTGACCCTGGACCGCAAAACCAATCATAAGTAGCACGGCATATTTGTACCAATAGCCAACATTGCATGGGTCAAAATGATTTCTTTTATGCCAAAAATAATTAGGATTTCCTATCGTAATTATACCAAAACTTAATTTTTGATTAGTAATATGCATTGCTAAGAACTTCATTTGGACAACTTTAAAGGCAATTTTCTCAATATTTAGATTTTTTGCACCCTCAGATTCCAGATTTTCAAATAGTTGTATCTCAGCCAAATATTGTCCTATCCTAACAAACCATACATCAGTGGAAAGCTTATTTATTTAGATAATGTTAAAAAAAAAGTACCCTTATGACTGGTTTTGTGGTCCAGGGTCACATATTTTTTCTGGCTTTAAACTATTTTAACAGATGAAATAATTAATTGACAAAACCAGACAAAAACAAAGCTGAAAAACAGAAAACATAAACATTGATTTGGTTCCAGCAAAATCAAGTACAATAATTGACCAAACTGTGAACCGCCTGGGTGTTTCCTCTCACAAGAGAGGGACAAGAAGAGATTGATAGTGTGAAGAAAAAGAGAATGAAAGAGAGAAACAGGGAGAGAGAGTAGCTGCACTAATCTGTGCAAAATGCTCTTGAGAGTGTGGAGCTCGAGGGAAGAAGTCTCAAAACACAAGCTGAGACATATGGCAGCCATCATCTTGATTAAACTCTGGCAGCACTTGCCGTAGGATTACAGTGAAACCCTCACAAGACAACTTAATGAAGTGAGAGACATGCATCAGGATCAGTCACCCTTCTCCTGTGAAAATGTGTCACTGCTGTTTAGCATGGAATAATTTAATAATGGATCGTTGAAGGGAACGTATTTGCTGAGTAATGTGCAGTCCATCAATTTTCAGCAGCCATTAATCGTCTTCAGTGTTACATGATACTTGAGAAATCATTCTAATATGCTGATTTGCTGCTCAAGAAACCTTTCTTATTATCACATTAAAAATGATTGCACTGCTTAATGAAGTGTGGAAACTGTGATACAGTCTTTTTTTTTTTTTAGGATTTTTTGACAAAAAGAAGGTTAGAAAGAACAGCGTTTATTTCAGAAAGAGATCTTTTGTATAATCATAAAAGCCTTTACTGTCATTTTTTAATTTAATGTGTCCTTGCTGAAAAAAAAGCAGTGCACCTGTATTTCTTACATTTTTATGGTTATGTTATTACCTAATATCATATTTTTTGTTACATTTACAGTATTTTATCTAAATAAACTATGATGAATAAAGTTCCTGGGCTAAATTCCAGGGCATTCCTGTAGCTCAGACAATAGCGTATAGTGCTTGCAACACCTGAAACATGGGTTTAATTCCCAGGAATGCATGAACTAATAAAATATGTACATCAAATGTACATCAAATACACATTTACAACAGAAGTCTATGGGATAAAAAACTACAACCAATGCCCTACAGACTTAAATACCTCTGACAGACATTTCTAAACTGTGTAATACATTAAAAAATGCCTGTTTTTAGTTTTTTTTTGTATCATTTACATGATTTGTATATTTACAATATGTAGATTTGATGCCAAACTGGAAGGTATGTTTCATTTTCCTTATGTTAAAACAGATCTTAATCAGTAAAGATGACCGTTTGTTGTGTCCATCTTTCTGAAGGCAAAAGCAGTCTCCTCTGTGTGAATGTGTTTTTTTTTTTTTTTTTAGGATTTTTTGACAAAAAGAAGGTTAGAAAGAACAGCATTTATTTCAAAAAGAGATCTTTTGTATAATCAAAGTCTTTACTGTCATTTTTTAATTTAATGTTTTTGATTTATTACAGTGCACCTGTATTTCTTATATTTTTATGGTCATGTTATTACCTAATATCATATTTTTTGCTAAATTTACAGTATTTTATCTAAATAAACTATGACGAATAAAGTTTCTGGGCTATATTCCAGGGCATTCCTGTAGTTCAAACAATAGCATATAGTGCTTGCAACACCTGAATCATGGGTTTAATTCCCAGGATTGTGTGAACTGATAAAATATGTACATCAGATGCGTAGTCGTTTAGGTTAAAACCCTTTACAGTTACACACTTACATCTGAAGTCTATGGAATAAAAACATAACACAATTGACTTGAATTGCATTGTCAGACACTGTTAAACTGTATACATACATTAAAAAAATGACTGTTTTTAGTTTTTTGTATCATTTACATGATTTGTATATTTAGAAAATGTAAATTTGATGCCCAACTGGAAGGTATGTTTCATTTTCCTTATGTAAAAACAGATCTTAGTCAGTAAAGATGACCGTTTGTTGTGTCCATCTTGCTGAAGGCAAAAGCAGTCTCCTCTGTGTGAATGTTAAGGAGCAGATGCCCACCTGGCCCACAGAGAAGCCTTTTGGACCAGGAGACACCCATATGTTAGAGGAGATGATTCCTGCCGAGGATCACATACTTTACTGCCACAAATCTTACTGCGAAAAGAGAGAGAGCGATAGCAGAGAAAAATAAATTGATGATACACTACACTATACTGTATATTCTGAGAATGTGTTCACTGTTAACCAATAGAATGAAAAACAAATGAAAACCAACAAACAGAAAGCCTCTAAGCAATGGGAAAGTCATTTTGCTAATATGCTACAGGATTTTATCCAGGACAAAAGGACAGTTATTTAATCTAACAAGACATTAATAGGTCACAATTTGTTTATACAGCGCTAAAAGGAGTTGTTTTCCAACAACAGTGTTCTTGACATCTTAAAAAATGCTGTGGAGACGACATTTTCGCCCCAGGCAGATTTCAGAAGAGAAATTGCTGTAGTCTTCAAAACACCATTGTTTGCTCTCATCTACCATCAGCAATGATCTTAGCTTTGACTTACAGCTAAAGACATAATGACAGACTTTATGAAAATTAACATGTAAATAAAGGGACAGATTCTATTTATATCAGCACACTGGCTTGAAGTGCGGCATCAGCTGAGCAAACAAAACTCAAATCATCTCAACTGGAAATGTAGTTCTCTGTTTTCTTCGTTGCCAGTGATATTCTGAGTAGCTCATCTCACACTTACGTGTGTATCATGCTTTAAACAACACTGGCGCAAAACCAGGCCCGGTGGGGGGAAACTTTCTTAGAACACTATTTTAACCTCAAAGAGGATAAATGAATGTAGTCAGGATCCAAAATTAACCTAAGGCCACACCTTCCAATAGCAGGTGGAGTAGAAATATTTACCGGTAATAAATATTTCTTTAGGACACAATGCATTACATGATTTTGCCCACATTTTTCCTCTGAATTGCAGTCTGGACAAGTCAACGCCAGTTGCTGGAAGTCACAGCCAGTTTTTTAGATTTTGGGCACTTGGAGTTGACAGATTTCACAGAAATGATGGTCAGTCTCAGATTTTATTCACTTTAGACTATGATTTCATCCAGTCAGAGGATATTAGAACAAATTTAGAACAAATATGGTTTTGATTTATCATCCTAGCAATAAGGCACATGTTTCTGCTTGAGTTTGTTGTGTTCAGAACAACTTAACAACTCTGTAACCATTTACAAAGTTGGCAAATTTATTATGCCTAGTGTTGCAAAATCTGTTCAGTTTTTTATGTAATGTGTTTAAGCCTTTACTAGCCATAAAGTATAAATAAAAAAAAATCACTCTAACTAAATAAATTACTCTTATTATAAAAATATTTCTATCATGACAACTCTTGGAAGATTTTAGCATTGTAATGAATATGACAATGTTAATGTATTTGGTCTTGGCAGGGCAGAACAGATCTGCTACGCTACTGAATTGCTGCTGCTGTTGATTTTTGCTGTTGTTGTAGATTATTGCTATTGGAACTTGCTACTATCAACACATTCGCTGATACGGTTAGTATAAGACATGCTGCTGCACAAGTAGAATACAACATAACCCATAGCAGATCTATACATGTGGAGCTGGGGAGGTGGAGGGATTCAGAGTAACTCTAAAAGCGTGTTGCCAAATGCTGTAATGAATGCTATTTAACCCTTAAATGCATATCTCGGGTCTTTGCCGACAGGGGACGTCATTTACTACCCTCTCCCTCCTTCATTTTTTTAAAGTTTGACACCAGCTTTCTTGGTATTCCTCAATCTATTCATTATAAACAATAAAACAAGAAAAAAAAAACTGATACGGTGAGTATTTTAGACATGCCGTAATAATAACCCATAGCAGATCTATACAGGTGGAGCTGGGGAGGTGGAGGGTTTCAAAGTAACTCTAAAAGCGTGCTGCCAAATGCTGTAGTGAATGCTATTTAACCCTTAAATGCATAGCAGGATGCCATTTACTACTCTCTCCCTCCTTAATTTGTTTAAGATTGACATCAGCTTTGTCAGTATTCCTCAATCTATTCATTATGAACGATAAAACAAGAAAAAAAAAAAACACTGATACGGTATTTAAGACATGCCGCTGCACAAGTAGCATACATAATAACCCATAGCAGATCTATACAGGTGGAGCTGGGGAGGTGGAGGGTTTTAGAGTAACTCTAAAAGCGTGCTGCCAAATGACCAGGGACGTCATTTACTACCCTCTAAGTTTGACATCAGCTTTCTTAGTATATCTATTCATTATGAACAATAAAACAAGAAAAATAAAAAATAAAAGAATGTCTGTTTTCTGATTCATTTTTTTGTAAAAGGTGTATAGTGTCGCTAGAGACCCGAGGTGTGTAATAGTGTAAGTATATGTTTTGTGCGCAAATATATGTCTGATGACTAAATACATGCAATTCACCTTTAGTCCTCGAGGTGCTACTGTCTGATAAACAATAATGATGTGATGTTTCACTCGTAATTATCGCAGGCATAAAACAAAAGAATATCATCAGCATTGAAATTGGTTTGAATGGCTTTACTGCAGAGCAATTAATGTACGCAATAAAATACAATGTCACTGTCATTTGATGGTGGAATAAGCTGCCAGCAATCAAAATAATGATTTTGAAGTCAATAAAAACTAGAGTTTGGCAAATATGGCTGAGATAGCGAATATGAGCCAGATGCTGAATGTACTGTGGAAGTGCGCTTTGACAATGATGGTGATTGTTAAATAATCTGCTTTAATCGAACCCTTCAAAGTTTTAAAAGGTAACAAAATATGCTCTATTTTATTCTTCTGTAATGAATAAAATTTGTTATTGAAATATCAAGAGAGTTTTTGTTGCTATTGTAGCAGTTAGAGATCCATCCATGCTGGATATATATGTCCGGGTCGCTAAAGACCCGAATATGCAATTGTGATTGGTGAAACAGTCATGCATTTAAGGGTTAAAGTTCCACTGAAGTGTTTTGAAACGTGCAGCGTTATTCTATGTTTTGACGTACTTTCAACTTAAACAAGAAGACAGGGTGGGACATATCCAGCAGTCCCCCTTTTTCAATAGCCAATAGCGTTTTGTTTATATTACAACTTGGGCCAGAGCCGTTGAGCTGGGTAAAGCCGCATTTGACAGCGTATGTCAGCCACAATCTCATCCATATCACATTATGGATATATAAAATAGCATTCTGTGTAGAATTCAGATGTGTCTGATACATTTTGTGGTCTGCGCCGTGTCTCGCATAAACACCATTTTATGTGACACAAAGCAAAACCAGACTACACTGCGCAAACAGAATGCATATTTACACTGTCTGAATCATTCCCTGTTCCCTATATAGTGCATTACGTGCCATTCACCGTACAGAAAATACAAATTCTGTGAACAAGTGACTGATTTCAGCCGCAGCTTCAGCGTTTATTTATAGTGTAGGGCGCGGGACGCTTCAGATTGTAGAGAGCATTTAATTGGACAGAAAGTTTGATGAGAAGCTGAAGTGCAGGGTGATGTCATCAAAATCGTTGATCCATATCGGCAGAAGTTAGAGACCAAGTTTTGAATGCTTATCCTCTAAATGCGAATTTTGTCATTGTTTTAGAGCACACTAGCTTACAGATAAACTTAAGGCTAACATATTCATACTAAAAGCTTAGAAACTTCCATTTTGATTTCATGGGGACATACAACTTATGTTTTATTTAGTAAACATTTTGTATGTCTTTGATTTGAATTTCTCCAGAAGAGAGCAAATTACAAACAAATAAATATATATACTTTAAAAATGTATATATTTTCTTTGGAACACATCATGTAAAAGTAAACTAAACACAGGCTCATTTATTTATGTTAAAGGTGCGACATTATGTAAATGCATGTGTGATTAAACATGTAAAAGATTTTAATTTGGTTACTGCACTTCAGATGCACTTCAGGTAAACAATGGCACAAACCTTGCCTGCTAAATCAAAGGGTTTGAAGAGTAACATATTAACCCTGTCCCTGCATCGGGGTCCCCCAGTTTTTCCATATGAATATGAAAGGCTTATGTCTGCTCCATGACTCTAATTCCCTCTGTCTGTTTGACTGATCCCTAGAGACAAGTTGTTGACCTGTGGTAACATTGTGATACACGGCCACTAAGCCACGTGGCTCCAGCAGTCTTTCCATACTCACTGGATGATGAGAGACGGGAAAGGCAAAGAGGGAGAGAGAGAAGAGGTTGGGGATAAAGAGGAAGAGAGTGACATCGTTTTATAAGCAAGTTACCATGAAAAATTTGTTAGCAAAATATTTGCACAGGAGTGCGCTCTGGGCTGGGTAGATAACCTATCTGTGTTTGACTTTAGCTTCCCATGCTCTAAATACTCATCTTCTGCCTGTTTGGCTTATTGATTAGTTTGGCAAGAAACTAGGCCTCTCTAGCAGTGACCAAGGTCAAATGACACACACATTTAACTCGCTAATGCTCAAACTTCTGTTCTCACACACACACACACACATAGAGATTCACCCTAACCCGCATACACATGCATACAAGCAGCATTTATGATAACTAAACAAAAATAACTATTTTAAAGCAACACTCTCGACACCATCAACTTGATGTCTCCAACTTTGAATCGAATATCTTTCAAACTACCCAGCCCCGCCCAATCCGATGGCCTCCCTTTTCTCAAGCCATGCAGACTAATGTGATGTGCAATTAAAAAAAGATTGTTCGAATCTTTCTGCCGGCGGTGGTTCATCACACTGTCCCGCACCCAGAGTGCACCGCGCGGCTAAAGAAAAAAATAGCACTAACTTCGACCTCAAACTTCCTTCTGATCGCTCTGGGGCGGCAGCAGAGGGAAGTTAGGGTTGATGCGTTAGGGTTGACGCGTTAGCCCGGACGCGCCGTTCACACGATTAGCCGGCTATTCTTTAATTAGTCCTGGTGGAGAATGCGGGCAGAAGGCACTCATTCCTCCCCCTGATCGATGGTATTGAAATCTGAAGGTTATTTCGGGGACATTGGGCCTCAGATTGTCGATGTCATTCCCATCACATGTGCATTGCCCCTAAGCCTTGTTCTGAACTGGAAGCGTTAGCGGGCAACAGTGTGAAAAAAAGGTCCTTAATTCTAAGCACTTTGATTAACCTCTGCCAGCAAGGACTTGTCCGAACTGACTTGACGTACCCATGTGATGCCCTATTATTAGCCCGTATCGAGCCACACAGCGCACTCCCAACCCCTCAACCGGCACTCCCTCCCATCAACTACCCCCCAACCTCTAAGTTTGTCCTTATGTAGATGTATACATATCTGCCTACTTGCAGTAGGGGAGCGGGCACATGACCTCCCATTGTGAGGAATACTTGGCACGTGGCCCCGCTCCTCAGTTAGAAGCATTGTTCTGTTGCAGAGGAGAGTGACACTGCTGGAGAAGATACTCGCTGACATTTTCGACTTTTTAACCACCATCAGCCCATTAATCAATGGCCGCATCTGTTTCGGAGGGAACGGGAGCGAGGGAGAAAGACAGAGGGCGAGAGAAAGAAAGGGAAACGGGGAGAGTGAGAGAGAGAGATGCCCGTGTAAATACACTAGCGCTAATCCGGCCAGACAAACGTGTGGAGGAGCCGAGAGAGAGAGAGGGTTTGACTTTGACTTGCGCTGAGAGGGGGCTTGTGTCAGTTCCACCTTTGCTTTATCTCATCAGCTCAGTATTAGCACATTGCATTTGCCACTCAAGTGTTTAGCATATATGTAAATTTTATAGCCCTCGACATGTTTGTCCCTGCTGACAGCCATGAAAATGTTTGCCCATGAGTTTGTGTGTCTATGTGTGTGTGTTGGACGATCACTTTTTGGGGAAGTGCATCTGAATGATGCTCTGCAAGGTGTGAATGTGCGTGCACGTATGCGTGTGTCCGCTCTTGGGTGTTAGTTTCCGTATGCGCTCTGATGATAAGCGAACGAGAGCTCCCTACAATAGAACACTTGAGTATCCGAAGAAAAGGGAATTGTGTCGGACACAAGATGGCGTGAACAAAAATCTGAAGACACCTTCTTTTGCTTTGAAAGGAATCTGCATTCATTCAAAGGCCTCTTTCTTCTTTAGGTACAATGGTTTGAAATTTCCTGAGCAAGTAGGCCTCTTCTTTACCCTTCAGTTGTAGAAGCAAGAGTGTTTTGTAGGTGCGAGACACGGGTGACCTTTCTTTGATAGTTGCTGTGATATACGATGGGCCTAAAAGAATAGTCTGTCCCATGCTTTGCATTCAGCTGGCATGAGGGCTTTTTTTCCTGCTGCAAAAGCCACCTCGTAATGTTTTCTAATTCTGTTCTATTTTAAGAGCATTACAGCATTCTATTTTAACAGCATCTGAGGATCGCACCACACTTAATCTATGTTAATGACCTTCACTGAAGGGCCACAGGAAACATACAACATTCTTAGAAAACGTCTTTCATGTCCACAGAAGATTTGTGAGAGATAGTATACTTAGCATTATTAATATGACAATAATGCAACCTAAGGTGTTGACTGTAATTGTAAAATACAATATAAACTCAACCAACTGTAACTAAAACGTGAAATTGTTGAATCAAGTCGATATTTTCTACCAAAAGTTTCCCTGTAGCTTCATTACATTACAGTTGAACCACTGACGTGACATGGGCAATATTTTAATGATGTCCTTACCACCTTTCTGGGCCTTGAATGTGGTAGTTGCATTAATTTGTGTTCTGAAGATAAACAAAGGTCTTACAGGTTTGGAACGACATAATGGCGAGTAATTAATGACAGAATTGTCATTTTTGGTTGAACTATCCCTTTAAATAAAATAGATTATACCTTACAGCAAGTTGAATTATAATTGGAATGGCTGGATGAGGGATTTACAGCTCTGCCTTTCCGTCCATCCATCCATCCATAGTTCTCCACTGTTCCTAGTGCTTTTGTATTTTTCTCGTTGAGCCATTTAGTCATCTTATGTCTATAGAAAAAAGAAAAAAGTTAGCAATGGATGACATGAGTTGATCACTTTGTGGGTTATATATATGGTGGAAATAGGCACATCAAGGTCTCTGGAGATGGACGTACAGCCTTGAGATTGTCCATGCTTGACAATCCTCTCTTAAACCTCCCCAGATAACTGTAGCACATACAATGTCACATAAAGAAACGAGGCCTTTTCTTTATTCAGACTAACTGGATGAGTGATTTTTTTTTTTTTTTTTTTTAAATAAGCTACTGATTTCTTCATGGCTTTTTTTTAAGCATTCCAAAGAAAATTCTATGCAGATTAACTTTTAATTTGAACCATTGTCCTTGGAGAAACGTCATACTATCTGAAAAGTGCACACATACAAATGAACTATGGACCCTTCAATGTATTGAGCAAAGCTGAAAGAAGGTTTGAGTTAGTTGAAAGAAACGGTACTGAGAGAAATGTTTCAAAACTCATGTACAACACCATTTTGAATGTGACATTCCACCTTTACAAGCTGCTAAAGAGTATGCTTATTAACAACATGCCTTGGATTTGGTGCCTTCTCATAAAGGTAGGCTACTAAACGGGTCTCAAGAACACAACACTGTTAGGACTGTCCTTGTAAAAATCTGCACAAAAACCACTTCAGCACCTTTTCAGTTGCAAAGTCTCTACTTTACTCCGCAAAGAGAAACTCATCGTCAACATTAAATGAGTTTGGACATTACTATCCTAGCTGAAATTATTAAAGCTACTTACAGGGAAAATAATGACTGTGATCAAACAGATTTCCAAACTCTCCTTCATTGGTCAAAAAAAACAAAACAAACAAAAAAAAAAAAAAAAAAAAACAGATAGCCACGCCCTAATTTCACACCATTGGTTAAGCCAGTGTTGCTATGTGAAGCTTGTTTAGGATATTCAAACAAACAGAGCAATGTTTTGATACAGCCACAGTGTTTATACTCCTTTTTATAAAAGGAAATTCATCTAAAAATCTTTTACTTTAAGACTTTTTAAAGAAAAGTTATTTGAATAAATGTAGATCAAAAAGGATATAAATCGCAGTTAAATATACTTTGGGCTCTCTGGTGGGGGTTGAGCTGGAAGCGTTCACAGAAACCTGCAAGCTTTGGTTGCTAATACATCATTGCTAATTGCTTAAACCAATCAGTGCCAAACATATTGAATGTAATCAGGCTGAAGCATTCGGATTCAAAACATCCTCATCAGGCACTGTTATCTGAATTTCTTTTCATGAGCAAAAGCTCAACAGCGTGTGTAGGTGCACATGTTCATTCTTCCTGATTTCTTTTGGAGGTTTGGAAGAAAATGATCAAGTGAGATGAGGACGAACAGAAGGAGTGATTACTGGAGATCACAGGCCCAGTGTAGAAGAAGGATTACGGCTCAAAGAGCAGTTTACACTCCTCTGCTCTCGACTCAATTTCTCAAGGCGCTGCTTTCTAACGATTGGACTTACACTCAAGGCCACGCGCTGGCAGTCAGACTATCCAAACAAACACACACAGACACGCGCAAGCACACGCCACATTTATTAATAGCCGAAACAGCTGCGGATCCTCTGGCTCACACCCGAGGAGAGGAATTCCCAGCATTCAATGGACAGAAGTGTGTTAATCTGCGATTCTTCACCATAGGCAGAAGACAGATGGATTCCTTCACTCTTTCACTTTTCTCTGCGCGTGCGATGGGATCAGCTAGCGAGAGGCGCGGGTATCCACCGCTAATTAAAGGTGGTGGGTGGGAATTGGAGGGATCGCTGGACAGATGGACTGCCTTCACCAAGGAGCCAGGGATCTTTGAACCCGGACTACGGAGCATATTTAATTAAAGCTCCACTTGTCCCAACGGCATGAAGATTTTTATGTGAACACTGACCCCATTGTCTTTCTCAAGTTTTGGTATGAGCTCAGAGGTGTTGACTTCTCTGAATGTGATGTGAAGAATATTCAAATAATTTCTACACAGACCTACCATGCAAATAAAGCAGGCCTACTGTATGCATCCAATAGTCTTTTAACCCTGGGTTAAGGGCCATTTTAACCTTGGGTAAAGGAATAACCAGACATATTGAAAGCAGGTTTGCATCACTTTTTGAGGTGCTAACCCCAAACTGCGGTGCCAAATGTTTATATTGCAAAACAGCTTTCACAAGGCGTGTATATATTAGTGTCTGAGGAAGACATGTTAAAGAACAATTTACAGATCATGTACTTACCCCCTTGTCATCCAAGATGTTCATGTCTTTCTTTCTTCAGTTGTAAAGAAATTATGTTTTTTGAGGAAAACATTTCAGGATTGCTCTCCATATAATGGATATGTATGGTGCCCCAAGTTTGAACTGACAAAATGCAGCTTAAATGCAGCTTCAAAGGGTTCTAAATGATCACAGCCGAGGAAGAAGGGTCATATCTAGCAAAATGATTGGTTATTTTCTAAATAAATTGACAATTTCTATACTTTTTAACCTCAAACGCTTGTGTTATCTTATCTCTGTGATGCGCATCTTAAAAATTGCAACTTAAAAATCGTCCTTCATCGCTGTTTTACCTTTTTTTGTAAAATGCGTTTGATGATCTTTGTATGTTTACTTTGTAAACAGTACTTTTGTAGCGATGTAGGGTGATTTTGAAGTTGAGAAAGAAAACAAAATGTTTTTTCGACATACTCTAACAAAAAACAAGAGTTAATGCAGATCTAGAGCGTTTGAGGTTAAAAAGAATAGAAATTGTCAATTTGTTCCAAAAATGACCAATCAATTTGCTAGATAAGAATCTTCTACCTCGGCTGGGATCGTTTAGAGCCATTCAAAGCTGCATTTAAAATGCATTTTGGAAGTTCAAACTCGGGGGGACCATTGAAGTCCACTATATGGAGATAATTCCTGAAATGTTTTCCTCAAGAAACATATTACTTATCGACTGAAGAAAGAAAGACATGAACATCTTAGATGACAAGGGGGTGAGTAAATTATCTGTAAGTTTTTGTTCTGGAAGTTAACTACACCTTTAATTGGAGTAATAAACAGACAGTCACAATTGAAAAAAAGTCCCTTATTAAACCAACCTAAGCTGATCTGCTGGTTTAAGTTTAACTGGTCTCCAGACCTGGCCAAGCTAGTTTTCTGCTTGTTTATTTTGGCTGCCAGCTGCTTGTCCAGCCTGGCCACCTGAAAATAGCCCAAAACTCCTCTAAAAATAGCAACTAGCTCATATTGCATTTTTCCCAGAAAAATTAAGGATCTCAACCAGAACAGATTTGCATAGCAACATGTATTTGTCATACGGTCTAAATTATACAATGCATCTAGCTAATTGTTGCTTGCTAAACATCCTGCTTTTTCATATTTATTCATTTTTAAACATTCAAACATTAAAATGGTTTGAATTCTGCACACAGTGTATTTTTTTTTTAAACAGCACAAGTATACAAGTGGCTAAGCAATTTAGATAGTGTTGTCTATGGAGGGTTTGCACTTATGTCACAGTTAGGTCAGTTATCCAGATGCGCAGCCATATTGGAGATACTCGGATGTAAACGACTGCTAATTTATGCTGTCTAAACCACAGAAAAAAACATATAGAAACTGCTAAATCATATAGAGAAGGACTTAGTAAGCAGGAAAGGGCGCAATATTTTGACAGACTAAGGTCAATAGGTGGTAAAGTTAAGTACAAGCAGTATTAATCAAGATATTAGTCTAATATTTCATCTACCTGAAATGAATAGAACAAACACGAATGTTGTCAAGATTCTTGCCCTGGAAATCCAAAGTACTCCAAATGTTTTCCCTGGTCCGACCAATCACTACAGCCCAAAACATGACATGAGTTCCGTTCGGTTCAGTAGCATTGTTTACATTCTGTGTCACTAATATGGCCGATTGATGACACGTCGTGAAAACACTCTGTTGAGAGGAGATCCCTGTTAACTGCATACACTTCTGACTAATGGTTGAAAAACTTTTAGAACTATTAATACCACCCAAATAATTATTTACCATAATATACCAACTGTAAACAGCCATTAACAGAAGTCAGAGACGCTGAAGATGAACGCATACTGCAGCAGGCAGAACAAGATACCTGTTCACCACACGCAAAATATTGGAAGAAAATCCTAAAAACTGAATTTGGGGTAAGGGTGAACGTATCTCTGAGAAAAACAGACTGTTTTCAGAAAAGTTTAGAAGGTATTTTAATTTCATCTTACCTCCATATAATGCATATTAATGTAGTATTTAAAAGTGCAGAGCTGTTTACAGCTGCAATCAAGGAAACACTGTATAGCTGCTGTTCCATAAGCGCCACCTGGTGTCAGAGAGTGAATTTGCGTTCTCATTCAGCCCGTCTGCGGATTTTGTTTCCACCAGTTATGTTTTATGTATTATAATTTTACAAAGCTAAGGTCACACTATTCTGTTTGCTTTAAATTTTGAAATTATACAATCTAATTTACATCAGAAACTGCTCCTGCTACATTTAACATGTTTTGATTGTGATTAAAATGCAGTGGTTATGCAACTGTGTCATGCATTCTGATTCATATTAAGTCAAAGTCAGGGGGGAAAAAAGTGAAAGCGTGATAAAGATTTTCACTGAATCCGCCCAGCACTACTAAGCAACCAGTTTATTTTTTTTTTATTGAAATTGACAATATGACAACTTTCACCTGTCCTAACTGGTGTTTGGTTGCACAGTACCTGGTGGCAACAGTAAACTTGCTAAACCTGTTTCAAACGAACCCCTTCTGTTTACTGTACCACGACACAACTCTGGTTTCTATTAGCTCAGTTGTTCAGTGGTAAGGAAGTGAAAGTTTTCTGCCATGGGGTAAGAGCTTTTCAAACTAACCCCCATTTACTTCTGACCACTCGATTACAGGTGTAGAGAGGGTAAAGAAAAGCAGAACACCAGGGGTTGACATCCAACCTTTAGATACCAGGCTAATCCATCTATTCCAACCCCATTCTCTCCCTGAATTATCACCTTTTGACATCATTTTTTAAAATCCGCTGTCAAAGGAGTGTGGGATGTACAATACGGGGAGGATGAGGAGCAGAAGAAGAAGAAAGAGCAACAGAGAGAGGGTGAGCGTGGGTGGAGGAATCTCCTCTTAAGTCCTCAGCCTCAGCTATGATTAATGACCCAATGCACCTCAAAGTTCATAAACTTCCCAACCCGCTGATAGTTTATACAAGCTAAATGATTTATTTCCAGCGCATGCCAGACTGCTCATTCCATGTGACGGATATTTCCAGAGTCCTTGCTTGAGGTTGCATCTTGGCGTGAGATAGCAAGCCTTATGAGGGTAATATAGTAATAGATAGCCCCCAATACATCTCCTGAGAGAACTTGTTAGAAATCAGCTCAGATTTCACCTGATGTATGTGACAACACCATGGAAAGATGGGACCATGTCACAGTTATGTTATAGTATATGTAAAACAAAAGAATCCAATGACTAGTTATTAACTTTAGGTTGGGTAGCTTCGAACTATCAAAGCTATCTTCAGACTTGGAAGCATCCTATCAGCCTTTACATACCTTACAGATACCTCGTGCTCCGACCGCCCCCTCCCATTTAATGACTGTTGGAGGAATCTGACTCCTTCCCCGCTAAATGCCTCCGATCGCTCCTCTCCATGCTGGAACCTGCGTCTGAGGGATCTCTCGAACACCTGTCACCCCAAACAGCAGCGTTTTCTGAGAGAGTTCTCCATCACTGTCACCCTCCCATCACCTGCCTACTTTACCTTATCCCCCTCTCCTTTCATTCATCAACATTTTAGGTGCCGCCTTTGACAAGGTCACATCTATTGCTTGGATCGTACATCATATTTATACTAGGGCGCTGACAAACCCTGTGATATTGGACGCCGCTTATTTGTCTATTTACATTCTAAGGTTGTACGTGGTCTAAGGAACATTGTTCAAAGGAAAGCGCAGATGTATGAGGTGATTTTAAGGCAGAGTTTTACAGAGTTGAATGACTCTTGAAGGAAAAGGTTAACTGCCTGGTCAGATGGAGTTGTGCTCTGACAAAGTCTTTGACAGGCTATTTGTGTTTGGAAGTCGACTGACCTTCAGCTACTTTTAGGCACAATTAGCCAACTATTTGGATTTAGCTAAGTCTAAGCCAACTAAATTCAAGTCATTTTCACAGGCTATACTGAACTCTGACGTCATAGGTAGAGTTTGCAGACCATCGCAATATTTTTTTTTCTTTAGATTTGTTTAAGCATGTGAACAAAACAAATAAAATGCATGATTTTTTAAAATGTGCCTAAACAATGGCAACATTACCTGCTCAAGATGTCCCAAGAGTAGTAGCTCATAAAAATCTTATGGAATTAATAATTACTTTGCTGAAATCAAATAAAAAGGCATATGAAAGCTAAGATAATTGTTTTATTGTATTAAAAGATGGCACTTGTCCAACTGATGAATTTAAAAATATTATAGTTCATTAATTGTTCCCTAAGTATCTTACATCTTTACAGCTTCACCTTGGCCATTAAAGCTATAATTCTACTGTCCTGTACTTATTCTAACAGTTGTTTCCATTAGAGTGTTGAATTTATTCAGATAATACAAATTACATAAAGGGCCTTCAAGGTCAAATGCTACCTGTTAGCTTTAAAGCTATAAAAAGGCCACTCAGTTTAAACTGTTCTGCGGTGTGACATGCTTAACTTTAAAATGACTTTGTCGTTTTGTATTATAATTATTGTGCATGCTGTTTTTATGATAACATAATAGCAAAAAGACTACATGGAATATTTGTATTTTGTCAAACCATTACAAACTGAGCAAAAAACTGAAGAAAATAGCATATAACAAACATTTTCGATATATACGTGACCCTGGACCACAAAACCAGTCTTAAGTAGCATGGGTATATTTGTAGCAATAGCCAACAATACATTGTATGTGTCAAAATTATCGTTTTTTTCTTTTATGCCAAATCATTAGGATATTAAGTAAAGATCATGTTCCATGAAGATATTTTGTAAATTTCCTATCATAAATATATGAAAATTAAATTTTTGATTAGTAATATGCATTGCTAAGAACTTCATTTGGACAACATTAAAGGTGATTTCCTCAATATTTAGATTTATTTGCAACCTCAGATTCTAGATTTTCAAATAGTTGTATTGTATGACAAACATTGTCCTATCCTAACACATCATACATTAATGGAAAGCTTATTTATTCAGCTTTCATATAATGTATAAATCTCAATTTTTAAAAAAATGTCCCTTCTGATTGGTTTTGTGGTCCAGGGTCACTTATACATATAAATACTAACATAATGCCTTCATTGTAAAGTATTTTTCTTCCTAATTATTGATGAGGTCTTAAAGGAACACTCCACTTTTTTTGTAAATAGGCTCATTCTCCAACTTAATAAATTGAGTTTTACCGTTTTGAAATCCATTCAGCCGTTCTCCTGTTCTGGCGATATCACTTTTAGCATAGCTTAGCATAGATCATTGAATCCTATTAGACCAATAGCATCACGTTTAAAAATGACCAACGAGTTTCGATATTTGTCCTATTTAAAACTTGACTCTTCTGTAGTTATATCGTGTACTAAGACCAGTGGAAATGCAAAGCTTCAATTTTCTAGGCTGATAAGATTAGGAACTACACTCCCATTCCGGCGTAATAGTCAAGGAAGTTTGCTGCCGTAATAAGGCTGAAGCAGGAGCAGTAATACCACGCAGCACATGTGCAAATGCTAAACTAGCTGGGAACTCATTTCTGATAATACTCCGCCTGCTTCGACCATATTACGGCAGCAAATTTCCTTGACTATTACGCCGGAATGGAAGTGTAGTTCCTAATCTTATCGGCCTAGAAACTCGCAGCTTTGCATTACCACCGGTCTTAGTACACGATATAACTGCAGAAGAGTCAAGTTTTAAATACAACAAATATGGAAACTCGTTGGACATTTTTGAATGTGATGCTATTGGTCTAATAGGATTCAATGATCTATGCTAAGCTATGCTAAAAGTGATATCGCCAGAACAGGAGAACGGCTGAATGGATTTCAAAACGGTAAAAATCAACTTATTAACTCGGGGGGAGTTGGAGAATGAGCCTATTTCCAAAAAAAGTGGAGTGTTCCTTTAATTCGCTGCACAAAACATAATCTAAGACTAAAGAACTAGTGTGCCAAAGTTCCGCAATGTATCATATAACATTTATCACAGATGTTACATATCAAATTAAAGAACAATACGTTACAGTGTTAACTCCTTTGCTGAATTAAATGCAAACTTTGAAACCGAAAATTTTGCATTCTCAAAGTCTATTGTGACAGTGGATTAAAGGGATAGTTCACCCTAAAACGAAAATTTTGTCATTAATTACTCACCCTCATATCGTTCCACACTCACAAGACCGGAACACAAATTAAGATATTTTTGATGAAATCCGAGAGCTTTCTGACCCTGCATAGACAGCAACACAACTGACACGTTCAGGGCCCGAAAAGGTAGTAAGAACATTGTTAAAATAGTCCATGTGACATCAGTGGTTCAACTGTAATTTTATGAAGCCACGAAAATACTTTTGTTTCCTGAAGAGCGACCTGACTATATAGCGGGGTGCACCGACTGGAATAATTAAATTGTAGAATATAATTCTGCAAAATGTTCAGTTCTAACAAAACATTCAATAGCTAACATGACATATCAGGGCACTCTTTAATTAATGTCTTAATGAAGTCTCCACTTAAAATAATTGGCTTGGCATGAATCGCTTAGTGCTGATAGCATGGGCCTTTGTCCTAGTTATGATTTCCCTTTGTTTTTTGATGAGTGTCAGAGGTCTGTGTGTAAAATAAGATCCCATGAGCCAATCATTTGCTCTCTGTGGAAAAACCTGTACACAACAGTGACCATGTATGAATAATAAACATAGTTGATTATTATTATATATAGCCTATTTTCCTTTACAGTGTACTGTAAAAAGAAGTAGGGGGACAGTAGATTTAAAAAAAATGTACATACTATTATACATATATTATAAACACTATACATAGTCTACCATTCAAACATTTTTTGAAAGAAGTCTCACCAATTTGAATAATTTGATCAAAATACAGTTAAAACTGAAATATTATATAAATTTTAAATATATTCTAATTTATTATAATTTAAATTGTATATATTTTTTTCATGTGTTGGCAAAGCTGGATTTTCAGCAGTTATTACTCCAGGCTTTAGTATCATATGATCCTTCAAAAAAATTTCCAATATGCGGATTTGCCACTCAAGAATATTTTTCCTATTATCAGTGTTGAAAACATCGTGCTACTTAATAATTTTGTGGAAACTATGATACATTCCCCCCAGGATTCTTTGATGAATGCAAAGTTCAAGAGCATCATTAAAGTGTAGTTACAGTGTCTACCAGCAGGTACTGACCAATGCTAACCAGAAAAGCCTTGACCCATTGGCTCTATCTAAAAAATAACAGTTAACAAATCGTGGTAAACTTAAGGCTAAAGATGCATGCCTGCAGCAATTTTGTGTGATCTTTAAGTTCCAAAGACTGTATAATTACCACTTACCACTAAAAAGTTTGCACATTTTGCAAATGCTTTTGCACATTTTTCAAATGCTTTTGCACATTTTGCAAATGCTTTAAGCATTTTATTTAAACATTACTGTGGCTTTGTACACACATTACTCAGACCCTCAGCAGAATCACTGTTTCTGACAAAACAGGAAGAACTTCAGGTAGGAAAGAGCCATTTTCATTCACTCCTGGTCATCAAGGTCGAAACTTTTCACTCTCGCTTACTGAGACAGTAAATGTTTAAGACTTGAGACTTGTACGGGCTGCATCTGCATGTGACAAAAAAAAAAAAAAAAAAAAAGATAGAGCTCTGAGCGAAAGTGTTTATCATCCAACAAAAAACCTACAAGAAGCCATTATTTATTTGTTTGCTGTAATAGCATAGAGCTAAGCCGATGGCACGACAGCGTGCTAAAGCAAGCGGATAACAGAAATGTCCCATGGAAATGGTTTTCAGCAGTTGGACTGAACCTTTCATATTGGCAGCATTCCAAGTCTAACTGCTGTTCTTTAATCACAGGGGAGTTTTGTCCTCATTGTCAACGACCTGACAGCACACACCCTGAATCTCAAGAAAGGATGCAGCTGCTTGCGAAGGAATTGCAGGCTTCACTAAACACAACCCAACCAGTGTTTCACAGGAAATCTGTCAAGAACAGGGCAAACATAGCTTCACCAAAAGTAGTAGTCCATGCTCTAACAACTAGAAATGATGGACCAACACTGAGTGGAAGGGGTTAAAAAAACAAAGGGGAGTGGTTTATCCTTACCACCAAGATTCTAACCTACATCTCTTTCCATAAACACAATTCCTTGAACTGATGCTTAATCTAGAACTGTTAAGAATGTTTCCATTAGGGTAGCAAAGGAGGAAAATTTTCCATTAAATTTCCTGAAACTTTCCAAATATTCTGGAAAGTTTCCAGAAATTTTCTGACCCTGTGCAACCCTTTCCATTGAAGAAAAGTGGGTTCTGGTGATTCCAGACCAGGTTATAGTAAGGACTGGCACAATTTACTAACAAAGTACAGCAAGGTTAGATTTGGCTGCTTAGCTTTAGGCTGAATTGCCAAATTAAGCCTAAAGTATACTTCGCGTTTTAAGCGTACACTAGGGTATGTGTGCAGTGCACAGATTGTTGTTTCACAGTTGAAAAAGAAACAAATAAGACAGAACAACAAACTACTGGAGATTGCAACAACAACAATGATGGTGTGAGAGGGTTAAGAGATACTCTAGTTTAATGAGTATAAAGACATTATTGGTTATAACTTCTGAAAAGAAATAGTGTAAACACTTGACAGGGATGAAACTTTCCTAGTTTCTATCAAATACCAAAAGATAAAAAATCTAAACCTGACTGCCTCTGTTAGAAATCTTATAATGGGCCATGCTTGGATCTTCCATCAGGAATCAATGATCCAAAACAAACATCAAAAACAACACAAAAATATGGCACGACTGCCATGGCCATCTTAGTTCTCTGACCTGAACCCTATAGAAAATGTGTTGGGTGAACTAAAAAGAAGAAGCACCAACACGGAGCTGAGAGGTTTGAATTTTGTAAATTTTTTCAATTAAAGATCAAAAGGATAAACGATGGAGATTTATTTTCACAGCCACCTTTGCTCATATTTACCAAGGGTGCCAATATAGAGGGCACTGTACCATTTCTTAGTAGTATACCTAAACCAGACACTTTCAATGTTAAAGTATGTCCTCAAATGTAGAAGTAAGATTAGTTAACAAAGACAGCTGTGTTGATTAATTTGTGGGCTGTTTCACATTTAACACAGTCTGTCATGTTATTATACGGCTGTCAAGTCTGAAAGCGTTTCACAGATATCCCAGCAGAGCACCAACTCTAGCACTAACATCATTACGGTGGAAAAGTGGTACTTGCATCTCTCAGTGATGGGCTATGGTGTATTTTAATGTTAGATAATACAACTTATTAAACAAGACTGTCATTACTTACAATGTATATGACTGCTCTTGGAGCAGCTGGGGGAGGAGAAGGTGTGTGCCGCAGGAGTGATGGTACGGCCCCAGCTGTAGTGACCTGTCTGTGCTGATTGCCTGCAGCTAGCCTGAGGGCGGTGAACGCCTGAAGGAGGTCCTCACTGAACAACAAGTAAATAAAAGATATGAGGGATGTCAGAGCCACAAAGGCCATGGCCATCGGGTAGGAGACTGAGACTCCCTGTGAGACAACACAAGCATCTGCAACACAAACCAACAACTCTTTGCTTCATAAAGAGACCTTTATCTTCTCACCCATCAAGTACAATGCTGGATTACAGCTTCACTGTGATACCAGGTTCAGGCATAAAACATCACATAATTATGATTAATTACAATCACAAAGATCAAAAGCATATCAAAGCGGCTTTGCATGGATGTATCCTACCAGCAAGCTGAATGTGTGCTAAAAGTTGTAGCAAGATATGTGACCCTGGACCACAAAACCAGTCTTAAGTAGCACAGGTATATTTGTAGCAATAGCCAAAATACATTGTAAGGGTCAAAATGATCTATTTTAATTTTATGCCAGAAATCATTAGGATATTAAGTAAAGATCATGTTCCATGTAGATATTTTGTAAATGTCTTACCATAAATATAACAAAATCTAATTTTTGATTAGTCATATGCATTGCTAAGAACTTAATTTTGACAACTTTAAAGGTGATTTTCTCAACATTTAGATTTTTTTTGCACCCTCATTTTGCAGATTTTCAAATAGTTGTATCTTGGCCAAATATTGTCCTATCCTTACAAACCATACATCAATGGAAAGCTTGTTTATTCAGATGATGTATAAATCTCAATTTAAACAAAAAAGGACCCTTATGACTGGTTTTGTGGTCCAGGGTCACATATTTGGTTAAACAAAGAATCAAACACCAAATAGGGTGATCAAGACCCCAACATGGCTACTTATCCATAAGGAAATACTTGAAAAACTTGTAGATTAAAGCTTACACTTCCTTTTATTCAACAAAAGTTTTATCCTCACCGTAGACCAATCCAGACTCACTGAAAAAAATGTGGCAACATTTCTGCAAAATTATATTATGTTATGTAAAAGTTTAACACTTTTAAAGTAAATGCCAAGTGGTGCAAGAAGTGCATTCAGATTTATCTGTAACAGATAAACGTGAATCTGGCAACATTTTATTATGTGGGTTGTTGTATGTGTTGCAGCAGTTCAGGAAATGAAATGTCCAACAAGTAGCGCTAAAAGTTTAATACCACTGACACTAAACCCTACCCTAACCTAACTAATATTGTTAACAAAAGCAAATGCATTTGCTAAAGTAACCATGACATGTTACACTTTACAAAATTAAGTCTTCATTAAACAATAATCTGCCCTGTAACCAGTGATGGTAATAACAGCATTATAAATAAACAACATTATTAACGGCATTACTTATAGTAACGAGTAATCAAACAAATTACTGTTTCCAGCGTTACAACACTGTTACCGTTACTGACAATAAAATCCGGCGTTACTATAATTTTCGTGTTGCGTTCTTCTTCTGAGGTAAATTCTGGCTTATTCCTCTCAGCGTGTCTTCTTCCAGAAATGAAAGTAGCCGAGATGAACTTGATAAATGTTCACGTTTGTTTACGAAGATGATGTGGGCGTTTACCTACATGTCTGCACATCTCATGTGGATGTTTAAAATTTGAAAAGCAGAGCCGCTCGTGAGCATGATTACATTAGAAATAATAAGATACATTGTTATATACATGAGTTTAGACGGGGAAACTGGAGCTCGCGCTGCTTTACTTTAACAGAGAATATTTGTTTTTAACATGACTGACTTTATTTAAAAGTAGCCATTTCAAGCTTTCTATAGACTACATATATTTCTTATGTCAGTGAGGCACGTATTCGCGGAGATTCAGGTTTTATTTATGTGTCTGAACTTCTAAAGAGAGGTGACGGAGACAGACATATGGAGATGGCAGAGAGCGCACCCTGTTTATTTTACAAAAACACATTGTTTTCTTGTTTATGATAACTATACACAAATAAAAGAGTATTTTTTTTAGTTACTTTCCTAGGGTGCAAAAATGTGGAAAATTTCCAGTAAATTTCGGAAACAATCCAGAAAATTTTGGAAACTTCTCCAGGAAATCTTCATGGGATTTTTTAAACGTTTCCGGAAATTTACCAGAAATTTTCCACCGCTTTGCAACCCTATGTAAATTTTCTGGTAATTAGTTACTTTTATAATAATGTAACTCAGTTACTAACTCAGTTAATATTTGTAAGAAGTAACTAGTAACTACAACTACTTTCTTTTTTAAAGTAATTTGTCCACCACTGCCTGTAATCATACTTTTTTTAAAAAAGAAATACTTAATTTGAATTAAATGTTTAAGTATGATCTTTGACATCCAGCCATTATACAAAAATATAGGACCACAGCTGCCCAATCAGAATCAAGTATTTTAGAAACCTCATAATAACAGTCTTTAGTCATACCAAGATCCTTCTGAAAAAGACTAGGGGCAATGGTCACGTTCTTAGCCATGCCTTAGTGTTCAAAAACAACTTAGCGTATGCTCTGTCGTGCCCTATCATCTCTGATCTACACTGCAGAGGAGCGAGGCGTGAGGTTTTGCATTTACTTGGTCCCTCCCCCATTAACTTCAGTTAAGTAACTGCGTCAGTCCTAGCGCCTTAATTACTCTTGTCCTTTACAAATTAACAAACTCATTTCTTTCCCAGCATAATAACCAGATGCCCCATAAGAGCTTCTGTCACCTCAATTCGGTTCTAATTATCTCAATTTCCTCGTAAATCTTTTTTATAGGGGCAGTAAAGCAGTGTAACGCTGTTGGCAAGCCAAGACAAGGCATTTGATGGAACAGATCATGTGAAAGGTGTGTCAGTCCTGCTCCTGGAAATGAAACTGCTAAATTTTGTTCCAGCTGTAATCAAACACACCTGAATGAACTAATCAAAATCTTTGGGTTCACTTGAAAATTGCAAGCAGGTGTGTTAGAGCAATGTTGGAAGTGAACTGCAGGAAGATACTGTAAAGCTGAAAGCATACTTCCCTTGTCTGAGTTTCGCTCCAGCTCGTGGACAGTTCATGTGATGTAATTTTTATCTTTAGGACATTATGTTGTGAGCATGTTGTATGCTGTAAGTTTTCTTACACAGATTTTTAACCTTTTTGGTCTTGCAGATATTGACATTTGGATTAAACATAGCCTTGCATTGCAATCCACAAAGAACAAAAAATAAAGTGAGAGTTCCTTCTTTCACCACAGGGAGGTTTCCTGCACTCAGAACTTAGATTGGGATCCCTCTCACTGTCACTCTAGCAGGCTGTTCTAATGTCCCGAACACATGTAGAGCCCATAAATTGTCTCAGATCCAATCCTCATGCAATAAAATCCATTAACAGAATGCTTGGTCATGTCTATGTGCTTTTCACAACAGAAAATAATGTGCTTTTCATAATACCTAAGGAAGGTCCATATAACTTCACAATACATTAACTAATAAAATTAAATTATAAATTAAATGTGCAATATCACGAGTAGCAGTGCGATTCGGCCATAGGCACAAGGCCGCAGGCTGCTCTCAGCTGGTTCACGAGCGCTGAACAGACGCTGAGACCCCGGAGTTCACGTCTCCAAAAGGGTAAAAGCTAATTTTCAAATAGACATTATCTTTTATTAATAAACCACATATTTGAAGCCTAAAGAAGCACATTCTCGCCTAAAAAAAAACAATTAAAACTACATTTTGTGACACAAAAACAGTATTTATTTAGGGTAGAGCGGGGCACAACCTAACACTTTTTGAATTTTGCGGTTTATGTAAATCCACTTGGGGTTCAGAGTACAATTTTTATCCACATTATTTTCACACTTCTCTAGTACAAATATATCGCTTTGTTTCATATTTACAGTGTATACGTTTTTCGTTATTTACCTCAAAAGAAAGGAAGTGAAACGTGACAACATGCCCCCTAGGTGGGGTACATTGTAACATCTGAGGGGCACGTTGTAACACTACCATATGACAGCTTAAAATGTTATCTGATCGAATTAAAAAAAATATACACAACAAACTAAAATATTTTGTCAGTAAAATACATTCATTTTTCAAATGAAGTAATGACTTAAAAAAAAAAAATCTAATTTTGGAATTTGACAATGAACACATCGCAACAATTCTTTGAAACGGCCCTGATCGCAACACACAGCTGTACAGTCGTTCAAAACAATGTGGACAAATAGATGAAACACATTTAGACATTCAGAAAAACACTCCCCTTTCCTCCACACACAGCTCTCATAGAATACGACACACACAAACGAGCCAAAATGCTACGCAATATCGCATTCAAAATCGAATGCGATTCATCCGCGATTTTAAACGCGATATTGCGTAGTTTTTCAGTGATCTACGGCTCAGTGTTTTAAATACTGCGCCATCTGAACGCACGTGATGGAGATTTACTATTAATCACAGAACCGGCTTTAATGATGAGATACGCATGAAAATCGCATGCGATTTATTGCACAGCCATAATTCAAATCAAGTTTTTTTTTGTGCTAATATGTGATGTATACATCTAGTGCAGCTTTAGGTTTCCAGGCAAACCATGATATTACTGTCTTACTGAAATAGTTCTGATAATTTGCTGTGAACCCACTATTTCCTAAGAACGTATTCATTCAATAATTCATAATTCATTAAATTAATAATTATAATTTTATTTTATTAGTTAATGTATTGTGAAGTTATTTAGAACAACTGCCGTTGTTCTAAATACTTTGTTTAATAATAAAGCATGTAGACATATTTTGGTTTTCAAGCAGTTTCGTTTCATAGGTTAGTCGCGTTAGCTAACATATCCATCATTGTTTTGTGAAGTGTTTACAGTTTAGCAATTAAACTTCAGCTGTGGGCACGATTCGCTTGCATTGTATACAGAAAGACCAATCACAACAGACTTGGCCAGCTGACCAATCAGAGCAGAATAGGCTTATGAAAAGGAGGGGTTTACCGATCTTATGCTCAGAACTGCTTCAAACTAATCGTTTCAAAATCATTGCAAAATTATTCAAATATTTAATGTTTATCTTGAGAAAATTACAATGTTTTCTGACTTTTTTTCTGACTATTTAAACCTGTTGTAGGGAACACCAACACAATATTAGGACACTTTAAAATACCATATGACCTGCTAAAGTTGTCCTGTATTTTTTATTTTGTTTGCAAAGACACAATTGATCCATAATGTAACAAGTCATACTTATGTTGTACCTAATTAAAAATGCATGTACTTAAACTTGCAACATTACCTGCTCCCTATACATGGCATTAAAGCTTTTTCTTGTGGAAAAAATAAATAAAAAATTGAGAATCTTTCAATGTTCATACAAAAAATTTTGGCACTAGAAGGTATGTAGACACCTAATCACACTTAAAAATGAATAATGTATTTGCATTAAATGTGACCCTGGACCACAAAACCAGTCATAAGGGTCAATTTTTCAAAATGAGATTTATTCATCACCTAAAAGCTCAATAAATAAGCTATGGTTTGTTAGGATAAGACAATAGATTAGAAAATTATTAGAAAATCTGGAATCTGAGGGTGCACCTTTAGAGAAAATTATATTCACTGTCTTGAAATATTTGCATGTCTACCAAATTAAGTTATGCTTCTTTTACCTTAAATGTCTTAATTAGACCATTTTGCATCAATGAACGTACAACCAATAACACAGAGTGACAAAGCAAATTCAATTGCGTCTGGGTCACTGATTTGCCCCTTTGTGCAGGTTGGGGGTTTTTGCACTAAAAAGGATGAAGACTGCAAATATGAAAATAATAACCATTTGATCAAGCTTATTACAAAAGAGTGCACTGTTTACATTCATGGAAGGGCCTTTAGTCATAATTATTACCCTTCTCTCTCTCTCTCCCAAGACCTTGGGTTGCAGCTCTTCAGCCCCAATTCTCCCTGGTGACCATTTTAACTAATTACAATGGCTTCTCCAGTAAGCATCTCTAAGACATGCTAAGGAGAATCCTCTCCCAGCCTCCAGCAAGATGCTCTCTTCCATTCAAACGCTTCAAATGCTTTCTGCAAGTAATTGTCTGTCCTTAGCAATCCCCTAATGACATTAAAAGTCTCATTATATGCCATCTCGAAGGGGCTTTTAGCTGGAAAATCTTAAGCAACAGACAGCTTAGCTCCTGGGCTTTGAATAAGATCCTTATGTGAATCAAGTGTCATTTACTAATCCAAACTGTAATCTCATAAGTATTCTCACATTCCATGCTGGTTTTCCTCTTTTCCTTTGTAGGAATTACAAGTTTTAATTGTTCTTGTGTCCTTCTGAGTGAACTGTTTTGGCTGTCTTAAAGCAACTTCAAAACGCAACTTAACTTGTATTTACAAAGTTTTATTTAAAAGGATTTATTTAGTTAGTTATTTGTACTATTTTTTATAAAGATTTAAAAATATTCCAGTGCAAACCCTAATGCTACGAAAACATTTCACCATAGAATAAGAGAATAAATAAATAAAGATAATTGTGACTTCTTATCTTAGAATTCTGTCTTCATATCTCACAATACTGACTTCTCAAAATTATCTAAATTCTCAATTCTGAATTTTATTTCCACAAGTGGGAGTTTGCATCTCTCAATTTTTCTACTTAGAATTGCGAGTTCATCTCACAATTCTAAACTTTTTTTCAAGCTAGAAACAGAAACAAGCTTCAATATAATAAAAAAAATCACTTTTAAAAAAAATATTTTATTTGCATATATTATTGGGCATTTTAATGCTACTTTAATACCTCAAGTGTTCATATGCGACCATGGACCACAAAATCAGTTATAATTTTTTTTTTTTTTTTTTTTTTTTTTTAATGAGATTTATACAAAAGCTGAATAAATAAGCTTTCCATTAATGTATGGTTTGTTAAGATATTTGGCTGATATACAACTATTTGAAAATTTGCAATCTGAGGGTGTGTAAAAATCTAAATATTGAGAAAACCAAATGAAGTTCTTAGCAATGCATATAACTAATCAAAAAATTACAATTTGATATATTTATGATTACTAAATATCTTCATGGAATATGATCTTTACTTAATATCATAAATATTTTTGGCATAAAAGAGAAATCGATAATTTGACCCATACAATGTATTGTTGGCTATGATTACAAATATCCCTGTGCTACTTATGACTGGTTTTGTGGTCCAGGGTCACATATATGTTTTAATCAGATTTTTTGAGTTTTTATTTTCATTCGTTTCCTTCTGCCATTTACATACAATATCTAAACATTCAGAATGGATTAAAGTCCATATTTAAATGCACAGCACAGTTGTAACATTTCTACAATGTTACCTGCATAGATTGTAATTACTCTTGTGTCTTTATTTTTCAAATGAATTGACCACTGCTCTCTCTTAGTGTCAGCGTGTATCCACAGTCCTTCAGAGTGTAAACAAACTTGTTGGCTAATGTTTCCTGCCAAATCATAGCATTCAAAGTATGCGAAAGATTCTTTTGAATTGAAGACGACTCCAAACGTCAAAGAACCGACAAGCATTCAGGCCAACTTTCAGTGGAATGCTGTTGAAAATAAAACCTTTGTTTTTAGATATGGATGTTTGGTCATATATTTGAAGGCCACATACAGGCGTCTTAGCCTGCAAGAGCACATCTGACATCCCATGCTTACCTTGACACTGATATCTGACTGAACTCACAGGCTTCTTGTTTTTATGACTAATCAATTTTTTGTAAAATTTCTGAACTGTGACACAACTCTTTACCATTCACCCAAATGATTATGTGCCTGAACCAAGAAGCTATTCTGTAGACACAGGCATGACAGAGTAAACAAGGGCAATGACCGGGTCCAAACAGCTGTCATCAGCATGACCTGTATAGGTCAAATCATGTGGTCTATTTACAGAGCAATAAAACTTAACTCTTCTGTGTTACTGTCATTCTGTCAATCCAATGTGTCAATCCCACATGTCCATTAAGTGTCTATAGTTTTTATTTGTGCCGCCAACCTCCTAAAAATGAATAGATGACCAAAAAACTCTAGACATCTCAAGCTTTTGAGCTTTCAGCAGATTATTTCAGATTTGTCTAATCCGTATCTACCTTCTTTTCCACCAGCAGATCAGTCGGATTGCCACAAAATAACGCATCGAGACCATAGTTGAAACGTGCTAAATAGCCGAAGATACCTTCCAATAACAGATTATCTGTCTATCCGGGGTCTTAGCACCCTCTTATTGTACATATTAGCGTTTAGCATGCATTTTAACAGATAATGTTACCAGGGACTGTCCTCCCCCACAGGACAGAGATAGAAAAAAAAAGAAAGCTGTACTCACAAAAAGAGGGCACTGCTCAAGGAGGGTGTTCACTTGCTAACGTTTGCATTCGTTTTGACCTTAAATGATGTAAGATGTCCCAGTGCCTGTCAGGGGAGATTTATATATCGCCACCCTCTTAATTGCTACTGTATATCACATGGCGCATGACATATCTTTAGGATAGTATACAGTGAACTTGGACATTTGAGTCACACTTAAAAGGACCCCTTGTGAAAAGAGGTTACTTCAGCATACTTTTAAAAAGGGTACTTATGGGAAATGGTTCTTTCTGGTCTTCGAATCTGATTGGCTGAGAGCATTTTTCCTGGCATGCAATATTCTAGTGATATTATAACTCTAATCGTTTCGCCGTTTGTATCACTCCGGTTGTGGTAATTCTCACAGTGAGTGTCATGGCGGATGCCCAAATCCACTATAAGTTTAGAAATAACACTGTTTTTGTGATGAGTTTTAGGTAAAGAAGTAGTTGTTTAGACTTCAAATATATGGTTTGTAAATAAAGATAACATCTATTTGAAAACTTGCTTTAATGTTTTTGGAGATGTGAGCTCCAGGGTGTCAGCGGGCATTCAGAGCTCATGAACCTGCCGAAAGCAGCCTCGCCTCGGACAGATTTTCTGGAATTTGCTTCTTGTTCTGATGTCGCTATAGTGGTTAAACATGAGATATAATTTGTTTGGATAAATCTAATGGACAGTCTTTGTTCTCAATCTATTATGTGTTCCAGAGCAAACAGTTCTAGCATTATATTTTATGTAAATGTAATGCTGTATATCAGAGCGCTGCCTTTGTACTTTTGATTGATTTGCCTAGCAACTTTTATGATGGCTATAGTTGTTGTTTATTAAATATTATTATTCAATAAATAACAGTAGTATTTAATAATAATATTTAGTATTAGAAAATGCTGTGCATGTTCGTGATGGTGCTTAGTTCCATTGCTCCGCCATTAGATGACGACAAGAGACTGTTTTTATAAGTAAGTGAGCAGTAAAAATGTTTATATTGAAGGAGATTAAAGCACTGTTGTAAACAAGGAACTTATTTTTACTTTCAACAACAACGCAGCCGACAATTGCACTGACCAGCGCTGTCATCTGAAATCATCCTTAACAGATGAAAGGATAGTATGACAAAGATATCGCTTTTCACAGCGAACATTCAAACTAATGTTTTATTGTGAATATGAGATGGAGTTGAAGAATGAACGTGGTATCAGATGCATGTAATCACACTTGCCAGTAGGGATGCAACGATTAACAATTTCACTATTAACCGCGCTTTAATTCATCACGGTTAATTAATCGTAAAGGCTTCTCAACACCGCGTTTCTGTTGCACGGAACGAAACTGCTGCAACTAAACAAAGTTTTGCCAACTGTGCGCTAGTTTAAAGTTCAGAGTTTATAAGAGACCGAGGCTGATACACACGCACATTGGATTAACTATAGCTGAGGCACCTAACAGCGAAACTATTTCCTTCGAAGAAGCGCCTGAATCGGCAGTTTGGGATTATTTTGGGTACACAAAGAATGACCAGGGTGCCATTGAATTTTACGGATCATCTTTTTGCAAAACGTGGCGTAAAAAGGTTGCTGTTAAAGGATCGAACACATCTAATTTGATGCAGCACCTGTGGGATCACCATCCAGATTTGCACGCTCAAGTAAAGGTAATGAATAACTAAGTTAAATTCTGTGACAAATTACTTAAATGAAATACATTGGTAGGGAATTAAATATTAATGAATCAACACTGTAGCGGTGAGAGTTGTGCACGGCTTTCAGTGCAACGTAAACAAACGATGTGTTAGACGAATTATTACAAATTATTTAAATGATTATGTATGAATGAAAGCTGATGATAACAACAGTTAATTTAAGTTCATTTTAGTCTTTTATATTGATAATGATAACATTAATATTATTATAAACTACATAAAAGTATAATTGTAAATGTAATTAAATACTATAATATGAACTGAAAGAACTGGAAATAAGTGTGCAATTTGAGGGCCCTGTTGTATGTGGGTCCTGCAGCTTTTGACTTTTGTTCCAAAAGGATATGTATAGCTTGCTAATATTCAATACCAGATATGTGGTTTCTTTTTATTTATTTTCACTGTACTGTATTATTCATTTTCAAAAGGAATCTATATTGTTAAAGTCAAAAGCCAGTTAGAGCTTTTTCATTTTCAATATTTCTACTCTGGTCCAAAAAAAAAAAAAAAACACAAAATAAAAATACCAAACAATTTTGTAATATAGTTGATCACAAGTGCCTTTAACTACATTTGTTCTCTTTAATAGGGAAATACTTAGCTAATATGTAGCTAAGATTTAATTTAGACAAATACTATTTTTTTATTCTTATTTTTATTTATTTATTTTGTATTCTGTTTATTTTCAGTGTAAAATTATTACTGGACTGGAAATGGACTATTGTTTGTTTTTTATTATTATTTTGTGCTGTATTATTTGGTTACTGAGCAGTAATAAATAACACTTTAAAATATAAGGAGTTTTCGTGTGATTTTCTTAATAGTGTTTTGAAATTAATGAAGAATAATAACCGTGATAACCGTGATAATTCCTCAGACTATAATCGTTGCATCCCTACTTTCATACTGTCCATCTCTCTCTCTCATAACACTCCAAATAATATTCTGAGCTTTTAATACAGTAATACAACAAGCTTTCAACAAAACATCTCAGTTCTACTAGTTTTAAAGTGACGTTTTCAAATTAATAATGGAGGCTTGGGCTCAGCTGTTAAACTGTCAACTTGAGATTTGAATCTGTGGCGGAACGAAGTAGTTCACACAAAAGATGTTTTTAAAGATACTCCATTGTTGTTTCTTACACATTTACACGCTTGTGCTGCCAAACTGTTGTATAAACGCAATATCACACTCGTAAGCCGTGTGATATGGCTGCATACTGGCATGCTCTGATTACCAAGGGTTGAGTGTTTTATTTCCAAAACAGTTCAAAATATGCCTGAATGAAAAACAAAATGAAGATACACAATTGAATTGGTAAGATCAATCACTTGCAGTGTACTTGACGTACAGTTGTGCAGCTATAAAAAAAGATTACATTACTCTTATATTTTGAGAGTAAGCAAATGGTTTGGCTGGTTCCTCTTCATAAGGATGTTCCTATTACATTTACACTTTCCATATTAATCTGTGATGAGAGTCATTGCGGAGAACTAATTCAGGTCTCAGCACAGTCTCTCTTCTCCTTCACTTCAATCTCCCATGGACATTCTTAAGAAAATCTATACTTGTTTTGGAGAGGGAGGGAAGTAGATAAGATCTTCATTGACAACTAAATGACATTGTGTGTCCCTCGATAAGAGATTGCATCTGAGTGATCTAATCGTTTGAAATTCACTGCTGTTAATTATGGGCAAGTAGAACAGAAAGACATAGGCACGGTATGAAGTAACAAAAAGGTCTTGTTATTGGCCTTTGTTTGAGTAATTTGCGGATATTGATCTACGAGGACGTCTGCTGGCCAACTTGGACTGCAATTTATCTACGAGTGGATGTTATAGTCGCCTCATCAAGCCATCTACAAAGACACAATTACGATCCATGCATTTACAGAGTAGAATAAACACTTGTGAATTACGGCTTTACGTTATGCAAGTGGAATCCTCCCGTTTCAGTGCGATTACACATAGATCACCTTAACAAAAAGAGAGAAAGCCCTGTTTATGATGATGATGTTTATCATCTATTATTACATTAATTGCACAGTTGACAAGCGGTTAATTGAAAATAATTAATACTGAGACTGATTTTGGTTTACACCATTGTCACCTTTATAATGACTAGTAAGGTTGAACAGGTCTGTTTGGGGGATTTGTGTATGCATGTTTTCACAGGTTACATTAACTGTAAATTAAAGCTGCAGTATGTGACAAATTAGACTAAATTAGCATTTGCCTCAAATCAAAATCAGGTAATTCACAATGCTTTAATTAGGTCATCATTTACTCAACCTCATGTTATTTTAAACCTATATGTGACCCAGTAATCAGTCTTCACTTGGACAACTTTAAAGGTGATTTTCTCAATATTAAGATGTTTTTGCACCCTCAGATTCCAGATTTTCAAATCTCAGTCAAATATTGTCCTATCCTAACAAACCATACATAAATGGAAAGTTTATGTATGCAATAATGTATAAATTATGTATAAATATCAATTTAAAAAAATTGACCCTTATGACTGGTTTTGTGGTCCAAGGTCATATATGACTTTCTTTCTTCAGAGGAATACAAAATAAAAACTTTTGAAGAATGTTCATGCTGCTTTTTTCCATTCAATGAATGTGAATGGTAATTAGGTACTGCCTATAAAAAATGACAAATCAATCAATCAATCAATCATAAAAGTAGCCATCTGAAGAAATTTGAAACGTACACTATTTTTTAAAAAAGCTCTCAAATCTCATTCATGCTCTTGCATATAACTTGAATATATCTTGTATATACAGGTAATCATAATATCAGATCATCATAATATAAATTTGATCAAATTTATTTAGCATATATTCCAATATATTTAGTTAGGAATATGTACTTTCAAATCCCCCTAGATTTGAAAGCTTTAAGGAAGATTTTCTGTAAATAATGTAACTCAAATGTTAATTAATGTGACTTAAATTTTTGTCATTTTCCTCATTCAAGTCATGAAATAAAACTTCAAATATAACTGGAATTTTAATAAGGTATTTTATTGGGTCATTCCATGTCAAATCAACCAAATTTTGAAAACTTCCCCATCTCAAATTTTAGATTTTGTTAATAGGTTTTTTTTTTTTCTGTAGAAAGACAACCGTAAATAGTGATGAAAGCCAAAATATTAAATGTCACAGATGCATATTCTTTAGACATACCTCTTTAAATGCAGTAAGTATCTAGCTGTGTGTAAAGTGCAATAGCAATATGGCTGCCCACTGCTCCGGGTGTGTGTTCACGGTGTGTGTGTGTGTGTGTGTGTGTGTGTGTGTGTGTGTGTGTGTGTGTGTGTGTGTGTGTGTGTGTGTGTGTGTGTGTGTGTGTGAGCACTTGGATGGGTTAAATGCAGAGCACAAATTCCGAGTATGGGTCACCATACTTGGCCTCACGTCACTTCCTTTCCTTTCCTTTCCTTTCCTTTCCTTTCCTTTCCTTTCCTTTCCTTTCCTTTCCTTTCCTTTCCTTTCCTTTCCTTTCCTTTCCTTTCCTTTCCTTTCCTTTCCTTTCCTTTCCTTTCCTCTGTGTATAAAGCAAGGAAAAATAGAAATAGAAATGATTGATTCAGTCAGTCACTGTGGAAGAACTTGACTGGTCTGCATAAAGTCAAGTCTTAATCCCAGCTGAACACCTCTGATGTGACTTTAAATGCAGACCTTGAGCCAAAAACTCATCACCAAACACCAATGACTTGTACATAAGGGTAAAGTTATTTTAGACACTTCAAAACTGGTGCAACAGACATGGAAATGCAATTTTTTAATAAATGAATTATGCTTCGATCTTTGTTGCCACAGAGGACATGCCTTTTTCTGTTCTAAAGAAGGGGGTGTCCCAATACCTTTGTCCATAGTGCATGTACAAGTCATTGGTGTTTGGTGCTGACATTTTGGCTCAAGGTCTGCATTTCACACCAGAGGAGTTCAGCTGGGATTAGGACTTGGCTTAATGCAGACCAGTCAAGTTCTTCCAAACTGAGTCAATAATTTCTCCATGAACCTTGCCTTTATACACAAATACATTGTCATGTTAGAATAGAAAGGGTCCAGTCCAAACTGTTGCTGTAAAATTAGAAGCACACAATTCCCTAGAATATCCTTACATTCTTAAACATTAAGATTTGTACTCATGGAAATTACTAAAGTAGTCAAACATTTTCATTAGAAGGGGGTGTCCCAATACTTTTGGCAATATAGTGTACATACACTCTAAAAAAGATCTTTCAAGGTCCCTTCATGTAGTATTTAGAACCACAGCATCCCTTTTATGATGAAATGGTTCTTTGTGTTTGAGTTAAGGGTTCCTATCCTTTTGTTTCTCACATCTGTAACTGTCAAAGCTGTCATTACTGATTTTCTGGAGTTCAATGACCCAACTACACAGACTGTCAACAGGTAAATTATTTCATTCTTAAAGTTAAATACAAATTTAGCTTTAAATTGTAACTGGTTTCCAAACAAACAATTTAAAAGGTTATTTATAGCACTATTACGGCCCTAAATACTGTAGCATTTTCAAAGCATGGTTCTTCATGTAAACCTATAAAAAGGATTCTATTTAGCACCAAAAATGGTTCTGCTATTGTTAAAAGCTAGTCTTGATACTGTTTACAACCATTTTTCTTAAGAGTGTACCAATCTCTGTGTAAAAACAAAATAATGATGCTGCCAGCTTTCTAAAGTCATATTTACACCCCTCTAAAGTGGCTCCAAATCCACATCTAAAAAATAGTGATTACTCAGTAAATATCTGAGACATCTAACATTTTGGATTTCATCACTATATATGTATGTAAATCACTTTCTACAGAATTTTTTTTAGCAAAATCCAAAAATTTGACCTGTTGACCTCTGAAAGGAGGAATGACCCATAGTCATTTGTCAAAATTCACTTTAATTACACAAAAAAAGACCAGCATGAAGACTAGCATCATTAGTGTTTCACAGAAGAAAAAAAGTCATTTAAGTTTGCAACATGAGGGCAATTTTAATTTTTGTGCAAACATAAAAGCATGATTGAGTACCTTTACTAATTCAATGATTAATCAATCCTTTGGTAAAAATTTATGGCAGACTTATTATTTATCCTCTGTTGAATTTTAAAAAGGAAGATACTAACTACCTCAATCACTTTTGGCATCACAAAAAAGAAAGGGAGAGGCAAAAACAAGGTGCCAAATGCCGGAATATTAGATAATTTCGCTGTTTCCTCTCTTCCATCCTAAAAGCACTTGAAAAGCAGTTCTTTTTTTCAGCAGAACACACTTATAAGCGTGGCCGTGGTTTACAGCAGTGAGGGGGAAAAAATTACGGAAAAGAAAAAAGAATAGAAAAATGGAACAATCTGTGTTTAAGTAAATAATTGAATAAACTCAATTTGGGAAAGTTGGCAAACTGGGTCTAGGTAATGTTTTCACCCTGGTGCTGAAATAGTTTGAGACTGCATCGCACAACATCAGCCTCATCTTGTCAGCTCTGGAGAGCCCTTGAGCATGTTATTAGCTTGGTGTTCGCCTTGCCATTTTCCACCCGAGGCAGATGGGTAATTACCGAACTAATACTCTGATTGAGAGGAATCAGATGCAGTGGCTCACCCAATTAGATGATACATTAGCTTTCTTTCTTTGTAAGCAGCTAATGTGTGAAGCAAAGTGGCATTTCTAAGGGGGTCAGAGTCTCAAACAAGCGGCGAGTTGCAGATTGCGGTGCTCTTCTCTCTCTCTCGGTCTTACTTTCTCTTTCCCTCGCTCTCTCCCTCCCTTTCTCTCTAATGGACTAATAGAGTGAAGTCTTCATCACCCGAAAAGCACACAGAATGCAAATCAGGCCCCCCACTCCCAAACAAAAGGAGGCAGAGGATATTCATGTCTGATGTGTCAGCTACAACATCAATTACACTGGAATACACTGGAGCTAATGAGAGAGACACTGTAATTGTAATAATTGTGTTCTTTTGTCAAACACATTGCGCTGCTTGTTGTTTTGGACAGTTGAAGAGTTCACTCTTTATTTTTGATCAAGGAGAAAAAAGTTAGGTGAGTAAAAAAACACAAACATCCGATTTTTCCCTCTATCATTTCACAAAGTGTCGGACGAGCTCAAACGCGCACTTCAACGGCAGAATGTGACAAGTATGTAAAAACCTCAAAATCTCCAGTCACTCGTACAATATGCCGCTAACACATGTGGCGCTTTCAAGTCCAAAATATTCTCATAACCCTGTTGTAGCAGGAGTTATTAGTGTCTCTGAATGATGCTTGCAGAAGAATTACCACATCTTTATCTTTGTTTTAGCTCGTCTCTGGGTGTAGCCATGCGCTTGATCTCCAGCCAAAACACATTAGAGCACATCTGTCCACTCACGCACGCCACTGCGGCCAACTCTTTCTCGCCATATTTCTGAAGAGCCCTCATTGCTGCCATTGTTCACTTTGTCTGACTATTTGCTCTATTCTCTTCAATTCCCCTCCTGTTGATGCTCGGTGACAGCTTTCGAAAAACAGCGTATGAATGCAAAGAGCTAAAAAGCTGCATTTTTGCTTGTTTTCTCCAGTTGCTCGAATTGTTTTGTAGTTTGTCAGTTTCAGTCGAGCGAGGTGATTCTGTAAAACTGATCTGCATTTCTTACTTGTGCTTTCGTTCCTCAAAATAGTACATCTGATCAATGAAATTCACCTTTGCATGTATTTTAGAGTATAATAAAAACGCATTCACTGAGGTGTCTGCATTAAGTGAGTCATTTCTGAAATGAGGGCAGGAAAACAAGCAGAAATGTATATGATGCGGTTTAATGAGAGGTTTTGGAACCTGGATGTGTCTGTGATGTTACAGAGACTGTGGCATCTGGATCTGGACAGCAGACAATGCTCTTACCAGCTATTAGAGAAAGAGTTGATTGTATGGTCATTGTGGAGGGCAGTTAGAACCCTGTACCACCTGTCACACTGGATAGTGAGGGCTGAGGTTATTCTATCATATACAGACACGGCACATGACAAGATACAGAACAAATGACAAGGTATTTAAAAATCATTTCAATTACAAATCACTCAATTTATCAGAAAAATAACTAGAAATTAGTAGCAAATAACTTTTCTTTAAAGAGATAGTTCATCTAAAAATAAAAATTCTGTCATGAATTACTCACCCTCATGTCGTTACAAACCTGTAAGAACACAAATATAGGTATTTTTGATGAAATCCGAGAGCTTTCTGACCTGGAATAGACAGCACCGCTACCATGTTTAAGAGCCAGAAACATAGTAAAGTTATAATACCCCATGTGACATCAGTGGTTCAACCGTAATTTTCTAAAGCTACAAGAATAATGACTTTAAACAATTTATTTTCTGTCCAAATGCATAAATGTTTGCTTTCTCTCTAGTAGGGTTTTTGTACACTAGCACTGCATTTATTTGATCAAAAACCGTAATATGAAAAATTCTTACAATTTATTTCTGTTTAATAAATGTAATTAATTCCTATAATGTCAAAGCTGAATTTTCAGCAGCCATTATTTAAGTCTTCAGTGTCATATGACACTTCAGAAATCATTCTAATATGCTGATTTAAAGCACAATTATTATTATTATTATTATCAAAGTTGAAAACAGTTGTGCTGCTTAATATTTTTGCACAAACTGAGAAATTTTTTTATTAATAGAAAGTTCAGAAAATTAACAGCATAGAAGTGCATTTGTTTGTAACCGTAAAAATGTCTTTTACTGTCACTTTTGATCAATTGAATATGTCCTTGCTGAATAAAAGCATTAATTGCCAAAAATCATAAAAATAGGCTGTTTAGTGGCAGGTCCCAATTGTACACCATACAACTTACACCATATCGCAAGGGCATTTCCTTGGAGGCAGTGTCTCCTCAAAATATTGGATGAGAAAAAGTAGTACAAAAATAAAACATTACCAACATTACAAAACATAACATTAAAAAGTGTGTAAATCACTTGTTTTAAAGTCACATTGTCCGACAGTAACTCCTGCAGGTAAAATTACAACGGGAGTCCACGTCTCTCTCGCCTCCCCCGAGCCCATTGAGTTTTAACAGACACCCTAAAGCGTGCATTGAGTTTGGTGGGGGGTAATTGAGAATGAATGGGGGAAGAAATCACTTGAGAGCTATCACTATATGATTGGATATGACTTGTTATGTTTGGCTTAGGGATGCACCAAAATGAAAATTCTTGGCCGAAGCCGAACAGAATTACACACTGGGCCGAAGGCCGATTACCGAACATTGTTTTTCGTGTTTTTCCCCCATGTATTTTGCCCATGTTTTTCACCACTGCATTAGGGGCAGCCGTGGCCTAATGGTTAGAGAGTTGGACTTGTAATCCAAAGGTTGCAGGTTCGATTCTCAGGTCCGGCAGGGATTGTAGGTGGGGGGAGTGAATGTACAGCACTCTCTCCACCCTCAATACCACGGCTGAGGTGAGTCCCTTGAGCAAGGCACCGATCCCCCAACTGCTCCCCGGGCGCCGCAGCAATGGCTGCCCACTGCTCCGGGTGTGTGTTCACGGTGTGTGTGTGTTCACTACTGTGTGTGTGCACTTGGATGGGTTAAATGCAGAGCACAAATTCCTAGTATGGATCACCATACTTGGCCTCACCTCACTTCCTTTCCCTTTCCTTTCCTTTCCTAACTAAATAGCCAATATTTGCTTTTTACAGTTTTGTCTTGCTTAAAAATATTTATTTAACACTCAACATTTTTAATATTCTAGCAGACATTATAGCCTACCAACAAAGCACAATTCAACTTAAAATTAATAAGTTATATTCTTTGGCCATTTTCAAGACCCCCTTCTTGAATCAGGCATGTGTTTTTAATGTACAAATAAATGCAGCTTTGCTGAGTAAAGGAGAATGTTATAATACAGTAAATGTATTAATAGAGCTGTTGTAAGATCAACAGTAACATGACAATACTAACATTTAATAATGTTGACTTTTATTTTGGCGGACAACCACAAAAAGACCTCAGTACTACTTTCTGCTGACAGCAGCAGATTTATGAATGATTTTCATCAAGCAGATTTCCCCCACACTTTGGACTTTGATCCCTGGCTCACGAGCTTGTGCAGAGTTGTCAGAATAAATAAAATTTGTGCATGTATTAGACAACATAACATTCTGTAGTTTATTTACTAATGGTTTAAGGCCATTTCGCTATTTCAGTCATCAAAGAGTAACCAGCAACAACCAACCCTTTCTCTTTTCATGGAAGACATGCGATGCGATACTAAACAGTCTCTCAATGTCGGTGCTTGTAATGATTTTTGTGTCTTTCTTGGACAGTTTTAAATGCTTCCACACTGCCGACAAATTTGTTGCATCAGTGCGCGCCTCTATTTAATTGCGTCACGTCATTGATCAGTATAATTTATTCAGCCTTTTCGCTTATTCGGTTGCCGAACATTCGGTACATCCCTAGTTTGGCTGTAATTGGTTCATGCATTAAATCCCAACGGTTGTATTCATGCGCAGACCACATTGCAAATCAGTCTAAATTAACAATATTATGGTGTCAATAGGAAGAGTAATTTAAAAAAGTAAGTAAACAACTCACATACTTAGATATAGCCACTTTGTTACGTCAAAACAAAATGTTTTTAGTGAGTAATTAGGTTGGTAAAATTTTAAGTTAGTCTTTGTCTCCGTAAAAAAAAAAAAAAAGTTAAAAGTTAACAATTAAAAAGAAAAGCTGAACATAAGTTGCTGCCTTAAGTTATTATTTTGCAATAAATGTAAAATGCTTGATGAGATTCATATGAGAATAGTGATTACCAAGAACCCATTTATCCCATGCAATTGAAAAATAAATGTACATTTGATTTGGTGGTGTTCATTTCAGAACACCATCACACACCACTGCCACACCATGAGACAACATACCCCACTATTGACTCTCAATACACAGCTATTCATATGTGTCTACATAGAAAGTGACATTCAAAAATAAACTACCCTAAAAAATTTCATTAGAGCATAAGAGTTTGATAACCAGCCCCAGTCTGGCTTATACAAAGACACCTTTCCTCAGAGCATCCTTTTAGTTGATAGCTTAAACCACATGATGCTAAATTTTGTGAATTAGTTCATTTTTGGAGTGATTGACACCTCGCAGTGTTAGGCTTGTGTTCAACAAGGGGTATGTAATACAGTAAATGCCACTCATCCTAGCATTAGTGAACCTTACTTGCTTTTTATCATAAAAAATTAACAGGCTCTCAGACACAAAAGGGGTGTAGTTGAGACTTCAAGTGTAAAAAAAAGTTATTAGAGGGAGAAAGTGCATTGGAGGTGTCATTATGTGGCCAAATGGCCTTCGTGGAAAATGGTTCGGCACAAAAGAGAAAAACCCCTGAGGGCATACTCAAATATTGTTACCAAACAATGACCCTGAGTGGCTCCTCGCCATGCAAATGTCAACATTCACACTTGGAAACATATGTGTGTTTTATTCCCGACGTCGAGTGCTACCTAAAGAACAATTATTCGTGTAATCTCGTCTGGCGGGACGGCAAAATGGGACGTATTCCTCCCTGGCGGGTAAAAGGAGCTCTCATTATGAAATACAAAGGCTCTGTTACAGATATAATAGAGGCTTATAAAAAAAAGAAGAACTTGGTTTTGTGTTCCATGGTCATGTTTTATTTTTTCATTAATATGTGTGTCGCTTTGATAAAGATCACAGTCAATATTTTGCCATCACAGTGAGAAGCATGCTGTCAGTAAGAACAGGCGTCTTTTGTTCGGCTAAAATAATCACTCGTGGTAATATTGATGTATTCACACTAACTTATATCCTTGCATATGCTGTATAATTAAATAAAATATTCATAATGTTTCTTTACTTCATTGAAAAAGACTAGAGCAAGTAGGCCAAACACTTTTTTATTTAATAAATATTTAAAGACTTTAAAAAAATACAGCATACAGCAATTGTACACATGGAGAAGAATCCATTTGACATCAAAGACGAGGGGTGCTTAGTCACGACATGACACTGTAGTATTCTGCGTGTCCCCCGTGTTCCTGCTGTTTACCACCTTTCCATTCACAAAACAACCTGAGGTCAGTCTACTCATGTTCGGATCGTACTTCAGCACAGGCAGAAAATCAATAAACACTATTGCCCCCTTTGGCGAAATGTGGTTGTAGAGCATAGGGACACTTCATGTCTGTGTATTAGAAAAAAAAAAAAAAAAATCTCATCCAGACAGCTCGTAAGTGCCTGGTTTGTTGCTATTGATTTTTCTGTTTATTCTCTCACAATAACTTAACTTCTCTTCTGTGATTTCACAATAGAGAGACCCGTTACTCCTTTCTTATGCAGCAATGAGGACACAATGAAGATTTTGTAAACAAACCAAGTGGCAAATTAAAAAAATGAGAGCACTTGCACTAGCTCGTGCAATTATATACATGTATTATAGTAAAAAGCTGGTGCGCTGACTAGAGTTGGGTACTGCAATTATGAATGAACTCGGATGCACTCAGGTGGACTCAAACTTGTGACAGACTCTGAATGTTTTATTTTTTATTTTTACAGAGTACAACTGAATCTTTGTCATGTGTAACATGAAAGATTAAAAAAAATTGTAACAAAAAAAATAACAAGATGACATTAAAGGGGTCATAAACTGAGAAATCAAAATTCTTTGGTCAACCAAATTTTCTTAGTCTCTTAGTCGCAGAAAAAAAAGTGGTGAAGTCATGCAGTTCGTGATGGACAGATCGTTAACGGCTGGCCTATGTGGTAATAAAGTACATCCTAATAATTCATCAACCTCAAATATGGCTTTTCATCTGAAAGATGTATGTACAGTAGTAGCAACTTTACAATGCAGCTCAGTTTAATGTTAACCTAGAAAAATGTGTGTTATTCAAGTGTCTGTGCGGAGTGTGGAAGCTGAATAGTAGCGCACTTACTGCATGACAGATGGAGGCACCAGTGTGGTCACTTGCTCTAAAAAAACGAGTCATTTTTGGTCATACAGTTAAATGTATTACATCTTTCGAATCTGTAAAGACTCTACATTTATTTGTGTGCACTCACAGTAACAACGATATGTTGCGCTTTTGTAAAATAATTAAAGCAAACAGGACACGTTTTCTGCCGTCTCTGTCTCTGTTAACTTTAGTGCAAAACTTTGAAATTCCGAGTATACTTGCCTTACAGACATGAAAAATATATCTATAGAGAGTGAAATGTGTGGTGCTAAAACACGTTCAATATGTGACCGTGGACCGTTTTTATTATGTTTGCACAGGCACGTAAAGCTGCTTGTGGTATTGTGACTGTTCAGGACTAAAATATCCGGGTAGTGTCGCTAAAGTTTAATGCTCTATCGTTTTGGAATTATCCCCTACACCAAACCCAACCCTAAACCTACCCGATAGTATTAACAAATGCAAAAGTGATATAAAAACGCATTTGTTGCAGGAGCAATGCTATTTTTACTTGCAATTACCTTGTATTTGAGCTGTTTTGTCAAACCTTCGTTTCACAGGGGTTCAAGCTCTTCATCACTCAAGTGCAACGCCGTATCGCGTGAGCTACCAAGCAAACCTGCAGAATTAGATAACTCATGCATATGAAGCTGTATATGTAACTACAACATTCAAAAGTTTCAGTTTTCAAAATGCGTAGGATTGTCTTAAAGCCATAATATAATATTCTGCAAGTAATTTTGTGCAAATTAGGCTTTATTAATCAAAACTGTGTGTAAATCATACTTTGTGTGAAAAGGAATAAAAGATGTCAGAGTTTTACTGCCTCTAGTGTTCATTTCAACTGGAAACTGCAGGGATTCGTACAGATACTGTAGGTACGTTTTTTCATGTATTTCCAGTGAGCCTATGTTGAAAAATCTTGGTAACATTATAAGTGGACCTCAGCAAACAGTACAATATAATAAAAAAAAGGCAGTTCATGAACCTTTTAATAAAGGTCTTCCATTCAAACTCAATTGGGTAAGGAGTGATTTTAATAGACTGCCATTGTAGCCACACTTCCTCAAAAATATTTGAAGTAGTGTACTTTGCTAAGGAAGACAAGGAAATAAGAATTACTATATAGTTTTTTTTTTAGTAAAAACCTAATTAAATCGCTTAACAAGCGCTGTTTTATTGATGCAATTCCTGCTGAAACAGGAAGTTAGGGCAGGATGTATTAAATGCACTTTTTTAACAGCCTACATCCCTTAGCTTGTATCACTTGAACCTGATTTGCTTCTAGCGATTGCTAGTTACCATCATCTAATTGGACAAAACATTGGACATGCCTATGAGTGCAAGATGAATATTTTTGGCCAGTTTCCCTTGAGGAAAAAGAATGTGAACCTTATATCCTCTAACCCTGTTGGGGAAAAAAAAAAAACAGCCATCCAACCTGGTCTTAGCTGGTCAGCAGACAGGCTTTAGAGGGGTCTCGGCTACTTTCTTAGCTGGCCAGGCTGGGAGACCAGCTGAAACAATCAGCTAAAACCAGCCTAGCCAGGCTGGGAGGCCAGCTAAAACCAGATACTTCCAATTAAAACCAGATAAGACCAGCCAACCGGTTTTAGCTAGGGTTTTTACAGTAGGGTAAAGCCAACTTTAGAAGTACGCTAACATAGAGATGACCTCAAAGCTAACAGATATGAACTGAAAGTCACAAAACTGATTTCAAAGGGTCTTCTGAAAACATGCATGTTGTTAAAAACTATCTTTTGTAAAACAACCAATGGATGGTATGCTCACATATTGCCCCTCCCCCTCGTCTTTAGCCCCTCCTGCAGAGAGAGGGCAGGCGGTGTAATTAGCTGTGGGGGGGCTTCTAGCGACCCTCGTCTCTGTCTCACCTTGTAGAGCTCGCTGCAGGCTATCCTGCATTGACTGCTAATGTCACTAATGAAGGTGTGAAGCCCTGGATTATGACAACATGATCGACTAGCAGGTCTTAACGAGTGGCTGGGGTCTCACCTGAAGTTAACGACTGTATAATCCTCCATTCAGTCTGGGTTATACAACATAATGATAAAAAATACAACTGTCCTTCTAACATTCATTGCGCTGCTAATCAATGAAAGCCCATATCAAACTGACATTTGTTTTTGACAATGACCATTTGCTGTCTGTCAAAGAGTCTAAAGAGTGTCTTTGTTTTAGGGGAATCAGGGATCATTGGTTTTTATGGTTTTTGCTCATTTATTCAGAAAATATTTGGACCAAAGCTTTGAAATTTTGCTTCAAACATTCATGTTTCAGAAGTGATGAACTGTGTCAGTTACATTTATAACTAGGGCTCAGAAGTACATAAAGGCAAATGATACATTCATAACACCCATGCTGTATAATTATAATAGTGGTACATAATAAATGTATAATTTAAATGAAAAGCTATATATTGCTAATTCATATATTTTATACATGTACACTATTGAAAAGTTTGGAAATTAGCATTTGTATTTGGCATGGACGCATTCAATTGATCAAAAGTGACATTTATAATGTTACAATAAAGTTACTTTGTATTCTACAAAAAATCCTGAACAGAAATATTAAGCAGCACAACTGTTATCAACATTGATAATGACAAGAAATTATTATTTTAGAATGATTTCTGAAGACAAGTGAACAAAATGACGTGAAATACAGCTTGTAATATAATTAATATAATAGGAAACACTTTCTAAGTGCATAAATATTATTTCCGCTGATTTAGTTTTATTCAGACAGGAACAATGCAGATTTTTGTAATACTGCTTCCAAACCAGCTACATGTACAATTGCCACGACTTTACGAACAAGAATAGCAATTCGTATGGCTTGATTAAAACCCTTACCTCATCAGTCCAAGTCATATAAGGTCAACAAGACAGAGGGACATTCTTATTGTTTCAATGATTATTAATTTTTTTATTATGTCATTTTTTTTATTATTGTAGATCGCCATTATGTGCTCTTAATGACTACAGCATTTTTATCCTTTACATACACCTGTAATGGCATCTGCAAGAGACGATAATAGCCGAAAAGAAACAAAATTAAGGGGCATATTTATAGAACTTGCTTAATTAAAGAAGTTACTTGGTATCTTTTGTCCGTCCACATTAGGAAACGGTATTATTTGCATTCTTTCTGCTTCTTGTGATAGATGTGAGGTTCTAAATTAATTAATGACCTCAACTGCGAATTCAAAAGATGGCCATCACAAAAGCTCCTTCCGTCGTAAGTGCAGCTCGGGTAGCCGAGCATTCTGCTGCGCCTGTTGTTTCTCCTTCCATTCAACTGTAAATTGGAAAGCGATGTTCAGCAACTCATGGGGTAGGACGATATAATTGTACATAATTGGTGAAAACTGAGGGCAGAAAAAAAGGAAAATATTGAAAAGGAAAAACATTAAATTAAAAAGCAGTGCCCTTGTGATTTGTGCCGCAGAGAGCTAAAGTTTTTTTCTTCATTCTTCTTCAGAAACGTCTTCTATTGAAATTCTAGAATAGAAGCAGGGTGATTTTTAAATAAAATATGCAGAATAGACGTCGCAAGACAAATGAAGTAGCAGCAGCAGTACTGGTGATGCCAAAGCGTTTTTATAGTGAACATAAATGATCAAAAAAAAAAAAGAAAAGTGGCTAAATAAATAAAGTACCTGTTCGTTATATATTTAAAAGTGGATCCATTTTGCAGATCCCCCTTCTGACCCTCTTCTCCTCTGTTTCTCATATTAATGCACTTCATATCACAGAACAAAAAATAAAAAGCATCAACAAAAAAGGCCACAAGGCCTACTGTGGTCTAACAATAACCTTTCTTTCCATACCAAATGCAAATGCATTAATGATTATTGTCTCAGTCCTACGACAGGTATCAATGCACATTGCTCATTGATAATAGAGCACACCGAACAGCACTGAACATCTTGGCACAGTGGCATTGTGTCCCTAAGACCCTGCCTGAGGCGTCACATGACTCCAGAAGGTCAGTATCCCCCTCCCTAAACCAATGACTGCTGCATGATTCAAGAGTACGCCAAGCAACGAGGTACACCGCTTGCCGAGTCCCCCCAGACTTTGCTTGCAAACTTATGGAAGAGGCAACTCATCATCCTTCGGCTCTCCGCATAAACGGAAGGCCCTTTGCTTGAAAATTACTTACAGCTAGAAAATAATTGGTCTCAAAGGGCATATCTGCGGCTGACTATCAGGTGTGATTCGCCACTGTCACGTCTGCACTGACCCCAGCCCGTGTGCCACCGTGCCAAGAAAGGCACGCATTGTGCGTCTGCGTATAAACAGACAGGAAGCACAAAGAATATGTGGACGGCTATGTTGTATTCAAAGCACATGTGGGTCTGGATGGTCTTGGTTCCTTTGTCTGATCTGAAGCTGAGTGGTTGCCAAGATAAGGAGGCTCCAAGATTTTTCGTCTCTTTGTTCTTCATCTTATTGATACGTTCCAGTATTTTTTCCCGTTTCCATTTTTTAATGGTCCCTTTGGGAAAGACGTCCAATGCTATGAAGAACAAAAACTGTGCATTGGAAGCACTATTATAGCTGGAATTATTCGCACCTTAAAAGAAATCTGTTTCTATATTTACAACAATGTCCCTTCTGAAGCACCATTGAGCAGCTCCGACAACTTCATCTTCAGTGTCATTGTGCACTTCTCCTGAAAGCCCTAACGGCTCTGGTGTCGGACACTCTCACAGTGCGGAGCGGTACAAAGGCCTGAAGGTGTGAGTGACACAGCTCACAAATGTAAATGAGTGATGGAAGCCCTTGAACGACTGCCACTATAGGAGGAACCATTAAGGAGCCGGGCCAAGAGCATCTTCCCAAGCGCATCCCAGTGTTTTTCTGTGCTGGTTCTCCTTGCGTCTTCCAGCGTCCCCCCGCCGTTCCCCATCCTCTCTCATTGTGTGAAGCTCTCCTCCCTCCCCAGACAGAAAGCTCTGAAAGCCTCCCCATAAGACAGTCCCATTCTCCAGTATCCCCATCATTTGCTTATCTAAGTGCCGTCCTCTGTTTACCAGGAGTGGCGGACAAGTGGTTCTGGGTACCGGAGGGGGTAGGTGGTGGTGGTGGGTGGGGTTGTTCAAGGAGACGTTGTGGAGAAAATGAGTCTGACAAGAAAAAACTGGCAACAATGAGAAGACAAGTACTGTGGATGCACGCATACTTCACAAATGCAGGTACTTTGTGTACACAGGGCCGCCCATCTTAGTGAGCTGCTCTCTGTTGATTTTATAATACCCCCTCATTTCCTTTCTTGTGTGGAGCACTCTGTTGTTATACCCATTATTCCCTTTCCAAGAGCTTTCTCACATCCTCGCCCATCATTATGGGATTCGAGTGCTGTTTATGCGCTTTCATTTTCAGACGGAGATCTTAATAGATTGAATTGATTATCCCTCACACAGTGTTCATACTCCAGGGACTCATCTACGAATCCAAGACATTATTCGCTCGGAGCTGTGAAGGGTTATTTGATAGAAACTTATCGTGTACTTTTCAAGACTGTTTTATCCTTTTCAGTTCCCTTTCATTTGCATGAACCTTTTTAGTGATTGTGTTATGCGATCTAACTTCGGGTGTAATCTTAAAAGGGGAATTCACCCAGAATGAAAACTCATTCTCTCCCTCATGTTATTCCAGAATCGCATTATTTATTCTGTAAAAAACAAAATCAGACGTTTGGCTCTTTTCCATGGCTTCAAAAGACTTTAAATTAGTTTCTTTTGAGGCCATATAATAAGTCTGTGAGAGGAAAAGACTCTCAAAAATCTAATCTAATCACTCAAAAATCTAAATTCTGTCATTAATTACTCAACCTCGTGTCGTTCTAAACCCGTAAGACCTTCGTTCATCATCTGATTTTTTTTTCTGACCCTGCATTAGGGGTGTGTGATATGAAATTTTTTTACGTGGATGATTAAAATGTCTTCACAATCTGCTTTTGAATAAACATCGTAGTATCGTAAAATAACGTTATTTCGTCCGCGCGCTGTTTTGGCATGCACTTCACGCGCGTGTAAACCTGAAACGTGTGCACTAAAAGCCTATCGAAAAAAGACTGATTACCGGACTAAGCTATCTGTGCCGTCTGATTCGCTAATACTGTCAAAAACACACAAAGATTACATATAAACACAGTTGGTTATGTCTCAAGTGAAAGTAAACAGTTGAGAGAAAAACGGATGCGGGCTTGTATAATAGATGCGTGCAGCTCTTAAAGCGACAGAACTAAACATGTTACCGATTGTCATTAAAGGGACAGTTCACCCAAAAATGTAGTCACTCACATGTTGTCCCAAATCTCTATTAATTTTTTCTTGTGCTCAACACAAAAGAAGATATTTTGAAGAAAGTGGATAACAGTAGCTGGTCCCCACTCACTTTGAGAGTGGGAAAAAAATAAATCAAATACTATAGAAGTAACTGGGGACCAGCAACCATTTAGTTACCCACATTCTTCAAAATAAGTTTTATGTTCAGCATGTTTTATGCTTAAAATAAAAGTAAAAACTAGAGAGTAAGTAAATGACAGAATTGTCATTTTTGGGTGATGGTTCACTAAAAAAACTAAACACAAGGAAAAATCACTGCTCTTGACTAAAAAAACTGTAATACAGTTGCTTTAATAAGAGTCAATTTATAATTTGTTTATAGTGTATATAGTTTTTATTTTTATATTTGTTAAATCAATTTCTTGAATGCTACTGCTAAATACACCTGCACCTGAAAATGAAACCACTGTTTGTTTTATTTGTATATTATAGCCTATCTTTGTTCTTATTTTTTAAAAATAAAGATAAAATAATGACAAAGACTTTTTATCTTCGCCCATTTTGGCCTAATTATCTGGCATTATTTTTGTTTTATATTTTGTTACCTTGTAAGGTTTTGGTTTTAAAATAGGGAATTTAGTTTGGCTGTACTGCTCAAACAACTTGCAAAATAGTAAAACCAACATGACAAAAAATCGTGACAAAATCGAGAATCGTGATATTTCTGAAAAAATCGTGATATGATATTTTTGCCATATTGCCCACCCCTACCCTGCATAGACAGCAATGCAACTGACACATTCAAGGCCCAGAAAGGTAGTAAGGATATTGTTAAAATAATCCATTGGTTCAACCTCAGTATTTTGAGAATACTAATTGTGTGCAAAACAAAAATAATGACTTTACTTAACAATTTCTTCTCTTCTGTTTCAGTCTTCACCATATTCACGAGAGTAAATTGGGCAAGCTGAAAATTTTGACAGAAAGGACAACGTGCAATTGTTTGCCCAGTCTTACTTATTTCAGAGAATATACAGACAATGAACTAAGAGAGATGGACATTTTACATTTTACGCATGCGTTGTGGTACATTTATTAATGCGCACCGAAGACTGACACGGAAGAGAAGAAATCGTTGCATAAAGTCGTTATTTTGGTTTCTTTGCGCACAAAAAGTATTCACGTAGCTTCATAACATTATGGTTGAACCACTGTCACATGAACTATTTTAATGATGTTCTTACTACCTTTCTGGGCCTTGATTGTGGTAGTTGTGTTGATGTTTATGCAGGGACAGAAAGCTCTCGGATTTCATCAAAAACATCTTCAATAGTGTTCTGAAGATGAACACAGGTCTGACGGGTTTGGAACGACATGAGGGTGAGTAATTATATAAAATTTTAATTTCATAAGGTAGTTGTGGAGGCGTTTCAAAGATATTGCAGCGTTCCCAGCGCACCGGTTCTATAACGCACAATCAGCAATTGTATTCATTATGGACCTGAACAATGAACGCAAATCCACCATGTATCTTTTTTTTAAGTGGGTGGACCTGCAAGCTGCGGGGCCACACGTGATCTCATGGCTCATGAATGGGCGAGACAGACCCCGTGTCACCGCCCTGACCCCTCCCTCCTAAGTGGGCAGGGCCATGAACTTTCCAATTACAACTCGAAATCCAAACGTCTCTGTGTCATTACTTTTTCAGGCGGTACGCAAACTACACGTCCCTCTTCAAGCATCTGTAGAAGAGCACAAATCCAGATTGATTTTAAAATTCTAAACCCACAACAGGAATACAGCAAAGTCTTCTGTTTGTCTGTGTTTCTCCAAAAGTCTCCTTTGTGAACTTCGCATCAAAGCCCTGACGAACAAAAGCGGCCAGCCGTCTGACAAAGACAAGAGCGGATGGTATGTGGAGCCATCTGTTTTGGAGGACACCCAAAATCTTGTGTATGGGCCATACTTAGCTGTCCCACAATTCCATTCCAGGAGTGCACTAGCCTCCTATTCACACACTGGGCCATATACTGCCCATCTCTTGGCTGGCATTTTTTTCCCTGTTACAATTAAGTAATTTATTCCTTTCTTCGCCCTCCTTTTTAATGAATCCAAGCCACAAACAAGCCCCAGTTGCTCCTATTCAAGGCTCGTGATTGCATCTGGCAGTAATTGCTGCAAAAGCTGAAGTGGGAGCAGGATGGAAGCACATTGTTTTGGGGGTAATAGGTGAAGACCTGCCTCTCTTGACCTGTAATACATTAGTGTCAGTGAACATTTGGCAGCCCTCAAATGATTAGCAATGAAGATGAATTGAGAGGAAAAAAAAGAAAAAGAAAAAGAAAAAAAAAAAGGTAGAAAATCTGCCTCATCTGAAACACTGGAGCCCGCATACATTTGCATGCTGATTAGTTGTTCTTTTGTCTGTGCTCCTAATTATTATGACACATAATGTCTTCATCATGCAAGATTCAGATCTGTCTTGTTCAAAATTTATGTAGGGAAGGGGGGGGAAAAAACGTTTATTGATTCTACATGGAAGTACTTTTTGTTGTGCTTGCTTTTGTTGTGCATTCTCCCTTTTTTTAACGGTTCCCATTAATTGAACACAAATTGGATTGCCTCCGACTAGTGCGTTTCAGGGTGAGTTTTGAAAAATCATATTTGTTTTGCTCTTGTTGACAAACACGCAGGTAACCTCCTCACTTCCTGCTTGTGTGGATATGCATTTGGCTCCTTTTTTAGCGTCTCTGGCAGGGACGGCCAAGCCTAATGCGTCCTGCCACTTCCAAGAGGTCCGTGAGGTGTGCTGAAAACGAGACAAAAATGAGATCATCGTGTCTTGCCGGGCACCTTGATGCCACATTTTAGACGAATTTATTTTTATTATCATTTCCTAATTCTCGCAGATCGCTCCATTTACAGATATGGGGGATAAATCTCCAGATTAGAGATTACGCTGAGTGCCAGATTTTGGAATCAGGGTGTTAAGGCTGTATGTCTTCATCTGGCAGGGGTGGACGTAGACGCTTTTAGCAGCAGACAGGTCTAAGGGGTTCATGCCGTTTGCGTCATTAAGCACAGCCTCGGTGACTGTTGTTTTTCTCCTAAAATAACAACGTGTAAGCAAAAATGGCAAATGTGAGGATTCAACATTAATTTATATAATTACAACATATTTTTAAACATTCCCAATTTAGACTTGAAGTATCACGGATCTTTTGCATTAAGATGAATAATAATATAAACATAACAATATTTGACATAGCGTAAAATAAATGTGGCTCATAATAGACCTTTTCTCAAACTTGAGAACTGGAGACATTAAACTACTGATGTTTTTTTTCTCAGGATGAACATCTGAGAAGCAGAAGACTCCATTTGTTCTCCATCTCATCTAATTTGTTTCTAGGTAATATGACTGGAGATATTAAATGCCTCATTTGTGATTGGTCTTTACTGTGAGTCGCTTAGAATATGATAAAAGGCTCAAGAGGTCCGATGTGGTAAAATAATTAACTCATCAACTTCAGTGCGGTCAGTTCGTCTTTGTTTTTAATCATCAGATCCAAACGTTCCATCCTCTCCCAGCATGTGGTTTATGCTGGAGATCTGACAGCAGCAGAATGTGTGACGGCGTGTGCTGCATGAGACAGCAGAGGGAGCTCAACAGACCAACCTCAGCTCCTCATCACATGTATACATTCTATCACACACACACACACACACACACACACACACACACACACACTGGTTTACATGTTTTATGGGGACATTCCATAGGCGTAATGGTTTTCATACTGTACAAACCGTACTTTCTATCACCCTACACCTACCCTACACCTAAACCTACTGTAGCCCTGACAGGAGATTGTGCATACTTTTACTTCCTCAGAAAAACTCATTGTGCATGATTTATAAGCCTGTTTCCTCATGGGGACCTGAGAAATGTCCCCACAAGGTCAAAATTTACTGGTATTCCTATCCTTGTGGGGACATTTGGTCCCCACAACGTGATGAATACCAGGTACACACACACACACACACACACACACACACACACACACACACACACACACACACACACACACACACACACACACACACACATTTTATATATCAAATGAGGAAACCAAGATAAAGTGTGTTTTTGTGGGATTCTTCGATAAACAGGAAGATTGATGGACAGCATTTATTTGAAATAGAAATCGGTCACTTACGGTCACTTTTGATCAATTAAAACATTTTTAGCAATTGCATCCTTGTTAAATAAAAAAAGTATCAATGTTCTTCCAAAGGAGGGGGGGGGGGGGGGGGTTATGATAACGATAATATATATGTTTATACGCATATTATATAGAAATTAGTGGTGGGCCGTTATCGGCGTTAACGTGCTGCGTTAACGCGAAACTCTTATCGTGCGATAAAAAAAATATCGCCGTTAATCTATTCTCATATTTGGGTTGGGAGCTGGGTCTAAACTACGCAAGCTATGATGACTTTCACCTTGATAGTTTAACGCTAATGTATACCGAATATGGTCACGCGTTTAAGTCTCCTCCACCAAAACACAGACGGGATCGCGTCGTCCTCCATTCATGAAAACCGAATCTACTATAGCGCGAAATGCCACTTAAATTCGTCGTTTTTTGGATTCATAAATCTAATGTTGGTCAGTCACTTAATTCAAATCGCGATATGGACTAGTGTATGTGAAACCTGAAATGCAAAAAGACCGTTTTAATATGAATCCGGTATGTTCCGTTTGCCTAGCTGTATGTATGCATGGCGGAGACGAGCTTTTACTACACGCATACTGAAACACACGTGACGCTCCCGGTAATTTTTGGCATTTTTTTAATCTCACATGAACAGATAAACTTAATCTCCCAAACTGCTGTGAGTGTCACTTTTACCGTTTCATTTGAGAAAACTAGCATCATATCATACTGTATGACACAGAAACTTCACGGCAACCTGTCAAAATAAAAGTACGGTGTAACATGTAATGGGCTGGGTAGGTGTTGACGTTAAAAAAAACACAATCTAATAGGTAGAAAAAATAATTTCATTGTTAGTTAGTTAGTAAACACAAGTACATCTAATTGAACATAATTTATTTTCATCAACAAATTATCATAGAACAGCTTTATGAGCTTTAGGATCCATTCTCAAAGACTTACTTTTAGTCATTATTTGGGTAGCACACATATTCTGAATGCCTTCAGCAGAATTCAAATTAGCCATTTTAATCTAGATTAATCTAGATTAATTCCAAGATTTAATCTAGATTAATCTAGATTAAAAAAATTAATCTATGCCCACCCCTAATAGAAATCATAATACATTTTTACTTAAAATATATATTTAAAGTCTTTGAAAGATAATAATTAATTTGTGTATTTAAAGTATAAGGAAATACATTAATTGGATGGTTACATCAAATAACATTTTAGTGTCATTCAATTTAAATATATTGAAAATTGTTATTTTTTTACCTTGGACTCTCTTAAATGTCTTTGACCATCAAACAAAATGTAAGGATTTTTTGTGGGATTCTTTGATAAACAGGAAGATTTATGGACAGCATTTATTTTAAATCAAAATCAGTCACTTACTGTGACTTTTGATCAATTAAATAATTTTTAGCAATTGCATCTTTGTTAAATAAAAAAAAAGCATTAATGTTCCTCCGGGGTGGGGGGGTGTTATATGCATACTGTATATAGAAATGATAACAATGCATTCAGTTATAAAAGTTCATTCAAATGTTTACAAAAAATGACTTGCATACACCTCTTAAATGAAAAGCCTGCTATTAATTTCTGAATTTTAATATTTTTGGGAGAGATAAAGTCAAAATGTCAAGGATACAACTGTCCTGATATCATTATCATAATTAAAAAAGAAAAAAGGCTCATTAAAATAATCTACGTAATCGTTTTTAGTAGTATATTAACATTAAGAAAAGTCACATGGTGCAACCAACATGCAGAACAACAGGAAGTGATTTTATGAAAAGAACCCCTGCCAATCCTCATGACTGTGTCAATGTAAATAAGTCTATTTTAGATCATTTTACCTTTTATGGCAAGGCAAGGTTAGCCCTGGTATGTCATGTGGTACAAAAATAAATTTGCAAAAATATTTGACCTTTTTACCTAAAAATATATATTTTGTATTTGAAAGATAATACTTAATGTGTGAAATATAAGTCAAGTAAAGTGACCTTTATTCATATAGTGCATATAAGGAAATACATTAATTTGATGGTTACACCACATGACATTTTAGTGTCATTCAATTTAAACGTCTTGAAAATTGTAGAACTATCCCTTCTTCTTCTTTTTTTTTTTTTTTTTACTTTGGACTCTCTTAAACGTCTTTGACCATCATACAAAATGTAAGGATGAAACGAGATATTTGAAGTTAGAATTAAAATATAGTTCATCCATACAGGAATTTTGTCATTAATTACTCACCCTTATGTTGTTGCCAAATCCATAAGCCCTTTATTCATCTTCAACACAAATTAAGATATTTTTGATGAAATCCAAGAGCTTTCTGACCCTGCACAGACAGCAACGCAACTGACAGGTTCAAGGCCAAGAAAGGTAGTAAGGACATTGTTACAATAGTCCATGTGATGTCAGTGGTTCAACCGTAATATTATGAAGTTATGAAAATACTTTTTGTGTGCAAAAAAAACAAAACAAACAAAAATAACAGCTTTATTCAACAATGTCTTCTCTTCTGTGTCAGTCTTTGGTGTGCGTTTACGAAAGTACGTAAATGCACACATGCGCCAGTGTTCTGACGTAAAACGTCTATCTCTCTTGATTTAGGTCTGTGTATTTTGGTTTGAATAAGTAAGGCTAGGCAAAAAAATTGCAAGTCATCCTCTCTTTGTCGAAATCTTGAGACATGTTTACAAAGAATGTGTGCGTCTCCCTCTGCTTGTAAACTAGGTCTTATGGGGTTGGACCGACAGAATTTAAATTTTGGGTGAACTATCCCTTTAATCTATCCAACACCTTGAATATACTATAACAGATAACGGATCAGCATGGTTGAATGGACATACATCCTAAGATCCGCACACTGGCGCTGCTCCATCCCAGAGGAACGGTGGCTCTCAGACGTGCAGAGGCGCAGGGGTAGTGAGGAGCGCTAAGTCTGCAGCTACGTCAGCCAGTTAATTTGTTTACTGCCGGCATTTAGCCATCCGACGCACTCCAGGGGCACCTGAACACTTGGTAAAGACAATAATTATCCGGCCCACTGGAGGACACACACACACACTCGCCGTCCCCAAATGCCGTTCTTTTTTTAACTAAGCTTATTAACTGTTCAATAGATTGTTATGCATGCTTTTTTTACAACTTCAAAAACACAGCGTGCCATAGCGTACTCTCAGAGGGCCCGCAGCGCTAACCGAGCGCATACCGCTCCTTGTTCCTCTCATGAAAAGGTCTTGTTGCAGTTGCAGTCCGTGAAATGTGCTTTATTTGATTACTCGTGCTCCACTGTACTCGTTTCTCCATGTGACTCGCTTAACCGTCAAGAGACTTGGATTTCGCTAGAAAAACACGTTTCAAACTAATAGCCATTGTTTAAAATTTTCACTCTTTGTATGTGACCCTGGACCACAATTCCAGTCTTAAGTACCACGTGTACATTTGTAGAAATAGCAACAGCCAGAAAAAAAATCACTGTATGGGTCAAAATTATCGATTTTTTCTTTTATACCAAAAATCATTAGGATATTAAGTAAAGATCATGTTCCATGAAGATATTTTGTACATTTCCTGCCATAAATATATCAAAACTTAATTTTTGATTAGTAATATGCATTGCTAAGAACTTCATTTAGACCACATTAAAAGCAATTTTCTCTCAGATTGCAGATTTTCAAATCCTTCAAATTGTCCTATCCTAACAAACCATACAGGTACATCAATGGAAAGCTTATTTGTTCAGATGATGTATAAATCTCAATTTCAAAACATTGAGGGTCACATATGAGACACTTTTTAAATTACACTGAGATCTGATCACATTGTGTCCTCGACTACAATTCTGATCAGAAGAGCGTGTACAATTGTCTTTTGCAATGTGTATGCGGAAAACATCCGGAAACAGGTCGCATGTTAATGCCAAGTGTAAAAGTGTTTCAGTATTCATGTAGGACAGAAAAAAGTGAAAATGAAGTTTGAGTTGTAATTTAGACAATTGTGATAATTACCATTGCCATTAAAAATCTTACTACAAAGTACAAGTGTGACCCCTTTAATTAGCTATGACAAACTCAAATAGGGAATCTGATAATGGATCAATTTTCCCTGAGACAAAAATACCCTATGATGTCTATGAAGTCACCATGAGTTTGAAAAAAAAAAGGGTCTGAATGAGGTTATTCATAATTTTATTTAATTAGGTTGGATTCCTTGACTGACAGATTATCACATACACTTGAGAATTTCAATCCATTTTCAAGCTGACAGTGAGGAAAATGTAAAGGTTTGCGTGAAATGACTATTTGAAGTCTTTTTAGTGAAAATCTATTGGACAAACGATGCAAATCATAACATTTGTGTTTACTGTTTCATTGACCATTATGTCTGAGAACCTTTACTGTGCAAAGACAGTAAAAAAGTTATGAAGCTCATAAACTGAGATTTTAAATTTAATATATATATAAACTACTGTTCAAAGGTTTGCTCAAGTCTCACCAAGACTGCATCATGTGATATAATAAACAGTATATTGTGAAATATTATTATAAATTTAAAATATATATTTTTATGTTCAAACAGTGCCTTGCGAAAGTTTTCATACCCCTTCATTTTTCCCCATATTTTTTTTTTTTTATGTTGCAGCCTTATGTTAAACTGCTTTAAATTACTTTTTTTATTCCATATTTTTTCCATAATGGCATAGCAAAAAACAGTTAAAAAAAAAAAAAAACTGAAATGATTCCATTGCGTAAGTATTCATATCTGGGACAGTTAAAATTTAGCTCAGGAGCATTCATAGTTCTTGTAGATGTTACTACACTTCAAGTGAAGTTAACCTGTGGCAAATTCAATTGAATGGGTATAATTTCGGAGTAGCACACGCCTCTCAATAAAAGGTCTAAGAGCTGAAAATGCTGCAAAAACCAAGCCCTAAGGTCAAAAGAACTGCCTGTAGAGCTAAGAAACAGGAATTTAACAAGGCACAGATCTGTGGAAGAGTTCAGAAGGTTTACCTTCCAACAGGACAATGACCCTAAGCACACAGCAAGAGTGGCTTATAAACAACTCTGTGAATGTCCTTGAGTGGCCCAGCCACAGCCTGGGCTTGAACCCAATCAAACATTTCTGGAAAAACCTGAAAATGTGCGTCTGCCCCTATCCAAGTTGACAGAGCCTGAGGGGTGAAGAGGTGAGGAGAAAAATGGCAGATAATTGCCAAATTATGATGTGCAAAGCTTGTCGCATCATACCCCAAAAGACTTGAGGCTGTAAAGGTGCTTCAGCTAAGTACTGAGTTAAAGGTATGAATAATTATGCAATGTACTTATTTGAGGTTTTTTATTTTTAATTCATTTACAAAGTTGTGACAATTCTGTTTTGCTCTATCATTATGGTGTATCGAGTGTAGTTTGTTGTAGGGAAAAAAAGTAATTCAAAGTAATAATAATAATAATGGGTATGGATACTTTCGCAAGGCACTGTATATTATTAAAAATGTAATTCTGCAATGGTGAAGCTGAATTTTAGCAGCTATTACTCCAATCTTCAGTGTCCATGATCCTTCAGAAATCATTCTAATGTGCTGATCTGAAGCTCAAAGTTGAAAACAGCTGTGCTGCTTAATATTTTCATAGAAACTATAAAGCATTTTACAGAAATCTTTGATGAATAGAAAATTCAAAAGAACACTACTGAGCTAATGACATGAAATAAACCTAAACACAACATTTAAAAAAAAAAGATGCGTGCCGTCAGATCACACTATAAAATGTGTCTGTAGTCTAACTGCATTTTAAATCAAATCATAGAATGGCATCTAAAACATAAATACAGAGAATACAGAGCTTTACATGCAAATAAAACATCCTTTCAGGTAATAGCATGGTAAACTGTTGGTCAAAATGCCAAAGTTCCTCCTTGATGCACAAAGCCAGAACACAGGACCTTAGTAGTACTCAGAGCAAATGCATTTCCCAAGGCCTGGTCTCCATTGACTTCAGCTTTTAAGTGTTCCCCACATTATCCCTGCTCAAGCAGCTCACACAACAAACAACACTCTAGCTAACCCTCAGATATTACAATGACTACTTCTGGAGCATGAACGAGCACATGGGCTATGATGGAGTGAATGGGTAGATATTGAAGCAATGACCTCAGAGGCATCGTTACAGTCAACACTAATTGATACATAAAACCACCTGTATGGACTGGTGCACAATAATTTTTTCTTGAATGTCTCAGTTTTGCATGTTGATCCACAACATTATAAGTATG
>NC_133381.1:36286981-36343534 GCF_049309525.1 Garra rufa | reverse complement strand
AGAAACTTTCAGACACAAATCACACATAATAAGATTCTTGCTCTCAGCTCACATCTACGTGTTTCAAAGTAATTTGATGTTTTTTTCACTTACAGGAAAGAAGAAATAACCACACTGCTATCAGCATGAAACTATATGATGTTAGCAAAACCAACAGCATGGAGGAAAACAGATGATACACTAGGTGATCAGACTTATTTTTCTCTTTAAATAGAAAGTCTGGAAAGTACAACCACACTGTAAAATAGTTGTAATTTATATACAAAAAAAGCAAAAATGCTGGTAATTAAATAAAACTTTTCCATTAAAGGACAATATTTGTTTTCTAGGGGCATTTTTACATTTGTGTGGGCAATTTTTATAATAACCTTATTATTATAATAAAAAAACATATGTTGTCTTACTAAATTACTTTAATCAATATTTTAAACTGTTGTCAATGACAATTCAATTCAAGTTTATTTGTATAGCACTTTTCACAATACAAATTGTTGCAAAGCAGCTTTACAGAAAATTAAAGTTTCTAAAAAAGTTTGTTTTTATAATAACAATGAACTATTTAAAACTGTTTCTAAATTTCTGGCTTCATTGACAAACATCTTAGTTTATAACGTTAGTCTAGTCTAGTGCACGTTATAATCACTGAAGCTAAAAAATCTTTTATTTACATCGTACTGTATCTGCACAATGTTGTTTTATGATGAGAAATTCGCGAGCATTCACACTCATCAACAGCTAGAGCGTTTTTCAGCGCTGACTAATCTAAGGGCCTCTGATTGGCCAATGCATTCTTAAAGGGGTCATCGGATGCCCATTTTCCACAAGTTCATATGATTCTTTAGGGTCTTAATGAAAGGTCTATAATATACTTTGGTTAAAAATTCTCAATAGTACTGTAATAAAACACCCTTTTACCTTGCCAAAATCAGCTCTGCAAAAAATCAACTCATGTTATTGCATGGTCCCTTTAAATGCAAATGAGCTCTACTTGCCAACTGGCCAACAAGCACATTATTAAGAAGGGCCGTTTGCAAAGATGCATAAAAACCCTTATACTCACTTCTGCTGTGGGTGAAGCTGCATCAGGAATGATTCGCACGAACATAGACGCATATGTAGATCGGGATCGGCGCTTTCCTTTTTAAAAACGAAAGTAACGTTAATCCTCTGCGTCTTTCGTTGGCTCAGATGTCGAGAGTAAATGACTACTGCTATGTTCATTATTACATCCAACAACAGAACACCTCAATCACTCAATCAGAGACATTCTTGTCTTCCCCTGCACCTGAGTCACACAATGGCGATCGGAGTCTGACTGTTTCCGCTCGGTGAGGGCGGGTCTAAGGTAAGGCGCTCATGTCAATCAAATATCGTGGGAGCGGCTTCTGTCTGTGTGCCGTCACACCGACAAGAAGCTGAGAATGACCTGATTTTAAAAGGGGATATTACTTTTAAAGATTTAAAAAATACCACTGGGTGGATTTTTATCATTGTAGGGTGGTTGTGTACACAAACTGCCAACACACATTAATGTTCAAACAACATGTATAAGTGAGTTTTGCATCCGATGACCCCTTTAACTTCAACAGTAACGCGTTTGATTGGTTATAAGGCTCAACGCTGCACGAAACAGCGCGTAAAAGCAATCTGATGCAGTGTGAGTCATGCAGCCTAAATACACTTTTCATTCATTTCCACATTTCATTTTAATCACAACAGCCATAATACATTGTTTAACTTTGCCCCTCTTCTTGAATTTAAAGGGCATTTTTGTTCGTCTTGGTGGCATTTTTGCCACAAGCCCTTTTTAATATCTGACCCTGATATACAATATGATTCTATTTTATTTAAATAGTTTGTTTATTCTTATTTTTGTTATCTGTAATGTAGATTAGGAAGTTTTGAGTTTTCTATTATTTAGTTTATGTTTATTGCTCTATTTTAGTGTCATCTGTGTTGCCCTTATGATATAAGAATCTGTTTTATGGACAGGTTACTTACGGTCAAGGACGATACATCATTTGACCAATTTAATACCTGTATTATTATGGTGGTTATCAGTAAATTTTACAGTACAAAGCAGATTTTGGTAACTCAAGTAGATTAGTATATTAACATTCATTAAACGATATCACTTTATGAAATATGTGACCCTGGACCAGAAAACCAGTCATAAGGGTCATTTATATATATATATATATATATATATATATATATTTGGCCGAGATACAACTATTTGAAAATCTGAAATCTGGGAGTGTGAAAAAATCTAAATACTGAGAAAATGGCCTTTAAAGTTGTCCAAATGAAGTTCTTAGCAATGCATATTTGCAGTAGAAAATTTACAACATATCTTCATGGAACATGATCTTCATTTATTATCCTAATGATTTTTGGCATTAAAAAAAAATCGATAATTTTGATCCACACAATGTATTTTTGGCTATTGCTACACATATACCCGTGCTACTTAACTGGTTTTGTGGTCCAGGGTCATATTTCAGTGATGAACTTTGTTGAAATTATTGTGAGTTTTTTAATTATTTCTGTAATGTACGTTCTGCCGAAGAAAGAAAGTTTGGAACATCATGAGAATAAATGATGGAATTTTCAGATTTGAATTAAATGTCCCTTTAAAAAAGCAACTCAAAAACAAACCAAGTTTTTGGAACACGCATGTTCGTATTTGCATTCCGATTATTAAACATGTCAGTGCAACACTGTCAGACACTGAATGGAGGATGACATAAAAACTACAGCTATTAAGTGAAATTGATATCTTATCATGAAACAATGAACAGGAATTATACAACTGGATAAACCATCTCGGTGTAATTAACAATCTAAGCGTTTTGATTAGTGCCACACCAATGTCATATATCTCCCAATTAAACTCCGCGCGATCCTGCGGGTCACGCTAATGTCATTTCTTACATGTATTTTGCTTCAGCACACATAAAAGACAAGACAGTGATCCCAAGTTTTGCTCTGCCTCTTTCAAATCATAGTATGACAGCTATAAATTAAAGCATCATCCTGAGAGAGAGAGAGGACCATAAACAATGATTTTCAGTCGCATTTGTGCGATTTTTTCCCGTTGCTTAAAAAACAAGGATGAGGTAAATGGCAGAGGAGTGAGAGTTAACCAGAGACCTCTCCGACTGCTCCTCAGAAAACGACTCGTGAGGGGAGATAATTGACGAGAGTGAAAGAATGGATCTCTACTCTTAAATAACAGGATTTGTGGTAACCTGCACATTAAGGTGTTCATAGCCAGTTAGCTGCTGATGACAAAAGGGACACGAGGCGAGTATTCTACCCTGTCAGGAAGAGGCCACTGCAAAGTGTGCTCCGATATGTCTCCTATTCATCTGCGGTGGGTAATTACTTCAAACCCTATATTACCATGGTAATGAGACACTACAGCACTGTCAACCCCTGCCAAGCAAAAACAAGGCGATCTAGAAGAACTTCAGACTGATCTTTTGTCTGTTGGCAGGGACGAGCTGTCTAGTTTCAGAACGATGTGTTTTGAGAGAAGGGAAAAGATTTTCTCACCATTTCTTCCTTTAATTGTTAAGATGCTGTGCGCATGAATAACCATTTTGACATGACGACAGTAAAATCAGTTGTGCATTGTTTCAAAGTTGACCTCTTTTTCTTGGTCTGTTTATCATGCACTGTAATAGTCTACTCATTGGACCAATTGTATTTGTAATGAAATGATTCTGTTAGCTTTGGAACAAGTTCATTAAGATTTTACATATTCCAGTATTCATCGAGAAGAGCTGGTTAGTATGGCCTAGTTAGCCCCTACTGCATAATGTATATTTGACCCTGGACCACAACCAATCATAAGGGTCCGTTTTTTTTTTAATTGAGATTTATACATCAAGAATAAATAAGCTGTCCATTGATGTAAAGTTTATTAGGACAAGACATTATTTGGCTAAGATACAATTATTTGAAAATCTGGAATCTGAGAGTGCAAAAAAAAAAAAAAAATTAAAAATGAGAAAATCACCTTTAAAGTAAAAATTAAGATTTTATATATTTACGGTAGGAAATGTACAAAATATCTCCATGAAACATAATCTTTACTTAATATCCTAATGATTTTTGCCATAAAAAAAAAAAAAATCTATAATTTTGACCCATACACTGTATTTTTGGCTATTGCTACAAATATACTCATGTTACTTGCAACTGGTTTCGTGGTCCAGGGTCACATATGTAGATACATATGAAAAAAATGCCTTTCTTCACTGATGACTATTCAAAATAATGATATATTCTTACTAAACTACTTTTTCTTTTCTTTCTTTTTTTTTTTTGCAAACAATATTTGGAATATAGCATACAAACAATGATTTATGATATTGTTACAATCCCCCCTCATGCATTTTCTTTTATGTTCCATTAATAAAAAAAAATTATTCGAAACCCTTTAGATTAGGTATCATCATTCACTACTGACTAGCTGCTTATTAAAATTTATATTTGTAACACCAGCCCAGCAGAGGGAGCACTCACCCAGTCAGACAGTTGCTGCTCCGTTGGTTATTTCCTGTCTGTCAGCCATTTAAGGAAGGCCATGACAAACACTCAGTGCGAAGTATTGTTTTGCTCTTGCGGACCTTACCAAGCGTTTTTCCAAGTCTCCAAGTTTCCAAGTTGTTTTTTCTAGCCATAGTTCTGCTTCATAGTTCGGTTTCTTAGTCTAGCCTTAGTGTTTTGTTTCATTGTTTGTTTCTTTGTTACTTTGGACTGCTCTTTTGGTTTTGACCCACGCCTGTCTTATCGGATTACGCTTTTGTCTTGCCCTTAATATTCCTGTTTGCTGGTGATTGACCCTGCCTGTCTTGACCACGTCTGTCAATAAAGCCTGCATTTGGATCTATTCACGCTGTCCCAGAGTCCTATTGTTACAATATTACTAGCATATTAACTATGTATTAGTACTTATAAAGTACATATTAATGCCTTATTCTGCATGACCAAGTTCTAGATCCCTTAACCTATAGCTAAACTTACTACAACAACTACCCATTTTCTGTGAATAAGCTGTAAATAGTTTTATTGAGGTAAAAGTCTTTATACGTTAATAATGAATATGAATTCCCTACTCTGAAGTGTTCCCAATAAATTAACAAATACAGAAAAATAAATTCTAAAATCTGTTTTTTATTTATTAGTTACTTTTTATAATTCATTTTTGGAAAAAAAATCATATTTTTAACAGGATGTTTTAATTATTTTTGAATCATTACAACAGCATTACAGAACAATGTGGACCTAATGAAGATTAAAAGTTATTCACCAATACAATGAAAACATAACAATAATGTTTTTGTTGTTGTTGTTGTTGTTGTTTGTTTGTTTGTTTGTTTGTTTGTTTGTTTTGTTACAGGATGCTTCATTTATTTTAGTCATCATAGAAAGTTACAGAACAATGTGGGCCTAAACTAAATAAAAAGTGGAACTTTTCATTATTTTTAACATAATTTCAATTAAATAGTGCTAGTTAATAAACAGAAAATGTAAAATCAAATGTAGTTACAATAAAAAAACTATACAAGTTAGGGTTAGAAAATATTGATAAAATATTAATATTGATTGCACCCTTATGTTAAATCATTTGTATTTTTTTGTATTTTTTTAATCAAAGATCTGCACCTGAAGAACTTAATATTATGATAATTATCCTCCAAATTTGGGCTGTGTTCAGTTTCGATTTTGGCTTCAAACGATTATGAAAATACAATAATCAAGATAAAATGATTATTGCTCCCGATTCCGCTCCCTTTGTGCGCTTTCGCTCCTATATAAAAGCCCAATTTTACATGCAAATCAGTAAAATCATGTAATGTGACTTGCGTAAAATGGGATGTGCTTGATTTATTAATGTTTATTTGATGTCCTGTTTTTAAAAGCACGAAAGAGAATTTGCGCTGTTCTTTGTATGCGTTCAGAGACGGAACAGAACATGGACAAGTAAAGTGAACGTTTAGCTTAAAGGGATACTGTAGTTCACCCAAAAATGAAAATTTGATATTTATCTGCTTACCTTCAGGGCATCCAAGATGTAGTTTTTCTCAGTAGAACAAAAACGAAGATTTTTAACTCAACCCATTGCAGTCTGTCAGCCTGGATGCAGTGGATGGGCACCAAACCTTCAAAAGTAACAAAAAACATGCACAGACAAATCCAAATTACACCCTGCGACTCGTGACGATACATTGATGTCCTAAGACACGAAACGATCTGTTTTTGCGAGAAACTGAACAGTATTTATATAATTTTTTACCTTTGATACACAGCCACGTCCATCTGTCCTGAGCACGAGCTCATCATCTCATCTCATCTCTCATCATATAAATACTGTTCAGTTTCTCGCAAAAACAGATTTCGTGTCTTGGACATCAATGTATCGTCACAAGCCACAGGTGTAATTTGGATTTGTCTGTGCATGTTTTTTTTTTTTTTTTTTACTTTTAAAGGTTTGGTGCCCATCCACTGCCATTATATGGCTGACCGACTGCACCGATTTGAGTTGAAAATCTTCGTTTGTGTTCTGCTGAAGAAACAAAGCCACCTACATCTTGGATGCCCTGGGGGTAAGCAGAGAAACATCAAATTTTCATTTTTGGGTGAACTGTCCCTTTAAGATACGTACCTAAATGGTCAAATACATGCAAATATATGCAAATATATATATGCAAGGTGATTATTCGTATAAACCTTTGTCAGTTATGTCTCAAATCAACGTAAACAGTTGAGAATGAAAATATGTGTCTAACAGTATATTGAATCTGTGCAGTTCTTAAAGCGGTAAAAAGTAATATTCCTTCTGCTGTCTCTGTGCTTAATGTTAATCAAACAACAAAAGACAAAGACAAAATCACTCGCTGCTCTTGACGGAGGGACTTTTTCCGTTTTTATAAGAAACAAAGCATATTTAATTCTTACAGTAAAGACTGCTGTTTTATTTTACATTCCATTAATTACATTAAATTAAGTTTTATTTGCATCTTTTTTATATGATTAATCATATAAAGTTCCGGACCAACTCATAATTGTTTTAAATAATCCTGATATTGACCAAAATAATCGTGATTATGATTTCTGCCATAATCAAGCAGCCCTACTCCATCCTCCTAATGATAAAAAGAGAGATAAACATGACAAGTAAGTTGGAGGGTATTGAATCTCAGGTTACAATGGCTAAATAGCAAGTGAATGTTAGTCTAATAAACAATTCAGCTGAGTAAATAAAACATCAGTTTCTCCAAGCTTTGCCTGACCCTTTTCTAAGCGTGTGTATTATTCAGTCAGTTAGGGATCAGTGTGCACTTTACAAGCAGATCTGAATTTGCTGTGTGACAGGTATAACCTGTCCCAAATGTACAGTATGTGTCTGTCTGCCTCATTACTTTGAAATAAATGAGTATTTGATATGAGTATATGATGTGAGAGAGCTCAATATTAAGCTCAAAATGAAAACTGAATTTCTTCAAAATCACAATAGTAATTCCTTACAGAAAACATTGTTTGTCTGATTTTTAGCCATATTTAGGAAAACTATAAACTAAGACAACTAATGCAATTTGCATTTAAATTAAATCTGAATGAATGGATTTCAGTCATCCAGTTGAAGGTGTCATTTTTTTTTAAAAACACTTTTGCAACTTTTCATTTGTTCTTGGTGCTGTAGACAGTATATTGTTTGATTCATTTGAAATCCCTTTCATTATGAACAGATCACGCTTTAGATATGACATACCCAGAATTGTTTCACACAAGATGGCTTACAATAGCTAAACGTGTATTTTAAAAACCTGTCCTTTGTGTGTCCTTTTCACACACATATAATGATATGAAAAGACGTGTACCAGGTGAAGGTTAAATAAAGAATTAGATGGAAAAAAACACTGTGTATAATTACTGGCCCCAGTTAATTTCTGGAGCACTAATGGAAGCACATGGAAGGGTGAAATGTCTTGGTTGCATCATTTTATCTGCTATATTTTCACTGAATCTCTCCGTCTCTTTGTCAAAAACAACCCACTCTGTCCTGCCGATTGTATCTCGTAATTATCCCTTATTGTTGATGACATTCTACATAACATAAGTTCAGGTCTGGAACAAGACAAAGCACAGCCATTGAACCCATCAGGCTGAAAGTGGTTAAATTGTGACATCATCCAAGTTGCACACATTTCAAAAAACAGGAAATCAAATTATATTGAACAAACACGTTTTTATTTAATAGGTTTGCTTTTAATAATTGCTTAAAAGGAAAAGCTTAGGCAAAACACAGCTTCACCCAAAAATCATACTCGTGTCATTGTGTAAAACACACACGTAGATGTCTAAGCTGAGATGGGATTTTGAACTTAGACATTAACCAGCATTCTTCCCACCTGCCATAGCTCAAAATATATATGTGACCCTGGACCACAAAACCAGTCATAAGGGTCTTTTTTTATTGAGATTTATACATCATCAATAAAGCTGAATAAATAAGCTTTCCATTAATGTATGGTTTGTTAGGATAGGACATTATTAGGCTGAGATACAACCCGGAATCTGAGGATGCAAAATACATAACTAAATAAATATAATTTTTGAGAAAATCGCCTTTAACGCTGTCCAAATTAAGTTCTTAGCAATGCATATTACTAATCAAAAATTAAGTTTTGATATATTTATGGTAGGAAATTCACAAACTATCTTCATTGAACATGATCTTTACTTAATACCCTAATGATTTCTGGCATAAAAGAAAAATCGATTATTTTGACCCGTACAATGTGTTTTTGGATATTGTGGTCCAGGATCACATATAATTTGAGTTAGATTTTATTTTAATATTTTCATTTTCATTTTGGACTATTTTGCTCATTTTGTTATGAACTTTTTTTTTCTTTTTTTTTTTTTAATTATTTTGAATTAATTTTATTTAGGTATTTAAGTTTTAGTAATTTTACAACCTCAATTTATTTTATTTCAGTTAGTTGGCAAAGCAACGTTTTTATTTATGATTTCTTTTAAACAACAATTATATAGTTTTTTTTTTTTTTTTTCAAAAGTTTTACAAATGTAAGATTCAAATGTTTGCAGCAGTAAATGGCACCAAATGTGATGCTGCCGGACTAGAAGCATAATTTGTATAAAAAAAAAAAAAAAAAAGGCAGCAACAATTTAAACAATATATTTTATTTGTGAACTTATGTTCAACTATTCTTTTTAATAGTTAACTTTCCATTAACGCCATTATATTGTTCATTCAATATAATGAACGAGCACAAACACAAGGGGTGGGATTTATGGTATGAACCAATCACAGCTGAACATAACCAGTCATATCCAATCATATCACAATGAAGGCATTGCCTACTTTCACGTGACTTTCCCCATTCATTCTAAATTACCCCCCACCAAACTCACTGCACGCTTTAGGGGGTCTGTTAAAACTCAATGGGCTCAGGGGAGGCGAGAGAGACGCGGACTCCCGCTGTAACTTCACCTTGTAGTGTCGCTGTTGGACAAATGTTTCTTTAGAAAAATGTGATTTATACACTTTTCAATGTTATATTTTGTAATAATGGCATTGGTTTATTTTTGCACAAATAATTTTTTTCTCATCCAATATTTTGAGGAGGCTCTGCCTCCCTTGTCTCTTCACAGAAAGCACCCCTGGTAGAGATACACACTGTACATCTAGTACTCCCTTCACACACATCCAGCTTATGGCTAAAACAGTTTGCCTCTCTGTGTCCACATTGGACCGTCCCTAGACATGAATCCAATTAAGCAGCTCTGGTTTATCCTCATCCGATCCTTTTTTCTCCAGCATGAGTGAGGGGAGCGAGGGGCCACTGAAGCAGGTTTTCTTACAGCAGGAGTGGGACACAGGCCCACCAGCTCGAGGTCTGTGATCTCAATGCACAGGGCTGCCATGGGCACATGGAAAAGAAATAAAGAGAGTGGGGGAGACTGACACAGACGTCATATTGCAACCCCGCATTAGTCGTGTGCTTGTGCATGAATGCACGTGTTTGCAGGTTGAAAATGTATTATTACAAAGAGGTTGTGAGTGCGCACTGCCCCCTTGTATCTCATGTCTCTCAAACCTCACTTCCCTTTGGCATGTCTGCCCTACACTACCCCCACGGCCCGCTCTCAGCGGGGATCCTTCATTCCTGAGCTCAGCAGAACCCGCATCAGGACCTTCTCAGTTCAGTGGGCCAAGGTAGGTAAGACAACAGGGTGCCAGTTTGCTGCATCTCTATCCCGGACAAAACTGACAGCCAATAACCAGCTGAGTACAGAGTTAAAGCATCTCACAGCATCGTAGTCCAAGCTTGGAAAATTCATTAATTAATAATTTGTGTTCATTAGAAGTTAAAAGAGAAGTTCACTTCCAGAACAAAGATGTACTCATCCCTTTGTCATCAAAGATGTCCATGTCTTTCTTTCTTTAGTCATAAAGGAATTGTTTTTTGAGGAAAACATTTCAGAAATTATCTCCATATAGTGGACTTCAATGGTGCCCCCAAGTTTGAACTTCCAGAATGCAGTTTAAATGCATCTTCAAATGGCTCTAAAGGATCCCATCCAAGTAAGAAGGGTCCTATCGAGCCAAACGATTGGTCATTTTCGAAACAAACTGACAATTTATAATCTTTTTAACCTCAAACGACCATCTTGTCCAGTACCGCCGCTCCCTATACGCAGAGTACGCAGTCTGCGTAGGGCACCAAGTCCCAGGGGGGCACCATCCCAGCTGCTCAAAAAAATTGTTTTTATATATTATAATAATAAATTAATATTAATAATATACATATACAAATAAACAAAAATATAAACGTATATATTGCATTTGAGTAGGCTAGTAAGCACACGTGATGACGCGCAGCATTTGCGCCGCGAGGCGCCCTCACCTCTTGTTTACAGCTGCCTATTTGGCCAAGATGATGATAATAATTGATGAACAATATGCCTGGTCCTGGAAAGAGACATCAACAGTCCGGCGCCGAGAAACGAAAGAAAAAAAAAGCCCGTGCATCACTTTCAGGTGCGTTCATAATCCTGTGAAACTTTATTTTATTCTGTCGACGTTAATGTGTTTTAATGTCGGTAATAATTTCACGACTAACGTGTCTTTCGTAATATGAATGCAAGCAGATCTAAGTAAACAAAATTACTTAAAATGCATTATATTAAAACACAGAGGCAATTATGATTATTGATTAATAATGACCATATGGTGTCATTAAATAACAGTGTTAAAATACATAATCTAATACAAAATTAACAGTTTACATTACAATTTTAATAGAAATGCCTGAAAAGGACACAAGGCCTGGTAAATGCAGTTGTTACACTTACATGATGATCGAATTCCTTGTTTAATATTGACCAAACATTTAATTAAAATATCCATAATCTTTCCTATCATTTCCTCAACAAAAACATGTGGACATCATAACCCTTGTTTGCTTTGTCAAAACTGCCACATGTACAGTGCATACAAGAGTTTTGAAGTTTCATTTCTCTCACACCCTTGGTGCAAACAGGTAAAAAACACAGAATAAAAATATATTTAAAAAAAATACAGACAAATACAAATTATATATTCTATAAAACACAATTTACAAGCATGGATATGATAGAAAGATAGATAAAAAGGCAGATAACCATGGTTTTATCTTAGTAAAACTACTTAATTTCCTTTTGTATGATTCTGAGACTATTAAATCAATCAGACAACTGTATTAATAAAATCATAACTATTGGAGGTAACTCTTTGTTGTTGATATTCTATTTTGGCCCCTATAGTAGGTGTTTTTTTTTATTACTTTATTTTTACTTTCGTAATATTTGGGGGAGGGGGCACAAAAGTAAACTTATGCTTAGGGCACCCATTTGGCCAGCAGCGGCCCTGATCTTGTCTTGCTCTGCCTGAGCTCTGTTTTTTTCCAGTTCAGTTTTCATACAGTTAGGGTCGAAAAACTCCCATCTCACTCAAAATCGCCTACATCGCTGTTTTACCTTTTTTTTTTTTTTGTAAAGGGCATTTGATCTTCTATGTATGTTCACTTTGTAAACATTGGGTCGGTACTTCTGCGGTGATGTAGGACAATTTTGAAGTTGGGGAAGAAAACAAGATGGGAGTTTTTTGACGTACCCTGTATTAACTGTATTGACCTGGGAAAAAAAAACAGAGTTCAGGCAGAGCTAGACAAGACAAGCATTTGAGGTTAAAAAGTTTATAAATTGTCTATTTGTTTCGAAAATGACAGATTATTTTGCTAGATAAGACCCTTCTTCTTTGGCTGGGATCGTTTAGAGCCATTTGAAACTGCATTTAAACTGCATTTTGGAAGTTCAAACTTGGGGGAGCACCATTGAAGTCCACTATATGGAGATAATTCCTGAAATGTTTTCCTCAAGAAACATAATTTCTTATCGACTGAAGAAAGAACATAAAGACATAAACATAAACATCTTTGATGACAAGGGGGTGAGTAAATTATCTGTAAATTTCTGTTCTGGAAGTGAACTTCTCCTTTAAGCTCAGTAGACAGTTTGTGTGGCATAATGCTTATTACCACAAAAGGTAATTTCCTCTTTTCTTAAAAAAAAAAGGATTACACTGAGGAAACAGGGAAGTGAATCGGGCCATTGCATAAACATCCGTTTTAAAAAGGCCCAACTTACTTTGTTAATATAAAGAAATTTACCATACTGATTTTCAATAATGTATCAAATTGTGTTGTGTATTAGGGTTGAAGGGAATGTCTGTAAACATAATGAATAATGTACTGGCAGAAAATTACTAGCTTTTTCATTTTTCTACAATTTTTGTTTTCTTACAGTGTGTAAATTAAAGATTTTTCCCCTGAACTGCCCCAAATCACCATTTATTCTGTGGTAGAAATTGTATTTTTAAATGAAGTCCTAAATAAATGTTCATGAGAAGCTTGTCTAATCCTGTCAATCATATCACAAGGGTATATGAGCAGCCGCTTGCCTCATTCCCCTAACAACTCTTCCGGCTTCCCTCCTCCTCTGCATCATCACCGTGATTCTAATATCCATTAAGTACTTATTCATTAATTAAATGGTCCAGGAGAAGCTTAGAGCCTGAATCTTGTGTTCAAGCCTCTCTGTTACGAACAGTAAGCCAAATCTGTTTACTCACATCACATAAGGATTATATGGACAGGCGAATTCATGAAACATTTGATGAAATAAAATTCCAGACTCCTTTGTCTTGATTACTGTATGTATCCTACAGAAAATATACAAAATTAAAAAAAAATTTTGCACACTTTTTGCAAAACTACAACTTGATTGGAAAATACATACTGTTAAATATTCTGTTTATTCTGTACTACAATAAAGTAATGTTCATATGAGGAATTTTAATATTAAAAGTGGGATGGAAAAAATAAATAAATACACAAATAAGCAAACAAATTCACAAAAGAAAATTGAAGAGTACCAAAAATATAAACGCAGGTAAAAAAAATTAAATAAATATTCAAACAAGTAAATACATTTACATCTGTTTATAGTTTATACTAAACACCTACCTTGTGAAGAAAAATGTGAAGAAACTGTATGAAAAAGAAAATGGGTGCAAATGAATGGAAAATGACTCAAAATTGTTGATGACATTTATTTTCAAACAAAAATATCACTAAATAAAGTCACTATATATTTCAGAGCCTTGTCCACTTGGTTGGCCGTGTGTGTGGGGATAAAGGATCAAAAATCTTGAAAGCATGAGTGAATTAGCTCTAATTTAGTATAATATGCGGCCTATGTATGAGACGCTGTGAAGCATCAGAAAAATGCAAGGAGCGAGTAAATAAATTATCCTGAAAGAACGACCACACAACAGCAACCACACACAGACTCCATGGAATCTTTATAAATATTTGTAAAGAGTGAGCTGTTTTCCAAGCAGAATAAATGGTGTGTTTTGTGTAACCTGTAGACACACTGCCGAATCTTTGTAGGAAGGTTAATGTCTCCGTGTTTTTGTTTCTTTATGCTGAGGCCAAGAAAAAAAAGTGACTTTGAAAAGGAAAAACAAGCAGCAAGATGCTAAAAACCCACCCCTTTCTAACTATTCTGGTCTCACCTTGAGCGGCGTCCATGCAGACCATTTCCCCCGTATCGTTCCCTGACAAACGAACGCGAGCCTCTGCGGTCCCCCTCTCTGCCACGGCGGCACAAACAAGAGCTGTCCACACATCACTCATTAACGTGCCCCCCACATCAGCCTCCATTAAAAATAACCCGCCCTGACAGCCTCAGAAAGGACGGCGTACCTCCCGAACACCTTTTAGTCTCTCTCTCCGCCCGCACCCCCCGCCCCTCCTTTCATTAGGCCTGTTTTGGAGTGCGCTGTGGTATCTACACCATAACTAAGGCTGTTAGCATCTGTTTTACTCCAAGCAAAGTCAAAAGGTGCAGGGCTTTGAGGAGCAACCCCCTCTCCCGCAAGGATTCCCTCTCTGGCGCCCCCACCTCCCCTCCCTCCCTTCCTATTACTTTGCATACCCAGAAATGTCACCTTACTCCAGCAAGCTGTTACCATGCTGCCTCCATGCCAAAACAGCCAGCCTCAAAGGACACTGATGGATCCTGCATTTTTCAGTGATGGCTCTTAAAAGGCATTAGACGCCCGAGGCACCTCAGGCTTGGGCAACAGAAGAAGATGTGATATAATGGCGCTGGAACGAAGGACTGTGCCTCAAAGTCAAACCCAGCGTGTGACACTGAGGGAGGTTTGGAGGGGTTGGAGAAAAAATGATTCCTGACTGCTGATATCTTGGCTGCGTCTGTGAGCCGGTTTGGACAATCGTGGAATGAGCAAGAGCTTTTATAAGGGAAGCATTTATTGCAGCACATGGAAGAAGATAGATCATGCTGCTTCATGACTCACAAGCATTAATAGCAACTTTGATATTTAAAGCATAACATATTTTGATGCCGACTTGGAACGCCGAATCAATATTCACCTTGAAGACTGCCATAGTTAAAATAATTAACCTTCAATACTGTTTACCAACAGAACGGTCAAATATCTATGTACATGATCTATAAATTCATATAAATATATGTGTGTGTGTGTGTGTGTGTGTGTGTGTGTGTGTGTGTGTGTGTGTGTGTGTGTGTGTGTGTGTGTGTGTGTGTGTGTGTATGTGTGTACCTGGTATTCATCACGTTGTGGGGACCAAATGTCCCCACAAGGATAGTAATACCAGTAGATTTTTACCTTGTGGGGACATTTCTTAGGTCCCCATGAGGAAACAGGCTTATAAATCATGCACAATGAGTTTTTTTGATGAAGTAAAAGTGTGCACAATCTCCTGTGAGGGCTAGGTTTAGGTGTAGGGTAGGTGTAGGGCCATAGAAAATACGGTTTGTACAGTATAAAAACCATTACGCCTATGGAATGTCCCCATAAAACATGTAAACCAGTGTGTGTGTGTGTGTGTGTGTGTGTGTGTGTGTGTGTGTGTGTGTGTGTGTGTGTGTGTGTGTGTGTACGTATGTACATTTAGTTGTATATGGTAGTCTGAAATATAAATGCAAGGAACAGCTCAAGGTCATCATGGAAACTAGTTAAAGCAATCAATCAATCTATCAAAAAATCTTTCAATCAATAAATTTTATTACTTTTAAACAAAGATTGCTATTGCCTGGGGTTAAAAGGATAGTTCACCCAAAAATGAAAATTCTACCATTAATTACTCACCCTCATGTCATTCCAAACCTGCAAGACCTTCATTCATCTTTGAAACACAAATTAAGATTTTTTTGATGAAATCTGGGAGCTTTCTGGGCACGTTCCAGGCCAAGAAAGGTAGTAAGAACGTTGTTAAAATAGTATGTGACATCAGTGGTTTAACCATAATTTTATGAAGCTATGAGAATACTGTTTGTGCCCAAGGAAATCAAAAATGACCACTTTGTTCCACAATTTCTTTTTTTTTTTTTGGCAGGTTCACGAGAGTACCACAATGCAAGAAATTGTTAAATAAAGTTATTATTTTCTATTTACGATGTCTGTGCAGGGTCAGGAAGCCCTCAGATTTCATCAAAAATATCTTAATTTGTGTTTTAAAGATGAACAAAGGTCTTACAGTTTTAAAATGACATGAGGGTGAGTAATTAATGATACAATTTTTATTTTGGGGTGTCCCTTTAATGGCCATGTTGCTAAATGTGAGAGTACTGGGTGAGCTATACCAGCTTGCCTTACATTTAAGTGTAAGAATACATGTTAAATATGTAAAATGAAAAGTAGTATAGTTACAGTCTTTAGCCGATTTATGTCATAAGAAGATGCAAAAAAAAGTAATAATTATATATATATATATATTTATTTATTTATTGCAGATAGAAAACTATATGGAAGGAGTTTCAATAGTCATTTGAATAACCCACCAAGGAGCTCAAATCTGATGAACAGCATTTAAAAGGTCACATCCTTCAGGGACAGGAGGAAATCCAGTGAAGTGTTTGCACAGCATTTAGTACAGTCTTCCGTCATCAGGATATAGTCCTGAGCTGTGAGAAGAAGTCTAAGAAATATAGTAGAAGCTTAAAAAAAGAAACCACTGTAGAATGTTTTTAAAGGATAACTGTTGCCAAAATGCAACCTGGGCTGTTTTTTTTTTTACTGTAAACGAGACAAACTTATATCTAAAAGAATAATTACGACAAACGAGCTGTTTTTGAGATTGACCGTGATTTAGTTTTGTGGTTAGTGGCCGGTGAATGGGAATACTAGGGGCATACATTTGAGCGCAACAAAATCGATATTTTTACAATACTAAGAAGGCTCGACACACCATGACATTTTGCTCGAAGTATCGCCTGGGTCTCTACACATGAACTCGAGCATTGAGAACATTGTTCGTGTACACACAGTTTACTAAAAAGAAAGGTTTTGAACAGCTCACTTTCACTGTTTGAGTTTCCGCTCGCGGCCGTCTTGCCAGTCAAGAGGTGTCGATCTCCGAGTGTGAGGATGGATAGCTCCTAAAGCATATTTCCATACAAATGCACGGCTAATTCGTTGTTTTGTTGCAAGTGAAAAACAATATTAAACTTCTAGTTGTAAAAAGAGCCTGATATACGCCTAATATTTCATCCTATGGAGAAACCCAAACAGTGTAAGTGAGTTGTTCAAAAACTTTCTTTCTAGTAAACTCTGTGTACACAAACAATATTCTCAAAGCTCGAGTTCATGTGTAGAGACCCAGGCGATACTTCGAGCAAAGTGTCATGGTGTGTCGAGCCTTCTTAGTGTTATAAAAATATCGATTTTGATGCGCTCAAATGTATGCCCCTAGTACTCCCATTCACCAGCCACTGACCACAAAACTAAATCACAGTCAATCTCAAAAACGGCTCGTTTCTCGTAATTATGCATTTAGATATAAGTTTCTCTCGTTTACAGTAAAAAAAAAAACAGCCCAGGTTGCAGTTTGGCAACAGTTATCCTTTAAGCAAGTCCTGTCACGCAGTACATAGTCGAAGACTATCTGAGACCTTCAGTCTTTTGTAAAGTTGTGGGACTTTAATTAATTGGTGGAGGTCAAGAATGAACTCTAAAAAGCATAAATGTTTTTTGATTCATCATCCCAACAGAGGCCTGTTGAAGCAGAAGTCTGCAGGCCACATCACAGCCATGACTTCAACATAAATAAAGCTGTATGGAATCGTTTGATGGCAAAAGTCAAAGTTGTTAAAAAGTCATGATGTTCATGTTTTTCCTTTCCTTTCAAGAAGAAATTAAGGTTTTTGAGGAAAACATTTCAGGACTTTTCTTCACACTTTGTAAACACTGGCTGGTACTTCCACCTAAGTCATGTGTGACCTTTCCAAAGTCGTGGACACAGAGCTAGTGCAAGATGAGCATTTGTGGTTAAAAAGTATATACATTTTTAGTTTTTTATGGAAAATGACTGATCGTTTAACAAGATAAGACTCTTATTCCTCGGCTGGGATTGTGTAGAGCCTTTTGAAGCTGCACTGAAACTGCAATTTGCACCTTCAACTCATCGTGTTCCACTGAAGTCCACTATATGGAGAAAATCCTGGAATGTCTTCTTGAAAAACCTTAATTTCCTTTCGACTGAAGAATGAAAGACATGTTAGATGACATGGGGGTGAGTAAATTAGCAGGAGGTTTTAATTCTGGAGTGAACAAATCCTTTAAGAAAAGTCTGTTTCTACTTTTTGTAAACAAATGTTGTACATACGATTTGAGTGTTTAGTATTAGACAAAAAAATGTTACTTGGCATGACATAAAAAGTAGCACTCATGGCGTGAGATGCAGAAAAAACAGCAACTGCAACTGCTCTATACGTACACAGATCAACAATTTTTCTTAAAAGTGTGTGAACGGGCCCCTTAGAAAAGCACTTAGAAACGCATCACAAAGAGTACCTTAATATTTTCACGGCATGCCACAAAAGCTTAACATTTTAAGACAAAGACAAAATGACGCATTTGTTCCATCACTTCATCAATTACAGTCACAGAACAATGGCCAGCAAAACAACGGCATGTTATATTGTTTGGCTAAAGCCTCTTGTCGCTGCATAATGGTGGAGAGTAGCATGTGTGGGAGTTTCCTGAAGGACTGGAGGACTCTCATGCACAAACGGCGCTTCAGGCCGGCTAGAGGACTCTTTCAAAGTGAACAATCTGTCTCCTCACTAAAGGTCTCCCTCGCAGTAAACAGTATGTGATACTGTAGTGAAGGACGGTCACGGAGTGGCTAATCGGATGGACACAGTGAGTCTCCACCGGCGGAGCGAGAACAATGCAGCTGCGGCTGCTTAAGAGCAGCGGGTCCTGAGGCGCGACGCTGAACTGCGACCTTGCTCGTATAGACCGGTCCCTGCCACTACCTCTTTGACAAAACTTATGATTCATATAGCCCTAGTGCACTCTTTCCCTCCATCCATTTCTCACTCTCTTTCTCTCATTGCATGACCTTTACATCAGATTGCTGATAGTTATACTTTCCCCCCACCCCTCGGATGTCCTACATATCACAATAGCCTTGCCTTAAGTGAGAGCAAAACTCTTTATGACTCTCTCGCAATCACATGTGAAAAAAAAAAAAAAAAAACACGGCTCGCATTGTCTCCAACCTCTGGCAGTGCCTTAATTAGAACACACTAAGGCTTCTCTTCGGTGTCTCTCTTTCTTTTTAGCAGTATAATTAGATTAGTGTCGGAGACCTGGTGTAATCGCTCCGAGGAAAGATGAAGGAGTGGGAGCGATGAAGGGAGACAGGTGGCCCCTCTTCGCTCTTTTTTCCCCTCTCGTGCTCCACTGCAGGACAATACGTGGAGACAAGACGAGGTACGGCCCCAACCCCCCTCCCTCCCTCCCATCCCCTAGACAGGTGCTCCTTCAGCGCAGGTGTTTTGTGAGAGCGGTCCGGCTTCAATATGTGTGCGTGGGTGCGCGAGTGTGACCTCCACCCAACGTGAATTGCTCATGTTCAGATGAGACACAAGAATGTACCCAAGTTACTTAAAACCTCAAGCATCAAAGCGGACACACCTTAAAGGCATCTGAAATAAAGAAAAGGGTAGGCCAATAATGATACTATGGATTTTCATTGTTTATTTTGCCGATACACTTATGTTGTGTCGACCTCGAACCCCTCAAGAGATAAATGACCTTTTTCCCACTCTTTTTGATTTTCTGAAGGTATCTTCAAATCTGACATTACTGTCCAAATCTCATTTTGCCTCCAGAACTCAAAGCTATTCAAGAGACCATTAAGATATCTAAAATAGGGTGGGCTGGAGATATGTGACCTCTGGGATGAATCCAGTTTTTTCTAAAGAGTGCCTAAAGTAGAACGAGGAAATTCACTTTGGTTTGGGGATGTCTTAAATCATGAGTTGATGTGATCAGTGAAGGTATAAAATTTGATCTGTTAAGAAGTATCTTACAAGTGTATTATTAATTACCAAAGCTATGCATTCAGAAACAGTGAAGATGTGTGGTTTCCATTTGGGCAACAAAATGTAATCTAATAGTTTTCCTATAAGACAAAAGTATTTTTTTTCTCAAGGAGCAGCACTTGACAGCTAAGAAAGAAGAATTTCTATTTTTTTCCTCTTATTGGTACACTAGAAACTAAGTTTTTACATCCATACAAGTAAATAAACACGTAAATCGTAATAAATTTGTAATGGGACAATCAGTTGCCCACCAAAGGTACACAGGCTAATTGTTTGAACACAGTCATTTTTATTTAATACTGTAAAATAAAAAATATATTTTAAACCTTTAAAAAGAGCATTTATAATAGAAATAAATTGTAGAACAGAATTTGAATTGTTTTCTGTAATGTTAAAGGGATAGTTCACCCAAAAATGAAAATTACCCCACGATTTACTCACCCTTTTGTGCTATCCTAGGTGTATATAACTTCCTTCTTTCAGACGAATGCAATCAGAGTTATATTTAAAAAAAAAAAAATGCCCTGTCTCTTCCAAGCTTTATAATGGCAGTAAATGGGTGTTGAGATTTTAAAGCCCAAAAAAGTGTATCCATCCATCATAGAAAGTACTCCACATGGCTCTGGGGTGTTAATAAAGGCCTTCTGAAGTTAATTGATGCATTTGTCTAAAAAAAAATACATTTTTAATACTTTATAAACGCCTCGGGTTTCGTATGAAACCCTAGTTCCTTGAGGGAACGAGACGCTGTGTCGGAATGCTTTGGGAACGCCCACTGTGTTTCCTATGTTCTGAATACATGTGAAATCAGTCCAAAGAGAAGCGCGTGTGACGTCACGGGCGGGTGATGTCAGGAACCAGGAAGCTATAAAGCACGTGTGGTGAATGCAGCCGGCAGCTTCTGCCACCAGGAGCGCTGCAGGGATGCCGGAATTGTGGTAGGCGACACAGCATCTCATTCCCTCGAGGAACTAGGGTTTCATACGAAACCCGAGGCATTCCCCTTCGGGAACGTCGAGCTGCGTCGGAACGCTTTGGGAATGATATACCCACGGCACCAGAATTCCAAAGCCCTGCTCTGTGTGGAGCAGGTGGAGAGAAAAGGGCGAAAGTAGCCAGAGTGAAACGAGCGGCCTCAGCCCACTCGTGGAAGGGCGAAAGTAGCCCAGAATGAGTGCTGCTAATAAAGCAGGAAAGGAGCGACCTCAGTCGACTTGTAGAAAGGGCGAAAGTAGCCCGAGTAAAAAGAGCGGCCTCAGCCCACTCTTGGAAAGGGCGAAACTAGCCCAGGAGTAGTGACTGCTGGTTAGGCAGGATAAAGACGGGGCCGCAGCCCACTGGTAAAAAGGGCGTAAGTAGCCCAGGAGTAGTGGCTGCTGCCAGGAGTGGCGTGGATCATTCCCAGCGTTTGAAGTAACCTGCAGAGGTGTCTCTGTCAGGAAAACTTAGAGCCTTGGGTTCCATCAGCGAGGGAATACCAGAGGACTCAAAGAAATCAAAATGGCATCCATCACCGCTTAGGCTTACCTAGAAGCTGGAAGACTTCTGTAAGGGGACCAAGCTTAAGAAACTGGTCCGTCTTCCTCCACAGGGCAGATCTGTGGTTGTATGCATCCAGTGCTCACACTGGACACATACACATAAACTTCTAGTGTTCCGGTTCCTAGAGAGAGGACAGAAGGCCTGGCGCACTACGGGCTGTGGTGCTGTAAAGGGCACCTAGGGTGTGTACCCTAATTATAGGTGCAAACTGCTTGATCAATCAAGGCAAAGAAAGGAAGGCCACAGAAGGGCCTGTAAGTATCCAACTCTCCTTAGAGAGGAACACCACAGCCTGGTAGGTGCACCGAAGGCCCCAGCCTCAGCGCACCATAAAGGAAGCATGACACCAGGGGAAGTCTCCCGAGGGAGGTAGCACCGAAGGGAGCATGGAAGGCATCTATGGCCGCCACGTAGCCCTTCAGCGTAGAGTGTGCGTTACCGGCCGTAAGGTGGGCTTGCAAAAAGTCCAGCACTGAACCTACTGGGCAGTGAACTGGGTGCTGTCTGCACTTAAAGAACAAACTAGTTCTACTTCCCGGTGTACACTTTTCTCGCGGAGGGAGCTCTGAATTGGAGGATGGTCTCAGCAACCTCGGTTGAGAGACCGAAAGCTAGGAACTGTGCCCCCTCAGGGGCCACGCCCATAACTTTCATAGCTCCAGACGAGGGTGCAGGATGGCACCCTCTACTTGTGAGAGGAGATCACTCCTGACGTAATTCCCATAGGAGGGCCGTCTAGGAGAGGCATCAGATCTAAAAAGATCTGGCCAGAACAGGGCCTACTAATAGGGCCTACATCCCGGTGCACTCTCTTCAGAACTCCCAGGAGCAGAGCGATCGGGGAAGATTGACATACAGAGGGTCTCGACTGTGTCTGCAGCATGGTCACCAGTCCCAGAGGAGCTGGATGACCAACAAGACCAAAGGTCCAAGAGCTCCACCATACTGTATGGGGGTCTCAATTCCCCGGGCCTCAGCCCCTGTCTCGACAGGACGACTGCTCCTATATGAAATGTCCAGGATATGAACCGCTCTCTTTCCAGAGGTGTGTGACCTGGAACCACACCAGGGTCTGGTGTGCCACTCATATGAGGGGCACGACCGCAGAGCTCCTTGAGGGTAGGAGACCGCTCACTGTGATGTGGTTGCTCAACAACACATGGCAGTCTATGGGGTCTGGGAGAGAGTGTTTCCAAAGCAGAAACACGGCCTAGAACTCCAGGCGATAGAAATACCAAAAAGATGGTATGTGCTCCATAGACCCAGGGCCGCACAATCACTCATGATTGGGCCCCAAACAGGAGTTAAGATCTTTCCACATGTCTAGGGGACGGGAACAGCGCCTTGAGACCCTGATCATGTGGAGCGGGTTCGCCCCTCGGGGAGAACCACTTAATCCTGTTACCTTCCTTCGGGGAAGGATGACACCGGGGGAAGTCTCCCGAGGGAGATAGTACCGAAGGGGGCATGGAAAGCAACGACGACCGCCATGTAGCCCTTCAGCATAAAGTGTGCATTACCGGCCGTAAGGCGGGCTTGCAAAGAGTCCAGCACTGAACCTACTGGGCAGTGAACTGGGTGCAGTTTGCACTAACGAACAAACATGTTTCGCTTCCCGGTGTACGCTTTTCCTCGTAGAGGACCACTACAGGGAACTGCTGTACAGCAGGCCAAAAATATTATGTTGGACGCAGCTGACAACAGACCCAATAGTGTTTCACCGTAAGTGGGCTTATGGGGTCTAGGGAAATGTTTCACAAGCAGAAACACAGCCTGGTCTCCAGGCGATAAAAATGCCAATAAGATGGCATGTGTCGCATAGACCCAGGGCCAAAACGGTCACTCATGACCGGGCCCAGAACAGGAACCAAAGTTTTTCTCCACAAGTCTAGGGGGCGGAGCAACGCCTTGAGACGCTGACCATGTGGAGTGGGTTTGCCCCTCGGGGAGAACCCCTTGGTCCTGAGCCGACGGTGTTTCAATGCTAGCCTATTTTGACTCTCGACTGAGGTGAGGAATGACTGAACCAAGCCGGAGACAGATGTGCCTGCATTGTAGTCAGATCCCCCCTAGGCTGGCATAAGGTACGCTTTTGCCCCAAAAGCGAACACTAGAAAAGGCGAACTCTCTGAAAAAGAAGAGGAGCCACCTCGATGGCCACCTACTTCAAGAGAGTTTCACTTCTTATTGCAAAATCACAACCTGCAGGTTTTTTTTTTTTTTTTTTTTTTTTTTACACAGGACCCACATAGACCCATTTGACAGAAGTTTCACGCTGCCAAAATGTTCTACTAAGGAGATCAGCCTCTCGAGGTTGACCTCTGTTGCAATAAGAAGAGGCGAGCCCCACCGTTACCGCTGCGTAGAACGGACGGATGTAATGAGAGAGGCTCGTGAGAGACTGCTGCGCCCCGAAGCACTGCGGTGGCGGGGTTAGCAGGTCAGTCTCTCGAGGGCACCGGGGTGACATTGAATTGCCCCGGGAGGGGCCTGCCCTCAAAGGCCCTAAACCTTGTCAGGGCCTCTTCGTTGAGGACTTCTCTGCCTGCGGAACAACCCTCAGGCCGACCTTAGCCTTGGAAGCCCCCGATTTCTTAAAGTTCACAGGCGCCATGATACTAGTCGAAGTGGCCACTCATGACCACCCCTTATGCTGTGATGGAGGCACTCGTCGTTAGCTTATGCGACGACAGAGAGTCCTCAGAACAACATCTTGGACAGGAACCATCGTTTCTTCCACATGTCTAAGGCCCGAAAGGCTCGCCGTGTGACCTTGAGAATGTGAAATAGGTTGCCCCTCGGGGAAAAACCATTGGACATATTCGCTCAAAAGAAAGCCGTGCAAACTGGCACGAAAAACAGGGAATACAAGACACACACAGAGCGTGACTGAAAGACAGAAGCTGCCGGCTGCATTCACCGCACATGCTTTATAGCTTCCTGGTTCCTGACGTCACCCGCCCGTGACATCACACGCGCTTCTCTTTGGACTGATTTCACATGTATTCAAAGCATAGGAAACACAGAGGGCGTTCCCAAAACGTTCCGACGCAGCTCGACGTTCCCGAAGGGGAACCATATTCTACAGCTTTGGTAGCTGTTGTACGTGCATTCACAAGAGAGTGGCATTCCAATTGTACCTATTTTTAAATATTTATTTAAATAATTTTTACCCACTTTTTATAGATATTTAATAATAACAATGACAACATTTATTTTTTATATTGTTGTTGCTTGGTTTATTTGTTTGCATATTTAGGTATTTCTTCATGGGTTTGGTTGTTGTTCTCTTAGTTATAGCAGTTGCACAAGAAACAATACGAAATTCTAAATTACGTCAAGGTGCACACAAAAAAATAACCTGTGTAAATCAAAGACAGAATTAATTAATAAAATGAAGTAGACATCCAGAACACACTCAGGTCACCATAAATAAACCATTACTGAGGCTCATGTCACAGGGCTGATGTAGGCATCCGTTAAGAGCACTGGAGAGAATATGTGTGAAGATTGCTTGCTTGTGGCAACAACAACAAGTCAAGCCAAGAGCTTTGCTTGACCACAGTGAAATAAGAGATGATACTATTAAAGTGCACTTGTTGAAAGAACGGAGCATCCAAGTGCCCATGATCCAAGCCAAAAATTACACTTGGTATAACAAACCAAAACATAGTGTTAATTCTGACACGTGAACTTATCAAAGAACAAACATCTCTGCTAAACTAACCTAATGCGTTAATATTGTCCCATTACTGCCTTAAGCTTTTTCCCTATGAGACAGACTTTAAAACTCCAAACAAAATCTTAATGCACTTTGTAACCTGACCATTTAACACTCATCACGTTCATTATGATACCCAGCAGCAGATGTCAACACTACTCATAAAGAACAGGAGAGTTTGTTTTCTCCTGTGTTGGGTGACATGACAGTAAGACAGTCATTGGGTATTTACTCAAGGCTGTAAGCCCATTGTTATACCTCAGCCTTTCCCTAAGGTCACAGGCATCAACTTAATTAAAGCTGACACACTGAAACATCATCCCTACAGCTGGTTCAACAAACCTGTCAAAACACAATAGCACCCATACAGGTTTAAGAAATATAGATCTGATTAACAATTTCCTTGATCTGAGAGAAGAAGACAGCTTCAACCTAAGAGGAAACAGACTCATAAAGTGGCTCCTACATCTGTATTATACATGACTGGTAAGAACTGAGTTTGTGTTAAGCATGTTAAAATAGTCCTTAAATTTAGGTTATTTCAATTATCCTTTCCACTGTTACACCAGTAGGTGGAGACAAGGCTTTATTAACAAGTTCGCGAATCACTTTAAAAAATGTTTTCTTCTTACTAACAATTAATTCAGTTCATCAAGAATGAAACAATTGACTGTCATGACGAGTGAGTCATTGAATCACTCATTCAATCGATTTGTTAAGGCTTAGATTCATTAATAGCGGGCACACACTGCAAGAGTTTAACCCCGATTTTTACTCGCCAACAGTTTTGTGGAAATCAAGTGGAGGGAAATGGGTAAAATCCATGGAATAAGAAAAAAGAATCCTTTTGATGCTAGAATCGGAATGCATTGCAAATAATTTTTATAGAATACTGTCGTCAAAGACACCATTTAAAGTTAAACGCACACAGACTATGGATTAAAACTGCTATGATTACTTTTAAAGCATAAATTTGATTCAAACAATATGTGTACATAATATTCACATATGCTGTTCGTATAGGACACATTGTATTAGCCCTACAGTTATAGCATGACACAATTATTTTAAACCTATTACTATTACATTTTATTTAACATGTATTATTTATTTTATCTTACAATTCTGACTTTTTTCTCGCAAACGCAAGTTTATATCTCCTAGTTCAGACTTTATAACTCGGTTTAACTCAACAATATTGAGTTTGTCAATTCTCAGGGGGAAAAAAGCCAGAGTGGAGGGCAAAAGAAAGAATTACGAGTTGTTTTTTATTATCAGAATTGTAAGATTTAATCTCGGAATTTCAAGAATAAAGTCAGAATTCTAAAATATAAACTCAAATTTACCTTTTTTTAATTCTTTTATTCCATGGCTTCATAGACTGCTACTTGAAAACTGTCCTTTTCTGCAACCAGATAAGCTCGGTGCGTTTCCATTACAGATTTTCACAAATCTTTGGCAATATTTTATACATGTCAATTAAAAAGTATTGCGAAATGACGGCGTTTCCATTAACTGATGTTATGCGACTAAAACTTTTTTTCCTCTTGCGATAAGTCATGGCAATAGATTTTTGCGGGAATTTGACTATATTTAATCGAATGTGAATGTGTAAAGGCAAAAAAAAAAAAAACGTTTCCATTGCTGTTTTACAAAATATTCCTTTTTCAAATTGCCTGAAAAACCACCTCATGCGAGCATAAAATTTTTTTTGTGATATATGGGAGTTTTTGAGCAATTAAGGCATTTTCATTAGGCGGATTTTCAATTTTCAATTTCAATTTGCTCAATTAAAGGGGTAATGGAAACGTAGCTACTGTTTGCAAACACTGAATTGGTCTATTCTTATTATTTTTTCACAGCAAATCAGTGTACAGCCCATTTGGATTGCAAATTGTTTAATTTTTGCCAGAAATAAGTTATTTTCAGTGTCAAATTTAATTCTCACTTGTGTTTGGACGTGAAACGTCCCAGATAGCACACGTACGTCTGCAAGATGTCTGTTAAAGATTGCTTCATCTGGAAAACATAATTTTCTAAATGTCTTTTAAGAAATCTAATAGGAATTAATGCAGATATTGCAGATGAGCAAAAACTGTAAAAATACATCTTGCAGATGTAAATACAGACATCAAATCAGAGGTGGTTTGTAGGCCAGACTAAGTTCTTCTCAAAAGTTGTGTAATGTGTGACCCTCTGTGGCCAACCCATTGTGTAGTGTCATTGAATTGGCTATATCACTCTCTCCTCTCCACCTGTAGCTGGTTTGTGGTGAGCGCACTGGCGCCGTTGTACTGTGGCTGCCGTTGCATCATCTAAGTGGAGGCCACATACTGGTGGTGGTTGAAGAGAGATCCCCCCATATGACTGTAAAGCGCTTTGGGTGTACAGCAATACACAATTAAAGCGCTATATAAATGCATCATTCATTCATTCATTCAACAACAGCAACTAGATGATACCCAAGATTGTCATGCAGTGTAAGAGCAGCGATCTGAATTTTATTATCTGATGTCTTTGCTGCCAACCTTCGATGATCCAATTCATCCATACTAATAAGCAAAAAATACTGAAGATAATGAGCATGAGCATGAGGCTTTTGATGTAAAAAGGATTTTACATTTTTCAAAAATAGAACTTTTTATATTAAAAACTAACAAGCAAGCCCTGCCCAGATTAAAAAAGTAACGCAAAAGTAACGCAACGCATTACTTTCCATAAAAAGTAACTAACATAAGTTACTTTTTAAAGGAGTAACTCAATATTGTAATGCATTACTTTTAAAAGTAACTTTCCCAAACTCTGATTATTAAGATATTTAAAATTCAAAACATATATCCGACATTGTGGATTTATACTGTTAGGTTGTGCATCTTTAAATAATATAGCAATATAAATTTACAGTTAAAAGCAATACAACACAATACTACAATGCAGTTGTAAATAATTATACACTGCATATATTGATGTAATTAAGAGGTCTGACATGGTTTGCATGTATGAAAATATAAATAGGATTTAATAAATTCATAAAGAATGGAATGTATGTAAATGATGGCATCAAATACCTTACCCCCCAAAACTGGTTGGCTTTGTTTTCATCTCATTCACCTTGTAGTCACATTCACAAATCAGTTGGGCAACTGGGCAGACATGGTTGCCCCATGGATTTGCCTGCTTAAGTGCGTATTAAAATAAGTGTCATTCTGGGTACATTCAAAGGAATTTTCCACACATCCACAAAATGTCAGTCTTTCAAATGGATATCAGCATGACACCCTGCAGTGAAGTTTAAAATATTTGGGAGGGGGGAGAAGGAAAAAAACTTTTGTTTTACCCCTCCTATTACAGACGCGATCGTGCGCACACACACAGAGAAGCCTTTTAATTAAGATTTTATGTATTAAGATGACTCCCCCTCCGAGCAATCATTATAATTGTGTTTTACTGGCCTTGAAACTTGTTTAGGCAAGGATCTTGGCTTTATTACAATATTTTTCCAGAGTCTTTCAAGCAGAGGCTGTTTTGATGACGTGCTTTCACCCTACACATGACTCTTTTGAGAGCATTCTAATGCTTGTTAATGAGAGAGTCCCACTTTCATTTGAACACAGCTTTCATTAGTTAAATGCCTGCTCCTTGGGGGATGCAAGATTTTAATTACCAAGAGGCCGTTCATAATTCTGACCGCTTTGAGAAGCATGCTTGGAATATTCTCTGGCAGGCTTCATTTGTTTTGTCTTCATTCTTGCAGTTTTTGAGGAATTCAACTTCTCAAAAATTAATTTCAGAGAGAAGCTTTTCAAGGCTGTGCTTAGTGGTTAAATATATATAAAAGAAGAGCGCACATTTAAAATTAGACCACATGTTGTCTGGAAAAAAGTGTTTTCACAATTTCAAACTATATATACTAAAAACCTGCATACATTTAATCATATTGATACCATTTTGTTTCCATCTTATTTTAACAAAGGATATCAAATGCTGTTGTGTGGGAGCAATTACTTTGCATATCATGCTCAGCCAGGAGTAGCACAAGCTTGTGGAGAGATCCTCTGACAAGTAGCTCAGTGACTCCAGGCACCGGCTGGAAAATTACTCCTAGCCGTTAGCTCCTGATGCTAATTGTTTGTATTAAACAGTGTCTGACAGGAAAGGAAGTGCGCAGAGGCGCTGAGAGCAGCGACAGGTCGTGTTAGCGTGGTGACAGTTGACTGGGCAGCCTGCAGCGGAGCTGGAGAAAGACTCTAATCTGCCCTGCTCGTTACTCTTGTAGCCCGTGGCACCTCTGAGACCTCTTGTTCTGTGTAAGAAACCCACAGCAGCTACACGCTACACCACAGCCACACTCACTAAGAGAACATGTTAAATAACAGTATGACTTATGCCTCGGGAAAGGACAGTCACTTCAAAACATTTATCATATCCTTTTGTTATTTGCTATTGTTACTGTAAAACCATAAGAAGGTGGTGGAAGAAATTGATATTATAGGAATTTCTTTGGCCAATTTCTTTCACTTTTTTTTTTTTTTTTGGACAAATATCCCAGCTATTCCCTGATAGCACACATACATCTTAGAGACATCTATTTGATGTCTGCATTTACATCTGTAAAATTTATTTTTTAGAGTGTTTGCTCATCTGCAATATGTTAATAGGACGTTTCCTATCAGATGTTAAATAGACGTCTATTAGATTTCTTTAAAGGGGTCATCGGATGCCTATTTTCCACAAGTTCACAAGGAACTTTAATGAAAAGTCTATAATATACTTACACTACTCAATAGTAGTGTAAAAAAACACCCTTTTACCTTGTCAGTATCAGCTCTGCGAAAAATCAACAAATTTTATTGCATGGTCCCTTTAAATGCAAATGAGCTCTGCTCGCCCCGCCCCTCTCTGATGTGGGATTATGAGCCGTGATGTTTAATTTAGCCGCATTTAGCCGCATTTAGCCGCATTTAGATGCGTTTAGCGGCGAAACTTGCCAACAAGCTCATTATTAAGAAAGGCCGTTTGAAAAGATGCATAAAAAACCCTTATACTCACTTCTGCTGTGGGTGAAGCTGCATCAGGAACGATTCACAGGAACATAAATGTATGTAGATCGTGATCTGCGCTTTTCTTTTTAAAAACGAAAGTAACGTTATCCTCTGTGTCTTTAGCGGCTCAGATGACGAGAGTAAATGATTACTGCTATGTTCATTATTACATCCAACAACAGAACACCTTAATCACTCAGTCTGAGACATTCTTGTCTGCACCTGAGTCGACACAATGGCGATTGGGAGTCAGACTGTTTCAGCTCGGTGAGGCCGGGTCTAAGGTAAGGCGCTCATGTCAATCAACTATCATGGGAGCGGCCTCTCTCTGTGTTTCGTCACACCGACAAGAAGCTGAGAATGACCTGATTTTAAAAAGGGGATATTACTTTAAAAAAAAAAAATAATAATACTGGGTGGATTTTTATCATTGTAAGGTGGTTGTGTACACAAACTGCCAACACACATTAATTTGCATCCGATGACCCCTTTAAGATGTTTATGATTTAGAATGTATGTCAAACTGACATCTTACAGACATCTGTCAGATGTTTGTACACAGCAGATGCTTTCCAGATCAAGGGATTTTTAACAGACATCTTGCAGACGTACGTGTACTATCTGGGTTCATTCATTGTAATCAAAGTGAATTGGAGATTGGAACTGTCAAGCTTTAAGATGTAAAAAAAAAAAAAAAAAAAAAAACATTGCTATATTAAAAAAGTGGTATAGCCCCACAGATTAATTGGTTGGTCCGTTTCACAAAACCAGTCTGGAATGATTTGTTTACAAATCAGACTGGTCAGCTCAACTTACTCATTATTAGTGAATAATGATGGAAATTTGTTTGTAACAGAACTCTCAAATGGCTTCAAAAATATATTGTCTTAATTTCATCAAAATTAAATCATAAAAATTAAATCTCCCTCAGGCCATCCAATATCCAATATGTAGATGAGTTTGTTTCTTCATCAGAACAGATTTGTAGAAATTTAGCAATACACGTATTTGATGAATTTTATGAAGTATTTTTACTCTGCTGTAAAAGTACTTTTCAAGTGTCTGTAGTGTTTTTCTTTAGAAAACTTTATTTCACAACATTCCAAAGTAATTTTACTGCATTACGTTACATATTAAATATCACTCAATAATTACATTAGAAATCTATAACTTTCTTACTTTTACTCAAGTAAAATAATCCAAAGATTTACTTGAGAACAAGAAAGTACAACATTTTTAATGTCCTTAAGTATTAAAGGTACAACAAACAACAACTTTATCTATGGAATGTAGTGCAGTAAAAAGTATGACATTATGCTTTAGAATCAGTTAGTAGTCAAGTAAAGTTTTCCAAAGAAAAACACTCTGATAAACTACAGATGCTTTTTAAATTTACTTGAGTAAAGTAAAAATACTTTACCACTGTCCGCCTCTGGCAATACATCACTTTGCTCACCAACAGATTCCCTCCAGTGAATGGGTGCCGTCAAAATGACAGTCCAAACAGCTTATAAATTTTTTTTTTACATTACAACAATCCACAGATAATGCAAGTAATTTTTGAGCTGCATGTTGTAATATACAAAAATCCATAATTTTTTTTATTTTGTTTGATTTATCATCTAACTATATAACATCTCGACTGAATCAGGAGAGAAATATGTACAGATCAAACACTGTTTGCAATTGAAAACAGTCTAAGACTGTTCTAAACATATATGTTGGTGCATTTAAATGTAATAAGACACACTTTTTCACTGGAGGAAGTATAATTATGGATTATGAACTTTTGGTCAAAAGCAGTGGTTTAAAGTTAGGAGATGTTTTTACCAGCAGTTTGAACTCTCATTCTGACGGCACCCATTCACTGCAGAGGATTTATTTGTGAGCAAGTGATGTAATGCTAAATTTCTCCAAATCTGTTCCAGTGAAGAAACAAACTCATCTACATGTTGATTAAAGCCTGAGGCTTAGTTAATTCTCAGCAAATTTTATTTTTGCCTGAACTATTTCTTTAAAAGCTTCAGCCCACAGTTGCATTTTTTTTACATTACTCAAAATATAATCTGTTTGTATTCAGAATTCATCTGGATTTGATACAGATTGTAAGAGATTTTTCATTTAATTCTGAGTTCACACAGAAATTGATATTTTAAGAATTTCATTTGTCCACAAATAAATATGATGATATATTTTGTCCACAAGTGATATTTGTTGTAATATACAAATTCATCAAGTCAGATTTATTGTCAAACTAAAATATAACATCTTGACTGAATCAGGAGAGAAATATTTACAGATCAAGCACTGTTTACAAGTGAAAACAGTCCAAAACGGTTCTAAACATATGTTGGTGCATTTAAATTTAAGAAGACACACTTTTTCACTGAAGGAAGTATTATTATAGATTATGAAGTTTTGGTCAAATGTGGTGGTTCAAATTTAAGAGAGTTTTTACCAGCAGTTTGAACTCTCATTCTGACGGCACCCATTCACTGCAGAGGATTTATTGATGAGCAAGTTTCATCAATTAATTTTCTCCAAATCTGTTCCAGTGAAGAAACAAACTCATCTACATCTTGATTAAAGCCTGAGGCTTAGTAAATTCTCAGCAAATTTCATTTTTGGCTGAACTACTTCTTTAAAAGCTTCAGCCCACAGTTGCAATTTTTTTTTTTTTTTTTACATTATTCTATATTTTACAATATAATCTATTTGTATTTAGAATTTATATGGATTTGAAACAGCACAAGGATGAATAACTGATGAGAGATTTTTTCATTTTTGATTTAACTATTTCTTTTAATATAAGATCTCTCTCAAATGAAACTTTCTGAATCATTTTATTTCATTTTAATTTGTTCAGTAATTTTTTTTTTTACGGCAGCAGTGGCTATTACCAATATGTGAGTAGAATCAAGGACTAGAAACGGAAAACAAAGACCCTCTCGGCTGAATGAAGGTAAAAAAGAAACTACAAAAGCAGTGCTGAGGAGTGGGGAAATCTCCTAAGTGATTTTCTAGGCTGTTACACACGCTGTGCAGCGGGTATTGAGTGATTCCCAGAGGTAGTTAAGATTGCTTTAGGCTAGTTTAGACTCATCTTAAGGAGATGGAAACACCACTCTGTAAATGTTTGTTCGACTGGATGTGTCTGGTGGGAGATGGAAGCTCCTTGAAGCGATTGCAGCAAATCAAACACACAGAACATTTTATTGCTATAAACGGCTTTTTAAATGTGTAACTACTTGGGGATTGGTTGGGAGATAAATGAAGAACATATGGAACATGAGCGTTAGCCTTTTGCAGACTGCATTAAGTGTGTCCACAGTAGCTCCAGGCTGAGACGAGAGGAGAACAGAGTAGCGGGCACTGACCCTCTCAGGCCTCTTGCCCCAGCAGATGGAGGAGAAGGCAGAGCGGGCACAAAGTGCTGGCACTGCCCATTTTGGCACCACTGGAAAGTGCCAAAGCAAAGCAGAAAGCCAAGATGTGTATCCTTTGTCTGTCTTCATAAACACAGACTCCCCACACCCAACGGGCAACTGTATTTTCTCTCCCGTTAGTCATTTTTAGTTGAGGATAAAATGTTTGGTGCATAATTCATAATTAAATCCCTAACGGAAGATTTAATAGTTTGTTTATTTAAACCAAAACCGCAAATTATTATAGCAGAAAGCTCAGGTAATAAGAAATATTTCTGGTTTTAGTTAAGCTCAAGTTAAACTCAATCAACAGCATTTGAGACAATGCACACAAATGAATTTCGACTCATCCTTCCTTTTCTATAAAAAACTAAAAATCTAGATTACAGTGATGCACTCACACAAAAAATAAAAAATAAACATGGAAAACATCCTCCAAATATTGGCTCCATTTACTTGCATTGTAAGTACCTCACCATAACCACAAAGAACAAGTCTAAATTATCCCACAAATGCTGTTGATTGAGCTAAACCTGTAGTGAATCCAGAATATTCATTTAAAGTAGATGCTTATTAACCATTTCATCACATTGTGGATGTCAAATAATCATTGAGATGTTCAGTTTAATGTGTGTACACTATGTCATGCGAAAAGCACTCACAGTGCCCAATTAACTAATTAGCATGTCTCAGTTGACTCATTACTGTTTTTCAATACTTCAACTGTTATTGAACATATGTAACACATATGCTCACCAATCATATTGCAACTCCCTCTGAAACACAGCTCCACTTTATAACAAAACTAGCGCCCACAAGAAAGAAAGAAAGAAAGAGAGGCAACGGCAGACAGAAGAGAGTTTTTTTTTTTTTCAGGCCGCGCCGGCTCCTTTGGAAGGAGCTCCTTGCCAGGCCACCTGTCTGTGAGCATGCCAGCTGTACGTTTGCGCTGAGGAGTGTCACAAACGCTCCACGCTTCCAGCAGCACATTAGCTGCACTTGGCACTTCTTCCTCATGTGAAGGAAGAAGCAGCGAGAATCAGATGGATACATTTTGCCTGAGGTTGGGGGTGGTTCTGGAGGAGGGGGTTGTGAAGGTTGAGTGGCTGTCGGGTTTTTCCTTCATTTTTTTTTTCCTCTTTTGGTTCAGTTCAAGAGAAGGAGTGCCAGTGGAAAGCAGAGACACCTGGTGCTGCCTTCAAGCAGCAGCTAAGTGGAAAGGAGCAACTTGGAAAGAGCCATTGTTTTACACGCCTCAACCTCAGCTACAGTACGTCCACCTTCTCTGAGAAGCGTTCAGACGGCGAAACGGTGGCCAAATTTCAATCTAAACCATTAGATTGCATCCAAGCGTTAAATGCGGAAGACAGCGCTAAGGGGGGCCAGTCGATGGCGAGCTTTCAGTGAAGTTTCTCTGAAGGTTTCTGAAGAAGCTCATGTTTATATTCTTTTCAGTTGGACGGAAATGGAAGCTTTGTTGTGGGGTAAACAAAAATGAAATAATTGTTACTAAATGAAACAGTAGTGTTCTTTTAGAGTCGAGATTAAAAAGATTATCCTTCAGTCTTTTCCATCCCATCTCCTTCTTACCGGTCTACGGTAAGGCCTACCGCACTCGCACGGGCAAAGGAATTCGAGTAGTCAAGATAATTGCAACAACATTTGCCAACAACTCTGACACAACCTGACATTTCCAGGAAAGGTAAATGGCTAAGGCACATCGCTGGGAAGGAGAGATGAGCTGATGAAAAGCCATTATGGACACAATAATTGGATAAATAGCCATCAAAGTTAAGAGTAAGATGGATGATGGTGGATATTGACAAAACAAATATTGGTGAAGCTTTTTAACACATGCGCAAGTGTGTAATGCATAATTGGAATAAGGAATTAGTTCATTTTTGGATGATAATCATGTAATACAGTATATCGGTCCTGTCAAGGGAGCTCATCAATATCCAATGCCTTATAGTGACTGGAGTGCATTTAAATTATAATTAATGTAAAAACTATTCATTAATTATAGAGTTTTGCACTCATGATTACTTGATTGAATCAGTGATTGCAACAGGTTTCTCATTCCCTCATAATACAGATTTTAAATCCATTTACTTTTTTCCAGTTCAAATTCTCAGATGCATAACATCACAACAATGAAAAAATGAAAACATAGGAAAGAAATTTTAGGGGAAAAAATTATAATAATATTGATTGGAACTACACTATGGGAAACATGAGGAACAAATACAACCGAAATAATTTGCTGAAGAACAATATGAACAGTATTGCAACTGGTTCTTGTGCAATACAGTTTTCCCACCCTCCGATGTTCTTCCAGCACCTGAAAACAAGATCTGTAGAGCTGTTATCTGCTCAGTGAGAGAACAGATGTGTTTGCGAGAGTGCTTCATATCGTTCCATGAGGCAACAGGAAACGCTGTAATGACACGGTGTGTTGTTGTAGCCTGGTTTTTCCTTTCAAATAAACACAGACGAAGCAGGTTGATGGGAATTCAACTCACACATTCTCTTTATCTCTTTATCTTTCTCTGCCCCTATACCTGGGCTCATTATGTTGCACCAAAATATTTTCCTGAACTTGGTTAGAGTTTGTAAACAAGAGTGAGCAAAAAAGAGTGAGTGTTTCTTTTGTGTTTTAATTTTGTTTAGCTTTTTTTTTTTTTTAAGTTTAGCCTAATTTTTTGTTTTGAATCCAAAAAATATGCAAGATGCTGCTGGGGTGTAAAGTCTTTAAATCGGTGCTCTTTGGTCGCGGGAATCTTTACATATCTTCAGAAAAACTACTCAGACCAAGGCACTCGAAAATCTTCTTAAGAATAAAAAGCCTTTATTCACATGGCTTAGCAATTAAAAACAAATAACATGCACCGACGCGTTGCGGCTAACTTGCCTTCATCAGGGTGTGTGTAATTTTTTGTTTTGTTTTGCTTTGCTTTTTTGTTGCTTTAAGTTTAGCCTTATTTTTGTTTTGTTTTGCTTTGCATTTGTATTGTTTTGTTTTGCGTTGCTTTTTGTTGTTTGTTTTTGTTTTGTTTTTTAATTTAGTTTAGTTTTATTTTTGGTTTGCTTTGCATTTTTGTTTCGTTTTATTTTGTTTTACTTTTGTTTTGTGTTTTTTTTTGTAGTTTAGTTTAGTTTTTTGTTTTGCTTTGCTTTTTTAAGTTTAGTTTTTTATTTGGTTTTGCTTTGCAGTTTTGTTTTGCTTTTGTTTTAAGTGTTTTAAGTGTAGTTTAGTTTTATTTTTGTTTTGCTGTGCTTTGCTTTGCTTTGCATTTTTGTTGTTTTTGTTTTACTTGGTTTTTAAATTTAGTTATATTTTGTTTTGCTTTGCTTAGTATTTGTGATTTGTTTTATTTTGCGTTGCTTTTGTTTTTTGTTTTTTTTAAGTATAGTTCAGTTCTATTTTTGTTTTGCTTTTTGTTATTTGTTTTGTTTTTAAGTTTAGTTTTATTTTAGCTTTGCTTTGCTTTGTAATTTTGATTTGTTTTATTTTGCTTTGCTTTTGTTTTTTAAAAGTTTAGTTCCGTTCTATATTTGTTTTGCTTTGCAGTTTTTTTAAGTTTAGTTTAGTGTTATTTTTGCTTTGTTTATCATTGTTTGTTTTGTTTTAAGTCTAGTTTTATTTTTGTTTTGCTTTTTGTTGTTTGTTTTAAGTTTAGTTTTATTTTTGTTTTGCTTCGCTTTGTATTTTTGCTTTGTTTTATTTTGCTTTGCTTTTGTTTTGTTTTTAAAAGTTTAGTTCAGTTCTATTTTTGTTTTGCTTTGCAGTTTTGTTTTGTTTAGAGTTTTTTTAAGTTTAGTTTAGTGTTATTTTTGTTTTGATTTGCTTTGCATGTTTTATTTGTTTTATTTTGTTTTGCTTTTTTAAAGGTTTAGGTTAGTTCTGTTTTTGTTTTGCTTTGCTTTGAATATTTGTTATTTTGTTTTGTTTTGTTTCTCATCTTTAAAATCCCTTTTAATAACTCAAAGTGTAATGTTACCTATGTTTAGACCCCAGGTATAAAACCACCATGAATTAATAGGTTTTGGAATTAGATAGAGAGAAATTTTAAAAGAATGTAAAGGGAAAACTAAGATTAATTTCAATTTGTTAAATTACTTTCATACATGCACCATAAAAAAAGTTCAACAGAACATGAGGGTTAATTATCTACAGTATATTCAAGACATTTAATTTGCTCAAATGTAGCTTTCTTTTTTAAGCGTCAATCATAATGGTGATAGATTTGTTGCCACCATCTGCATGACCTATTGTACTGCAAATTAATTCCCACACGACTGACTGGTGAAAAGAAAAGAAACGGCTCCTCTAAAGAATTCCTAATAAGTTCCTCTTCTTCTTTGTTATAAAATAACTGCTCTAATGTGGCAAAACAGAAGTAGCCTTTCTACAAAGCAAAACAACACAAGGCTTTTTTCCCGCTACCCTGCCCCCTCACTCCACTCCTCCACACCGCCACCCTCTTTTGTCTCTCTCTCTCTGTTTTTCTCAGTCTCTCTTTTCCTCACCTCTTCTCCCTGCATTTTATTTCGCAGAGGTGAAATTGAGTCCTGGAGTCTGTCAGGTCTCGTCCAACTCTCTCAAGGTGAGAGGACATGCCTCCCCTGGCCCGGTGCCGGTGGGTTCTCCCATCTCGCAGAACCGTTTAGGGAGATGGGACGGACAGTGAGAGTGACAAGGAGGTCAGTTCCACGGCTTCCGGGGAGAGCAGATGGCCCTCGGTGTGGGCTTTTTTGTCCATCATTGTTTTTCCTTTGCTTCGTTTTTTTTTTCCAGGGGAATGTGCTGAGAACACAATAGCCTGGAGTGAGTGAGTTAGAGCTCCTGGCAGGGAGAAGGCCAATGCAGAGCTCTGGATGTTGGGTCTAAATCCCCTTTACCTCAGGGAGGGACTAACAGCTCTCTTCCAGCCAAGGTTACTAAAGACCCATCCAGCCATTGCGCTGTTTAACCCAAAGAGAAAGTAACGACCTGGCGTACCCTGCAACATTCAAGGGTAACTTGTCCTTAACTTGCTATTTTAATTATATATTTAAAGGGATAGTCCTCCAAAAATTAAATTCTGTCATCATTCACTCACCCTGCGTGGTTTAGCCGATGCAGTGAAAGTCAGTCATTATCTTTCATTTTTCAAAATTTCTTCTTATCTTGCAAAGAAGAAAGAAAGTCATAAAGGTTTGAAATGACATTAGGTGGGTAAATGACGATAAATAAAATTTAATTTTTTTTCTGTGAGCTTTTCAGCTTTATGTTTTGTTTTTTTATTCATTTTCCTAGATTCAATGCAGCGCATGTGATTACTTTTATTTACTTATTTTATATGATGTTTTATTAACAAGGTTCGGGAGGAGCACGATCAGATAATCAATCCATTCGGCACAGGTGCAACTCGTTTAACCAATCATTGAATTAGCGCATCATCTATATATTGCCAGCCGTCTTACCTCCATCCAGCGACAGTTTCTTGGCATCCCTCCTCCACCCCTACTCCCCACTTCTAATCTGTTTCTATCCTAAACTAGCAGGGGGAGTTCTCTGGGTCCGGCCTGTATTCCGGGCCCGGAACCCTTCCCCAGGACAGCATGCCAAAATATGCTTATTACTCGCTCAAGCAGATTAGATGTAAGGGCGAACTCGTGAAACTGTATATGCGCTGCACATAAACATTATTTATAATAGTTGTGAGTAGTTTTTACGCCATCTGATAGTAGAAGACAGGTGCAGTCACTTCCCAGGAAACTGCTGGGTGTGTCTTTCTCCCAAAGTGACATCTGCTGACGCTGTTAAAACCATAAAATAACAAACATCGAATATAACAGCGTCTACAAATAATACTGCCTGGAGCATGTTTACACCTGTTGTTTATACGCTGACACAAAAGTGTGTCTGTCAGGTCTGAAGTGTGTGTTTTTATTTTAAAGATGATAAGAGGCCGTAAAAAACTGAAGTAAGACATCACTGGAACTTTGAACATGCCTCAGACCCCCAGGCAATTATGCTCAGGACATGGAGAAAGTCGTTTCCCTTTGTCAGGAGCAACACACTGTGGCGTTGCATTTTAAAGGAAGTTCTAGGTAATTGAAAAAGGGAAATCCGAGAAGTGTCCGTGAAGTGCTTTTGTAATGATTGTTCAGTTCTTCTCCTTTCATGCATGAAGGAGTTCCCCTTTGCTCTTTTAAGACTGTGGAGAGGAATAAGAACGGGTGCACTTCTCTGAGAAGCATTATCGGTTTGATATACGCTTCTCCAAAAGTGACCCTCAAGCTATTACTTAACGTAACCTCGAACTGCTCGCATTAGCAAAGCAGGTAGAATGTAGTTTGTTCTGATGAGAACAAAGAGTGCAGAGTATGAAACGTCTTGTATGTCTTTGTTATGTAAAAATGCACACATACAAGTTTTAGATGAATATCACCAATGGAGTCAAATGAGTTGAAATGTTCTTCAAAGTAAGTCAGGTTTGTAATGACATGGGGGTGACTAAGTGATGACGGAATTTTCTTATGTGTAAACTATCCCTTTAAATGCGCAGAAAAAAAGAAAACGTCTTGTCACGGGTCATAAACTAATGAAACATGAAACCAGTGTTGCTATTGAACATATTAATGTTAATGAGCCAAATAATACTGTAATTTTTTCATTGATGGCATTTTAAACATTTCTCTAGGGATTAACGTCACTCGACAATTAAACGCACAGCAGAGCGTGACAATCGCAAGAGAGCCGCCGTCATAAAAGACATGGTCACTTTACACTCAAAGAGACAGATCGTATGTCTCATGAGATTGATCACATATGTACACACCTATACAAATTCACGTCTGCCTGTGCGCCACATCTGGAACCGCACATTTGCGTTGTACAAAAGTAAAATATGTTTCCCCCATTTTGAGTGTCTTAAACTCAAATGATGCAAAGACAACATACTTTCAACTTTACAATGCAAAGGTTTTTTTTGTTTTTGTTTTTTGTGGGTCTCATCGCTCACTTCTCTCCCTTGACGTATGGATTCACATTTCAGCCCAGTTCTCAGAATTGTAACTTTATATCTCATAATGTGATCTTATACCTTGCAATTATGACATTGTTTCTTAAAATTGTGAAATTATTCATCATAAACTCATCTATATATTCTATAGTGACTTTATTTCACGTAATTGCAATTTACTATTTTACAGTAAGACTTTAAATTAGTGTATATCACAATTTTACTTTGCATCTTGCAATTACAATATGTTTTATTGTAATTTCAACTTAATGTATTATAATTTCTAATTCATGTCTCATAATTGTGACTGTTTAAAGTAGATGTCATTGCTCACTTTTCTCCCTTGACTTATGGATTCATATTTCCGCCCAGTTCTCAGAATTGTAACTTTATATCTCATAATGTGGCTTTATATCTTGCAATAATGACATTGTTTCTTGAAATTGTGCATGTATTCATCATAAATTAATCTATATATTTTATAGTGACTTCATTTTACGTACAGTAATTGCAACTTACTATCCTACAGTAAGACTTTAAATTTGTGTATATCAAAATTTTAGTTTACTTCTTGCAGTTACAATATGACTTTTTTGGTACAATTTCAGCTTTATGTATTATAATTTCTAATTTATTTCTCATAATTGTGGCTTTTTTTTAAGTAGGTGTCATTGCTCACTTCTTCCCCTTGTCGCATGGATTCATATTTACACCTAGTTGTAACTTTATATCTTATAATGTGACTTTATACCTTGCAATTATGACATGGTTTGTTAAAATTGTGCATTTATCCATCATAAATGAATCTATATATTCTATAGTGACTTTATTTTCATGTAGTTGCAATTTACTATCTTACCATAAGACTTTAGCTTAGTGTATATCACAATTTTACATACATCTTGCAATTACAATATGATTTTTTTGTAATTTCAACTTAACGTATTATGATTTCTAATTAATTTTTCATAATTGTGACTTTTTTTAAGTAGGTGTCATTGCTTACTTCTCTCCCTTGTCCTAATGATTCATATTCACGTCTAGTTATCAGAATTGTAACTTTATATCTCATAATGCGACTTTATACCTTGCAATTATGACATTGTTTCTTGAAATTGTGCATTTATTTTATAGTGACTTTATTTCTCATAATTGCAACTTACTATCTTACAGTAAGACTTTAAATGTGTGTGTATATCACAATTTTACTTTACATCTTGCAATTACAATATGATTTTTTTTTGTAATGTCATCTTTATGTATTATAATTTCTAATTTATTTCTCATAATTGTGACTTTTTTAAGGTGTCTTTGCTCACTTCTCTCCCTTGACGTTTGGATTCATATTTCCACCCAGTTCTTGAAATTGTAACTTTATATCTTATAATGTGACTTAATACCTTTCAATTATGATATTGTTTCTTGAAATTGTGAATTTATTCATCATAAATTAATCTATATATTTTATAGTGACTTTATTTCATGTACATTAATTGCAACTTACTATCTTACTGTAAGACTTTAAATTTGTGTATAACACAATTTTACTTTACATCTTGCAATTACAGTTTTTTTTTTTTTAGGCGTCATCGCTCATTTCTCTCCATTGACATGTGGATTCATATTTTCACTCAGTTCTCGAAATTGTAACTTTATATTTTATAAAGTAACTTTATACCTTGAAATTATGACAATGTTTCTTGAAATTGTGCATTTATTCATCATAAATTAATCTACATATTCCTTATTGACTTTATTTCACGTAATTGCAACTTACTATCTTACAGTAAGACTTTAAATTTGTGTATATCACAATTTTACTTTACATCTTGCAATTACAATATATATTTTTTTTTAACTTTGACTTATTTTTTAAGAAGGTGTCATTGCTCACATCTTCCCCTTGATGTATGGATTCACATTTTTGCCCAGTTCTCGAAACTGTAAATTTATATCATATCATTTGACTTTAAAACACTTAATTTTTTTCCTGATAAATTATTATTATTTTAAATTTGTATATCACAATTTTACTTTACATCTTGCAATTACATGATTTTTTTGTAAATGTAACTTTATGTATTCTAATTTCTACTTTATTTCTCAAAATTTGTGACGTTTGCAGCTGTGACTTTATATGCTGCACTTATGGCATTGTTTCTTGTAATTGCAATTCATTTTTTAATAATAATTGTAACTAACCTTAAAGGAGCACTCCATTATTTTTGGAAATAGGCTTATTCTCCAACTCCCCTGAGTTAATAAGTTGAGTTTCACCGTTTTGAAATCCATTCAGCCGTTCTGGTGATATCACTTTTAGCATAGCTTAGCATAGATCATTCAATCCTATTAGACCAATAGCATCGCATTCAAAAATGACCAATGAGTTTCGATATTTGTCCTATTTAAAATTTGACTCTTCTGTAGTTATATCGTTTACTAAAACCGGCGGAAAATGTAAAGCTGCGATATTCTAGGCCGATAAGAAACTACACTCCCTTTCCGGTGTAATAGTCAAGGAAGTTTGCTGCCATAATATGGATGCAGCAGAGTCAAGTTTTAAATAGGACAAATATCGAAACTCGTTGGTCATTTTTGAATGCAGTGCTATATTGGTCTAATAGGATTCAATGATCTATGCTAAGCTATGCTAAAAGTGATATTGCCAGAACAGGATAATGGCTGGATGGATTTCAAAACGGTAAAACTCAACTTATTAACTCGGGGGGGAGTTGGAGAATGAGCCTATTTCCAAAAAAAAGTGTTCCTTTAAAATGAGAACTATATTTTGTAATTGTGGATTTCTCATAATTGGGACTGTATTTCTTGTAATTATGACTTTATATCTCATAATTTGACTATATATTGCTATTATGAAGTATTTATGTAATTACAGTTTTATTACAGTTTTGATTGTTCATATTTAGGATTTTATAGCCGACATCAAAATAAATCAATTATTATTTGATAAAACACTATTAAAGGGACAGCCCAGCCAAAGGAATTTGAATTTTGTCATCAAGTACCATCCTTATGTTATTCCAAACCTGTATGAATTAGTTTCTTTTGCCAAACACAAAAGACATTATTTTGAAGTTTCAGTTCCCATTGACTTCCATTGTGGTTTTTGCCCATATACAGTGGAGGTCAATGGGAACTAAAACCATTGTTACCAAAATTCTTTAGAACATTTTCTTTTGTGTTCCAGAGAAAAAAGATAGCCTTACAGGTTTGGAACAACATGAGGGTGAGTGAACTGATTAGCATCAAAGGTGACCACCAAGGTGTTTTTTAATAAACTAGATGCAAATTTTCGAAATTTTGCATTTAATCTGCAGGGACATGTTTGAATTGACATGGCACTTCTGATGTGAACGATCAGGGAGTGGATGTGAGTAACCTGTATGTCTTGTTAGAGAGAGAGAGAGAAAGAGCGATTGGGGGATGTCACTGCATCCTTCAACAGGGGCTCAGGTGTGGCCAAATATGCCCAGCGCTGCCGCTTTCTCATGCACGCAGCCTTCATTACACACTCTCTTTGAAACTTGAGGCCAATTCATCTCTGCTCGCACGTTTTTCTGCTTTCCACCATTATACTCAGATATGCAAGCGTGTCTAAGTCATGTGAGCATCACCCACACACTTGTTTAAGGCATAACCCTCCACAAATGAAGTCCCCATGATGCGTTCACTCACAATAGCACCTTTTTCACAATTGCTCTGGTTTGCAACCCTTCTCCCAGGTCGCCACGTGCAGATAAGTGGACAGTCAGTCAAACAAAAAGCGACATGAATTCTGAATACATATTCACACAAAAGACAAGTCACGGATGTGAGACACACACGGTCGTCCCTCATGGAAACACAAAAGAGCGCATGGACGGCCGACAGAAATCTGGCGACCAGGCTGTCTTGGGGGTCTCTCAAAAGTTGTTTGGTTTTTTTTTTTTTGATTGAAACATGTGGTTGTCACTGGATGTTATTTAAGGACTCGAGACAAAAAGGGGGGCTTGTTTTTGGCATGCACTCGCAAAGCTGTCAGTACAAATGAAGCTATTCTTGATTGTTTTTTTTTCTTTTTCGTGCTCAGAAAAACACCAGAGAATGTTCAAAATGACCAATAGTTGATGAGGTGATAAGAGCCCCAGTTGGGGGGCAGACAGGTGGGGGGTAAATCTGCTAACTGCACCCCTGAGGGTTGGGTTGGGCTGGGGCAGGGAGGGGTCAGCCTGATGAAATACAGGCTGATGACCCCATAACCCCGGACTAAAGGACAGGAGATCAGAATACAACTCAGCGCCTATAATGGAAATCAAAAACCTGGAAATTAAATGAAGATTTAATTAATGCAAAATCTGCTTCCTAATGAGGCACTGAAAGCAGCTCCCTCTTATAAACGCTTGCGTCCTCTAGGGAGTGATACACACATATTGTATTTACATTATACTCCTCCCACACACACATATGTGCGTGCCCACACACACAGCTCGTGTCATCGGCAGATATACTTTCCCTTGTGTGTGCTTTTATTAAATCGCGTCTAGTATGTCACTGTAGTGTTAAACAAGACAATACATTAATAAATAGATGTATATATAATATTATCAATCTTTTTTTTTCAGCAAAAGTGCATTTAATGAATCATAAGTAAATGATTTTTCAAATCATCAAACAATTCTGAAACAATAAAGTCAAAACATAAGCAGCACATCATTTTTTCTAATATGTGACCCTGGACCACAAAACCAGTCTTAAGTCGTTGGGATATATTTGTAGCAATAGCCAAAAATACATTGTATGGGTCAAAATTATAGATTTTTCTTTTATGTCAAAAATCATTAGGAAATTAAGTAAAGATCATGTTCCATGAAGATTTTTTTGTAAAATTTCTACTGTAAACCTATCAAAATGTAATTTTTGATTAGTAATATGCATTGCTAAGAACTTAATTTGGACAACTTTAAAGGTGTTTTTCTCAGTATTTTGATTTTTTGCACCCTTAGATTTCAGATTTTCAAATAGATGTATCTCGGCCAAATATCGTCCTATCCTAACAAACCATACATCAATAGAAAGCTTATTTATTGAGCTTTCATATGCTTTTCATGATGTATATATCTCAGTTTTGTAAAATTTAACCTTATGACTGGTTTTGTGGTCCAGGGTCACATATAACTAATTTTATCGTATTTTTCATCAAAAAATGCAGTCTTGATGAGCATAAAATTTAAAAATATTACTAAAACATCTTACGTAGAATCTTTGAAAATTTGTGTTTTTATTTTATTGTCAGAAAATGTATCAAAGTGACATACTATACAAGTTCTAAGAACTATATATCAGTCATACCAAAAATTATTTAGACACCAGATATATAATTTTTAATATTTTTTACTGGGTGCAGGACACTATAGTGTATTTATGTAAGTGAAGATGGCCAAAAAAAAAAAAGTAAACTTTGACATATTATACCCAAAAATTCTTCATACAGTGGACTACCAGTAAAATTGATTAAACAAAAAATTTATTTGACACTGTTTTGTTACATACCTTTCTAATAAAGGTATCTATTATCAAGATGAATTTGTTCTGACACAGTTTTAACTCTTGAATTCTTGTCATAAACTATAGAGAATAAACTGATAATGTGAAATTTTTGAAGGTTTTTTTGTGATTATCAAGTGGAATTTGTTCTGACACAGTTTTAACTCTTGAATTCTTGTCATATTTTATTACCATTTTCTAAACTATAGCGAATAAACTGATAATGTGAGAAATTTTTGAAGGTGTCTGAATACATTTTGGTTTTACTGAAATTAATTTGTGATTATCAAGAAGAATTTGTTCGGACACAATTTTACTCTTTAATTTTTGTCGTATTTTATAAAAAATTTCTATAGCGAATAAACTGTTATAATGCAAGACATTTTTAAAGTTATCTGAATACATTCTGGTTTTACTGAAATTAATTTGTGATTATCAAGAGGAATTTGTTCAGACACAGTTTAACTTTTGAGTTTTTGTCGTATTTTATTAGCATTTTCTAAACTATAGTGAATAAACTGTTATAATGTGAGACATTTTTGAAGTTATCTGAATACATTTTGGTTTTACTGAAATTAATTTGTGATTATGAAGATGAATTTGTTCTGACACAGTTTAACTCTTAAGTTTTTGTCATATTTTATTACCAAATAAACTGATAATGTGAGAAAAGTTGAAGGTGTCTGAATAAATTCGGGTTTGACTGTATATTAAATAAGTACAGTATATACAATAAGTATTTTTTTTCTTAATGAGCCTCAAAAAGCTTGACTTAATGTTTTAATGTGTGTGTATAATATGTGAGCAGTGAACTTATGAAAAGTGTTGCTAAATTGTTAATGTCCAGCAAGAAATAGGTAGTTAATAATAAAAGCAGTTACCTTACTATCAAGTTAATCTTTTAGGCGCTTTAGTCTGGTTTTCAACCTTTCAGCCTTTTGCAGTTGGCACTTAAATTGTCCTGCAGTGTGACAAATGAATTTTAATAGTCCTAATATTCCATGTAACCACTCAGTTAATATGAGGTCATAAAAACAGCATGTATAATTATACAAGTATTTTAAATATAATTCTAAATGAAGTGCATCCTGCCACACTGCAGGTTAACAACTCAAATTAAATTTTTAATCAGCGTCATCAGATGTATTTTTAAAGACTTTGTTTTACATGTAGAAACATCATAACCCATCTTGTTGTCTTCTTGCCAAAATGTGTCCTGCTGCAGGGAGTGATAATGCCCCCTACGCCACTGTTTGCTTATTCGATAGAGTGGATCAGTGTGTGTGAATCAGCACTTCAAACACAGAGAGATAATCAGACATGTACACACACAGTCAGAACCATCACTCCACGCTGCCAAACTCCAAAGTCTGTCTCAAACAGTCGAAGTTTTGTGACCCTTATCCTCAAGCAGATCTATGCCACTAAAAAGGGACCAAAAAACCCCAACGATCTGTTTCTTAGCAATAACACTGACATTCTTCCGCTGGTCTGTGTTAGTGCTAGGGCAGGTGAAAAAGTTGAAGGTGAAAGCAGGTAGTAACCCATGCTCTCTGTCTGACTTTGGCATTTAGTGGCGCTTCTAAACTGTGTCTTGTTTTGACAGATAGGAGCAAAATTAGCACTTGACCTATCTGATGTGACATTCCACCCCACCCTTTCCCTTACGCACGGCGCAAACGCTTTATGAGGGTGGTATCCTTCTCTCTCCACAGGCCTTTATTTCTAAAAGAAAAGAGGGGATGAGAGAGGAGAGCAGAAGGGGGAGAGGTGAGAATAGATTATTGTGTGTGGGTGTTTGGTTCAACACACACAGCACATGTCTCCCCCTGCTGGTCAAGGCATGCTATTGAGAAGTCTTTCAAGAACTCGAAATTCATTGAAAGCAAACATATTTGCACTATAGTTTGTTAATATTCACCTTATTGTTATTGTAAGACTTGAATGTGCTTCCGGTGTCATCTGCCTAAAATCTGTTACGCTGCTTGATATTACAAATTGGTATTTCTAATCATATTATTTAAGGACAAGTAGTTTTAGTGTTTACTGCACACTGCTATTCTTCCAGTTATTTACCTAAAGCAGGTAATGAATCTGAAGTCTTGCACATTCACATTGCAAAATAAGGTGAATATGATATAACTTAGATAGGTTAGACATTATATTGAATTAAATGTTGATTAAAATGAGGTTGTGAGGGGTAAACATACAGTTTTTACAATGGCACACACTGTAAGACGCTCCTAGATCACATAAATTTGATTTTGAAATCGCAACTTTCAAACAACTTAGTAGACTTTTTGTCTACTAAAAGTCTTAGGAATTATGAAAGACGTTTCATTAGCTGAGGAATTGGCATGTTGTTAAACAACATTACAGTCTATTGTATCCACTGTATTTCTATCCCTCAGAGCTTTGCATTCCTTTGTCAAATCTGATTTAAAAGACTTTGCATAGTTTATAGCATACTTGGTGTGACCCAAAATAAAGGCACTAAAGTGAAACATTTAAAATATCATATAGGTCCACAGTTAGAGCTTTATGCAACAATTCACATAAAAATTAAACAGAAATCAATATTTGATGTGATAATTTCTTGCTGGCATCTTGCAACGGTATTAAAGGTTTAGTTAACTTCCAAAATAGAAATTTCCTGATAATTTACTCACCCCCATGCCATCCAAGATATTCATGCTTTTCTCTCTTCGGTCGAAAAGAAATTAAGTTTTTTGAGGAAAACATTCCAGGATTTTTCTCCATATAGTGGACTTCAGTGGGGATCAACGGGTTGAAGGTCCAAATTGCAGTTTCAATGCAGCTTCAAAGGACTCTACACAATGCCAGACAAGGAATAAGGGTCTTATGCAGTGAAATGATTGGTCAAAAAATTATATACTTTTTAACAACAAATGCTTGTCTTGCACTAACTCTGCAATCCGCACTACAACTTCATGCATTAAGTAATATAATCCTAAATAGTAATTAAGAGCTTTGCTTTTGTATTTGTTGAAAATTAAACATGGCGCTAAGGCATATAGACTCAAATCAATAGAATATTTGATATATATGAGAAGGCTTCCTTTGACAGACTAGAAAAACACAAAGCAGTTTTTGATTTGGGGGACTCAGTATCTAGATTTCTTCCATGTCATATTCTAATCTCATCCCAGAGGCATTTGACCTAAAGTCTTTTAAAAGACTTAGCATATTTTATAGCATACTTGGTGTGACCCAAAATAAAGGCACTGAAATGAAGCATTTAAAATATCATATAGGTGCACAATCATAGCTTTATGTAACAATTCACACGAAAATTAAACAGAAATCAATGTTTGATGTGATAATTTCTTGCTGGCATCTTGCAACGGTATTAAAGGTTTTGTTAACTCCAGAATAAAAATCTCCTAATAATTTAGTCACCCCCATGCCATCCAAGATGATCATGCCTTTCTTTCTTCAGTTGAAAAGAAATGGAGTTTTCTGAGGTAAACATTCCAGGATTTTTCTCCATATAGTGGACTTCAATGAGGATCAACGGGTCGAAGGTCCAAATTGCAGCTTCAAAGGACTCTACACAATGCCAGATGAGGAATAAGGGTCTTATGAAGTGAAATGATCGGTCAAAAAATTATATACTTTTTTAACAACAAATGCTTGTCTTGCACTAACTCTGCGATGCGCATCTACGACTTCATGCATTAAGTAATACAATAATAAAATGTAATTAATAATAAGTTAAACAACATTACAATCTAGTGTATCCACTGTATTTCTATCCCTCAGAGCTTCGCTTTTGTATTTGTTGAAAATTAAACATGGCTAAAGCATATAGACTCAAATCAATAGAATATTGATATATATATGAGGAGGCTTTTTGCCCTAATATCAAGTTGTTTTGACAGACTAGATAACGGCAAGCAGTTTTTGATTTAGGGTATTCAGTTTGTAGATTTCTTCCATGTCATATTCTAATCCCATCCCAGAGGCATTTGATCTAAAGTCTTTTAAATCTGATTTAGAAGACTTAGCATACTTTCTAGCATACCTGGTGTGACCCAAAATAAAGGCACTGTCTTTGTCTTGCACCAACTCTACAATGTGCATCTACGACTTCATGCATTAAGTAAATACATTGGAAAGATCATGCAGCTCTTCATCTGTGTACTTCAGTTCAAAAATGTAGGGGTACACTTTTAAAAATAAAGGTGGTTCATGATGCCATAGAAGAACCTTTTTGTCTAAATGGTTCCATAAAGAACCTTAACATCTGAAGAACCTTTCCATTTCATAAAAGATTCTTTGTGGTAAAAGAAGATTCTTCATATTATAAAAAGGTAAGAAAGAGATGGTTCTTTGTGGAACCAAAAATGGTTGTTCTATGGCATCGCTGTGAAGAACCTTATAAATCACCTTTATTTTTAAGAGTGTAGGGTAGGTGGGGTAGGGCAAAAAGGTATATACTTTTTTTATTTTTTGAAAATGACAGATCATTTTGATCGATAAATCCCTTATTCTTTGACTAGGATTGTGTAGAGCCCTTTGAAGCTGCATTGAACCTTCAAGCCACTGGGTCCCATTGAATCCACTATATGGAGAAAAATCCTAGAATGTTTTCCTCAAAAACCTTTACTTCTTTTCAACTGAAGAAATAAAGACATGAACATCTTGGATGACATAGGGGTTAGTAAATTATCAGGAAATTTTAATTCTGGAAGTGAACTAATCCTTTAATACTGCATATATTTGTTAGAAAGTTCTCCATAATGCCGTGAACGATTGAATGCTTGTCATTTGAGATGCAATAGCTTGTCATTTCCTGGGTTATGTAGGAGATTAGTGATCTAACTGCTGTTTCAGCCTTGTAGTACTTTTCCCCCTTGACCTCAGATGTCTTAGTAAGACTCTGCCATATGTCTGAGTGTCTTTATTAAATGCTCACACAATTTCAGCATGCTTTACAGCTTAAGGCCTGGCATATTTTTTAAATCGTGCTTTCAACTTAATAAAATGGCATACGTTCAGCCGTCACGGCAATCTCCTTAGCTTAACTTGAAGATTTTTGTAAGCGTCTCTGACCACTGAAACAAAGTCATTTCATCACTGCAAGCAATCCCAAAAGTGCTTCTTTTAGATGATTGGAAAATCCATTGTCTCCATGTCTCATGATTAAACTAGTTTTAGTGAAATTAGGACAATGTAGACTTGTCCTCACGCTTAGATTCTTCTTCATTTTACTGAGAAATTTGATCAAAGAAAAAGCACAGGCGGAGGATTTGAAAAATCTGAGTGACAATATTCATTTGCCGAGATGATCGGCGAATACCTCGCTCGATTTAGATAAAGTAGTCAATGTGTAATCTCTGCTGGAATCAGGACGAGCATCTTAACCAAAAGAGACTGGCACGAAAATCACAGGGTAGAGTGTGTAATGCAGGTTTGAGGAAGTTATAAGCAGAAGTGTGAAAGGAAGTGTCCACAGGAATAATAATAATAATAAAAACAGTAGAAAATAGTCTTTTGCCACTGGTGATATCATGTTTGGAATCCTTTTGCAACTCAGAGAAAGAAAAGAAAAAATATAACTGTAATATTATATATATCTTGATTATCTTACGATATTACTTCATATCTCACAAAGTGACTTTGAATCTCACAGGTGCAACTTTCTTTCACATAATGGAAGCTTTATAGTTCACAATATCTTACAGTATTACTTTATATCTCGCCATGTGACTAAATCTCTCAATTGCAACTCTGTTTCTCATAGTGGCAGCTATATAACTCACAATTGCGACTTTATAACTCACAATATCTAACTTTATATCTTGACTTTAAATCTAACAGTTGCAACTTTGTTTCTCATAATTGCGACTATGACTCACAACTGCAACATTTTAACTTAAAAATTTTTACAATGTCACTTTATATTAATTGCAACTTTGACTTTAACTCACAGTTGCTACTTTGTTTCTAATAACTGACTCACAATTTTAATATTATGTTATATCGTGTAGTTTGACTTTATAACTCACAATTGCAACTTTTTCAGTTGCAACTAATAACTGCAACTTTTTAACTCACATTTTTAACTTACAATATTACTTCATATCTCACAATGTGACTATCACAATTGCAACTTTCTCATAACTGCGACTTTAAACCTCACAATATCTAATAATATTATTTTATATCTCACTAAAGTATGTGACTAAATTTTGCGGTGGCAACTAAAAAACTCACAATTGTGACTTTATATCTCACAATATCCAACAGTCACAACTTAACAGTTAAAGTCTCAACTGTGTTTCCCATAATTGCAACTATAACTCACATTTGTGACTATAACTCAGAAAATCTTAAAATATTGCTTTATATTGCAACTTCGCGATAAACTGTGACTTTAAAACTCACAGTTACTCATATCTAACATTACTTTATTTCTTAATTTGATTCTCACAATTGCAACTTTTTCAGTTGCAACTATAACTGCCACTTTTTGACAACATCTTTCAATATTACTTATCTTGCAATCACAATTGCATTTTTTTTACTTACATCACCTTACAATTTCACTTCATATGTGACTATCACAATTGCAACTTTCTCATAACTGTGACTTTATAACTCATAATTGTGACTTTATAACTCAAAATATTTAATATTTAATTATTTTATATCTCGCTATGTGACTAAATCTCACAATTGCAACTGTTTCTCATTGTGGCAACTATATAACTCACCATTGTGACTATAAAACTCACAGTATCTAATAGTATTCTGTTTATATCTTAAAATGTGAATTTAAATCTAACTTTATAACTTAGAAAATCTTATATTACTTCATATTTCATAATTGCAATTTTGTTTCAATAAGCTGTGACTTTAAAACTCACAGTTGCTACTCACAATATCTTATATTACTTTATATCTCGCAATTTGCTTTTTCATAACTTTGACTCTCATAAATCACAATTGCAACTTTGTTTCGATAAGCTGTGACTTTAAAACTCACAGTTGCTACCGTTTCTAATAACTGTGATTTTTTTTTACTCACAATATCTAATATTACTTTATATTTCTCAATTTGACTCTAGTTGCAACTTTTTTTCTCATAACTGACTTTATAACTCACAATTGCAACTTATTCAATTACAACTAATAATTGCAACTTTTAAACTCACATTTTACAATATTACTGCATATCTCGCATTGTGACTATCACAAAGGTCTTATAACTGTGACTTTTTTAACTCATAATTGCAACTTTATAACAGAAAATATTACTTATATCTGGCTGTGAATAAATTACAACTTTTGTTGCACAATTGCAACTTTCTTTCTCATAGTGGCAACTATATGTCATACAACTAACCCAGCATTATAACTTTATAAAACTCACAATATCTAACAGTATTTTGTTTATATCTTGAAATGTGAATTTAAATCTCAGAGTCACAATTTTGTTTCCCATAATTTCTACTTTATAACTCAGAAAATCTTATATTACTTTATATACACAGTTGCAACTTTGTTTCGATAAGCTTTGACTTTAAAACTCACAGTTGCTACTGTTTCTAATAATTGTGATTTTTTTTACTCACAATATCTAATATTACTTTATATTTCTCAATTTGACTTTAGTTGCAACTTTTTTCCCATAACTGTGACTTTGTAACTCACAACTGCAACTTATTCAATTGCAACTGCAACTTTTAACAGTCACAGTTGTGACATTATAACTCACAATATCTAAAAAAATATTGTTTCATATCTTGCAATGGAAATTTGAATCTCACATTTGCAACTTTGTTTCTTATATTAGCCATTATAATTCACAACGTGTATATGTCGACTACAAATCGCAGTATGACTTTTAAACTTGTAATTGCTACTTTTCAGCAATTACAAAAAAATGTTTGCAATCAAAAGTCAGAGATTTTATTGTGATCAAAACATTTTCACTAAATTCTTCCAAAAAGAAATGATCTGGGCTATTTTATCCCCATTTTTATAATGGTTTACGGTTCAGCATTTTCATTGCATGTCATCAGTTGTCTTATTTGTGTCTATTTTTTTTATTTCTCCCCAGGAATTTTAGTAGAAACATCTGTAACAAAGCTGGAGGTTGCTGAGGACTCGCAAGCTATGAAGCAATGTCTGAGCAACAACATTTTCCTCTGGAAAGCGGAACACAGAGGACAGAACCTGAGTTCAGCAGGAGCCAGGCGGCTGTGAGGTCGGAGAGGTGCATTATTTAGTGGGACAGAAGGAGTTCGCGGGCTGGAGGAGCGAGCGTGTGTTCACAGGGCAGGAGGAGAGATGCGGGCGGAGGGGTGAGTGTCTCAGGTGCGAGTCAGGAGTTTCAGCTCAGCGGCTCTCTGATCAGCCAACAAGCACATCACGCCGCGTTAGCACTGGGTAGGTGAACAGACTGTCGCATCGTGTAAAGGAACGGACACTGTTTCCTGTGGTTCTAATGCCAGAACTGAGTGGGGTGCAGGAGTGCGAGAGAGAGAGGGAGTAAAAGAGATAGATGGAGAGAGAGAGGGGAGTTCAGCATGAGCAGACAGATGGAAATTACCCTGGCAAGGTATCAGAGAGAAGCTGCAACAAAGACCTTTGTTTAGTTGCTTTAGAATCCCATGTTTTTCGCAAACCATAAGATGACGGCCATGCATATTCATTCACTCATTTGCATGCAAACTTCTGGTCCTGTCCAGATTAGCATTACATTTTTAAAATGCTGTTTCATGTTGCGAGTAAAGAGGAGCACTACCTTAGGCAGTCTCGAGCATCTTTTCAATTAAACACGCGACAAAAGTCCTTCTTTTCAACAAAAGACTCTCATGCCTGATGTCTGAACAGCTCTTACGCACAAGCACGCACATCAGCCGCTCTGGCTAATGCGAACATTTGAATGCGCCGCTTGTAAGCACCTGCGAATACGCAGTCATATCAGAAGAACGATGTCGCGCTTTTTACTCTAAAACAATCTTCTTGCCTCCAGGGTTGTGCAATGTAAAGGCAGGCCCAGTGTACATGGCAAAACACAACAAGCTATTTCACACTACCAATTAGCAATTGTAACATGCTGGCTCTCAAAGCCCCATTAAAATCGCCTGTGGCGTAGGGTACGTCCTCCGTTTTAATAGCTTCTGAAACCCTTTCTGTTGCAGTAGAATGAGCCATTGAGTCCTCGAACAGCAGAAAGATGGACTGGATGTTGCGCCGTTCTGCGGCGTACACTTGGACATCTGGTCAGTGGGACATTTGAGAGCGAGGCTGGACCGCAGAAGCAGGACACCTAGACTTCTATCCAAAGTCAAATGAGTACTCAGAGAGGCTTAATAGGAGGGTTAAAATGGCTGACTTCACTCTAATATGGCCTGCTTTGTCAAGTACCGAGAGTCGGAAGTTGGTGACATTAGAGGAAATTGAACTGGCATGGTAACAAGACTTTCTATGCAGCAATTGCAGCCTTTTTCGTTGCCCAAAATTGCATCAGTAACACTTTTCAAGAAGTTAGTTCATGTATTACTAACTAGAGCAATGAACAATACATGTATTACAGTATTTATTAATATTTGCTAATGTTAGTTCATCAAAATACAGCTGTTCATTGTTAATTCATCTGATACTGACCAATAACCAATAACCAAAAGTACAATTCTTTTTTCCAAATTGAGATTTTTACAACATCTGACAAATAAATGAGCTTTCCAATGATGTACAGTTGGTTGGGATAGGACAATATTTGGCAAAGATACAATCTGAGGGTACAAAAAATCTGAATATTGAGAAAATCACCTTTAAAGTTGTCCAAATGAAGTCATAAGCAATGCATAAAATAATTTAAGTTTTGATATATTTATGCTAGGAAATTAACAAAATATTTTCAGGGAACATGATATTATTATTTACTTTTAATATATATATATATATATATATATATATATATATATATATATATACCATAATAAGGAAACACATTGGTCATATCAGAGATTTTGCCATCATCTAGATTACTACTTAATTAATAATAATAATAATAAATTACAGTAAATCTCAAAATGTATATAAATGTACAACTTACTAGCTGTAAATTCTAATGTTGCAATACCTATGTTTACTTCTAGCATTTAAATGATTGATTTTCATATTTAGGATTTTGTTTTAATTTAATTAAAAACAGCATGCAATCCTAATATTTAATAACAACAGCGTTGTTTTTTCTTTAATTTATT
>NC_133381.1:36189124-36286481 GCF_049309525.1 Garra rufa | reverse complement strand
AAGCTCATAGCGGAGAATGTTTTATCTGACAGCGCTATCCCATTAATGTGGCTTCTTTTGTTTGCGCAGCCTTGTGTCCTATTTAAACCGGAAGGACCGGCCGGACCCTGCACCTCCCCGCAATCCATTTGGAGGGTGCAGGAGGATCGCCACAGAAATAAACTGATTAGCCGATTGCTAACACCTTCAGGGTGTCGGAGGGTTTCTCTGAGAGCGAATCTTCGCTGTAGTCTGCTGCTGTCGTGATAACATTGTTAGCCGTGTCAGTAAAACTGTTGCTCCAAATGTGCAGATCGGCTGAATGCTCTCAACGTTGCTCCTCAAAAGCAGCTCATGATTTAGCGAAGGAGGGGTGGAGGCCGGGCAAGTGAGCGGGCCATGTGTTTGCGAGAGGAGATGGCTCCCTTCGCACCGCCACACACACAGACACACTAGCCAGCCTGCACTGGCCAGGATGAGCGGCTTTTTTGGAGCCAACGGAGAAAACATGGCACAATATGCTGGGAAGTCTGGAGGTGACGGGAGAGCGAGCTGATAAAGGATGACCCGTGAAATCCTGCATTTGCAAACAAACACACGGCTGTTTGATAAAGCTTAGCGAAACACAGCAGGCAGGGAGAGGGAAAACAGATATTACGATCAGGCCTCTTTTTCAGTATCTCTCTTGTGATGCCGAGATAAAGCTGCGCTTCTGATACTGTGCCCAAACTTCCAGCCAATGAGAGCAGAGCATAGTTCTACACACAGAAATTGAATCTTCTTCATCAATTGTGACATTTCAATTGTCGTCTGTGTGTTTGTGTGGGGCAGGTTTGGCCTACAAGAAAAATGGCCTTGTAAACATACTAAATAGTTTTTTTTTAAAGTCTGAAAATGCAAGGAGAGCTAAATTTAAGGGTACGTTTTCTGCAAACAGACTTAGATTTACGGATTATTGGCTCATTATATGAAACAATACAAAGTTAATGGAAAGTTTGCACTATTTAACTAAAATTTCCGCATCTGAAAATAGTAAAAAAAAAATAAAAAATGTCTGAAATGGTTTTGGAGGGCCGTAATCAATGACAGAATCAATGATTACATTACGAATTTAACTTCACAGAAAACATTTGCAAATATGCACTATTTCCATCTAACGAGTCAAACTAAATTGTCATTTCCTGATAAACTGCAACTAAATATCACTTAGTAAAGTAGGAGCAGCCAATGAATTTAATAATTTTCAAATATAATAAATTACTTGGTCATTGCTTTGAGGGCAGGTTTGGCCTACAAGAAAAATGGCCTCGTAAACATACTAAATAGTGTCTTAAAAGTCTTAAAATGCGAGGAGAGCTAAATTTAAGGGTACGTTTTCTGCAAACAGACTTAGATTTTCATTTAGGATTATTAGCTCATTATATGAAACAATAGAAGTTAATGGAAAGTTTGCACTATGTAACTAAAATTTTCGCAACTGAAAATAGTAAAAAAAATGTCCGAAATGGTTTTGGAGGGCCGTAATCATTGACAGAAGCACTGAAGTTTATTTAGCACTTCTCTAGTGACACCAGTGTTTTAGTTGTGTCATAAGTTGGATTTCCATCCAAAGTTACAAATTTAACTTGTGCGCAAAATTTGAATATCATAGAAAACATTTGCGAATAAGTACCGTTTTCATCCAACGAGTCAAAGCGAACAAAATCGTCATTTCCTGATAAACTGCAACTAAATATCACTTAGTAAAGTAGGAGAAGCCACTGAATGTAATAATTTTCAAATATAATAAATTACTTGCTGGGTCATTGTTTTTCAGAGATGCCCAAATTTCCAAAAAAAAAAAAAAAAATGGCCTTGTAAACATACTAAATAGTTTTTTTTTAAAGTCTGAAAATGCAATGAGAGCTAAATTTAAGGGTATGTTTTCTGCAAACACACTTAAATTTACGGATTATTAGCTCATTACATAAAACAATGAAAGTTAATGGAAAATTTGTACTATGTAACTAAAAGTTCCGCAACTGAAAATAGTAAAAAAAAAAAAATGTCCGAAATGGTTTTGGAGGGCCACAATCATTGACAGAAGCACTGAAGTTTATTTAGTGCTTCTCCAGTGAAACCAGCATTTTTGTTGTGTCATTAGTTGGGTTTCCATCCAAAGTTACAAATTTAACTTGTGTGCAAAATTGGAATATCACAGAAAACATTTGCGAATAAGCACTGTTTTCATCCAACGAGTCAAAGCGAACAAAATCTTCATTACCTTAAAAACGGCAACTAAATATCACTTAGTAAAGTAGGAGAAGCCACTGAATGTAATAATTTTCAAATATAATAAATTACTAGCTTGGTTTTCAGAGATAAAGCTGCGCTTCTGATACCATGCCCAAACTTCCAGACAATGAGAGCAGAGCATACACACCGAAATTGAATCTTCTTCATTAATTGTGACATTTTATTTGTCGTCAGTGTGTGTTTGTGTGGGGCAGGTTTGGCCTACAAGGAAAATGGCCTCATAAACATACTAAATAGTAACTCAAAGTCTGAAAATGGCAAAATAGCTAAATTTAGGGATACATTTAGGACAAATATCATTAGCTAATTACAAAAAAAACTGTAAAATTCAGTGGAAAGTATATAATAACTCAAGGCAGTAACAAATTAAACAATATATTTTGTAAACAATTTTTTAAATTTTTCGGGTCATCAGTCACCAAAGTTTGGTAAATATCGGTAAATTTTACCAAGCTGATTACTCACCAAAAAATCCCACAGATCATGTTTTGAAGTAACAAAATGGTTACATCTAACTGCGTGAGTTGTTTACATACTTTTTAAATTAGTCTTCCCATTAAGGTCATTATATTGTTAATTCAGACTCAAATGCGGAACACGCACAAACACAAGAGGCGGGATTTATCGTATGAACCAATCACAGTCGATCATAACCAGTCATATTCAATCATACCAAAAACCACCTCAAAATCATACTTCAAAATGCGCATAAAAACAGTGTGATGGAAACATAGATAATGTTTATGCACACAACGTGGAGAAGCTACATAAGCTATGTTTACATAACCCTATTTTAATGTGCATTTTGATTTATCACATTAGAAACGAGTGATGGAAACACCAAATAAAAAATAAAAAAATCCCTTAATATGCTCACTTGAGGTGGTCAATGCAAAGAACTGGAGATTGAAACGCATTTGGCGAATACATTTTTCCATGCGCATCAAAAATGTGACTATGCACTACAGGTCGGCATAACCTAACTAACCAGCAGGCCGATCTTGTTTCACAGCATCTAAAATGTTGTTATGGTCATTCTGAAATGCCCAAGCAAAGTCTGTGGTCAAAGTGTTTATGTATAATTGCCTCCCAGAACTGTCTTACGTGACAATGAAAATTATTATATTTAGCGGCTTCTCCTATGTTTCTTAGAAGATAATTATCATCAGGAAGTGATGATTTTGTTTTATTTGACTTATTGGATGCAAACAGTGCTTGCAAATGTTTTATGGGATATTCCAATTTTGATTTGGATGCAAACAAAGTAACAAACATTGCAGCTGTGTGGCTGTGCTTTATCATGACCAAAAATTATGGTAGAGTAGCAATATGAAAAATTAGTTTTGGCTGAAATGTAGATCCTTACTACTGTTCTAACCTGAATACACAACACCCCTAACAGCATTCTGAGTTCAGTTACCAAGTTACCCAAATTACAGCATCTAAATTTTTGTGTTTCCGTAAAAAATCATTTTGGTGCATGGCTAAAAATCATTGTGTCTATACAAATATAATGTGACAGGAAGACCCCAGTGTCTTTAAGATAATGTTCACTACATTAAATCCAGATCGTATATTAGCTGAAAGGACTACATATCCTTAACCCAGAAATGTAAAATCCAAGTGATGCCAACAGTATATTTTCTCCTCGTTCCTCTGGCTGCCTGCTACCTCAGCCAATATGGCTGTCATTCAGAATAAGCATGAGAGAGTAGCAATATTAACATTCTACTATAGTCAGACACACAACCATCAGATACGTGTGTTTGTGTGTTTATAGGATTATACCCATTATAAAAATGTGTATAATGACAACTTGATCAAAATGTGTGAGGATAAGTTCATACCATACACTCTTAAAAATAAAGGTGCTTTAAAAAAAGGTTCTTCACAGTGATGCCATGGAAGAACTATTTTTGGTTTTCACACAGAACCATTTAGTCAAAGGTTCTTTAAAGAACCATTTATTTCTTACCTTTTTTATAATAAAAGAACCTTTTTTCACCACAAAGAACCTTATGTGAAACAGAAAGGTTCTTCAGATGTTAAAGGTTCTTTATGGAACCATTTAGACAAAAAAGGTTCTTCTATGGCATCGTGAAGCCCCTTTATTTTTAAGAGTGTATATTAAATTATTTAAAATACATATTAAATACATTTATATGGTGTAATTTATGTATGCAAGTTTTTTTATGCAAAATATATGCATATACTCTGTATGCTTATAAGATTTTATATAGGTTTATATACCATATAGTCAAACCAAAATTTATTCAGACACCTTCAACATTTCTCACATTATTACAGTTTATTTGTTATAATTTAGAAAATGGTAATAAAATATGACAAGAACTCAAGAGTTAAACTTTGTCAATCAATTAATCATGAACAAATGAAGTACAGTCAAACCAAAATTTATTCAGAGACCTTTAAAATTTCTCACATTATCACAAGTTTATTTGCTATAGTTTATAAAATGGTAATAAAATGTGACAAGAACTTTAGAGTTAAGCTGTGTCAGAACAAACGTCTTGATAATGTCAGACAACTTTGATAGAAAGGTATGTAACAAAACATGGTCAGGTCAAAGTGTCAAATCAAATTTTGGGCCCAAATTTTAATCAGTTTTTACTGGTAGTCCACTGTATGAAGAATTTTTGGGTATAATGTCACAGTTTACTTTATTTTGCTATCCTCACTTACATAAATGAACTATAATGTCCTTCACCCGCTAGTAAAAAAGTATCAAAACTTATATCTGGTGTCTGAATATTTTTTGGTTTAACTGTATATGAACATAATAGTAAAATGTACAGTCAAACCAAAAATTATTCAGACACCAGATATAAGTTTTGATACTTTTTTACTCACGGGTGCAGGACACTATATTTCATTTATGTAAGTAACCATAGCAAAAAAATAAAATAAAATAAACTGTGACATTATACCCAAAAATTCAGTGGATTACCTGATAAACTGTGAAAAATGATAAACATTTGGGATCAAAATTTTGATTTGACTCTTGCCTTGACCATGTTTTGTTACATACCTTTCTATCAAAGTTATCTGGTGTCATCAAGATGAATTTGTTCTGACACAGTTTTGAGTTCTTGTCATTTTTTATTACCATTTTCTAAAATATAGCGAATAAAATGTAATAATGTGAGAAAATTTTGAAGATGTCTGAATAAATTTTGTTTTGACTGTATGTGATATATATATAATCCACTTGCACTCCACTAAATAATGACAAAGCTAAATGTGACATTAAATTGCTAAATGTGACATTAAATTGCTAATAGTGTTTTGTGGTGTTTTATATTACCAACAAATGTCCATTAAGTGGAGGAATACTGTCAGAATAATTCTGTAAAAATACAGTAAACATGTAAACATATTTGTGACTATAGACCACAAAACCATTCTTAAGGGTACATTTTTTTTATTTCTACATAATCTGAAATAATAATAATAATAATAATAATAATAATAATAACAAAAAATAAGTTGAATGAATAAGATTTCCATTAATGTATGGTTTGGATAGGACAATATTCGGCCGAGATACAACTATTTAAAAAAATCTGGTGTCTATGGTGCAAAAAAATCTACATTTTGAGAAAATTGCCGTGAAAGTTGTCCAAATTAAGTTCCTAGCAATGCATATTACTAATCAAAAATTAAGTTTTAATATATTTACGGTAGGAAATTTACAAAATATCTTAATGGAACATGATCTTTACTTAATATCGTACAGATTTTTGGCATAAAAGAAAAATAAATTATTTTGACCCATACAATGTATTTTTGGCTATTGCAACAAATATACCCATGCAACTTAAGACTGGTTTTGTGGTCCAGGGTCACATTTACCCGAATTTTAATTTACTCAAACTGTACATTTTACAGTTAGAAACTTTTGTTTACAATGTAAACACATTTACAGTATTATAAGCAAATTCAACAGTCTTTTTCTGCTGAATAAGCAATCCCACGCTGCTACTAAAAACACAGATGAAGAGAAAGCCACATGAAGAATTTACAAGCTAAGAGAAATACTAATATATAAGTGCACAGTGTCACACACAAATACAAAACACTATCATGACAGCATGTGACAATAAAACAATGCAATAAACATTGTACACAAATTTGAGATTTTGGTTTTTCATAAAGTGTTTTTTCAGACTAGTGGAAAGAAAACATTCAAAATACACTGTTAAGTGTTTCTTTTATAGCACTTTATCTATTTGTGTCAATAGATTTCAATTACAATATATATTTTTAAAGGTCGTTTTTTCAAAATAATTTTTTTGTCCTACACTGAGCCATAAATCTCCACTTCAGGAGCACTTACACACACCAAACTTTACATTTTTTATTGCTGACTATATCCTGAAGGTTTTTACAAAGAGATTTGTTCATATATAATTTGTTTGATTTTATACAACATTTTATTCCCCCCAAAAAACGTAAAAAATTATATATTATATATAAAATTATATATTATATATTATATACATTTTCTGCGTGTTCTAAGTATTTTCTGAATTATAGAGTGACCAAATGAGATACCTAAAAATCCTTTCTGTAAAAACAACTCTAATATGTCAAAAAAATTAAACAAGAATTTTGAGTGTTTAGATTTTTGTACTAGAAATGTATGCAAATTAGCTCATATTTCATTAAATAATGCCTTATTTGCATTTTAGAAAACTAATACAAATTTTTTTTTCATTTTTTTTTTATTTACCCTATCCACCTGCAGTGTCTCGCCTTAAATGATAACAAAAACAATTAAGCCAAAAAAAAAAAAAAACGCATCAAATTTAAAGTGTCACACAGGGAATTCTTTCAATGTACAGTCGTGGCCAAAAGTTTTGAGAATTACATAAATATTGGAAATTGGAAAAGTTGCTGCTTAAGGTTTTATAATAGCAATTTGCATATACTCCAGAATGTTATGAAGAGTGATCAGATGAATTGCATAGTCCTTCTTTGCCATGAAAATGAACTTAATCCCGGAAAAAACTTTCCACTGCATTTCATTGCTGTCATTAAAGGACCTGCTGAGATCATTTCAGTAATCGTCTTGTTAACTCAGGTGAGAATGTTGACGAGCACAAGGCTGGAGATCATTATGTCAGGCTGATTGGGTTAGAATGGCAGACTTGACATGTTAAAAGGAGGGTGATGCTTGAAATCGTTGTTCTTCCACTGTTAACCATGGTGACCTGCAAATAAACGCGTGCAGCCATCATTGCGTTGTATAAAAATGGCTTCACAGGCAAGGATATTGTGGCTACTAAGATTGCACCTAAATCAACAATTTATAGGATCATCAAGAACTTCAAGGAAAGAGGTTCAATTCTTGTTAAGAAGGCTTCAGGGCGTCAAAGAAAGTCCAGTAAGCGCCAGGATCATCTCCTAAAGAGGATTCAGCTGCGGGATCAGAGTGCCACCAGTGCAGAGCTTGCTCAGGAATGGCAGCAGGCAGGTGTGAGCGCATCTGCACGCACAGTGAGGCCAAGACTTTTGGAAGATGGCCTGGTGTCAAGAAGGGCAGCAAAGAAGCCACTTCTCTCCAAAAAAAAACATCAGGGACAGATTGATCTTCTGCAAAAAGTAAGGCAAATGGACTGCTGAGGACTGGGGCAAAGTCATATTCTCCGATGAAGCCTCTTTCCGATTGTTTGGGGCATCTGGAAAAAGGCTTGTCTGGAGAAGAAAAGGTGAGCGCTACCATCAGTCCTGTGTCATGCCAACAGTAAAGCATCCTGAGACCATTCATGTGTGGGGTTGCTTCTCATCCAAGGGAGTGGGCTCACTCCCATTTTTGCCCAAAAACACAGCCATGACTAAAGAATGGTACCAAAACACCCTCCAACAGCAACTTCTTCCAACAATCCAACATCAGTTTGGTGAAGAACAATGCATTTTCCAGCACGATGGAGCACCGTGCCATAAGGCAAAAGTGATAACTAAGTGGCTCGGGGACCAAAACGTTGAAATTTTGGGTCCATGGCCTGGAAACTCCCCAGATCTTAATCCCATTGAGAACTTGTGGTCAATCCTCAAGAGGCGGATGGACAAACAAAAACCCACTAATTCTGACAAACTCCAAGAAGTGATTATGAAAGAATGGGTTGCTATCAGTCAGGATTTGGCCCAGAAGTTGATTGAGAGCATGCCCAGTCGAATTGCAGAGGTCCTGAAAAAGAAGGGCCAACACTGCAAATACTGACTCTTTGCATAAATGTCATGTAATTGTCGATAAAAGCCTTTGAAATGTATGAAGTGCTTGTAATTATACTTCAGTACATCACAGAAACAACTGAAACAAAGATCTAAAAGCAGTTGAGCAGCAAACTTTGTGAAAACTAATAGTGTCATTCTCAAAACTTTTGGCCACGACTGTACTTTTTTACTGTAAATAATTATTTGACTTGTTCTAAAAACCTCTTTTAAAATCTAACTATTATTTAACTCCCTGAGGCCGGCTGTATCGCCGGCGATACGAGCTCATTTTTTTTTAGATCAGCGCAAAAGACACTAAAAATGCTCTGTCGGTTTTAGTCATTCAAATTAGAGATATACTACATCATTGGAAACTGTAGAGTGTGTACTTTTATTTGTGCACACTCACAAGAACAGCAGAAAGTTGTGCTTTTTTATTTAGAATAAAGAAAACAAACAGGGTGATTTCTGTTTTCTCCGTCTCCGTGAACTGCTTTTAGAAATGCGTCACTTAAATCATTCAAACTCGGTGAATACTCAGCACACAAACAGAAAAGTGATATCTACTGAAAGATTGAGATTTATGCTTTTAAACGAAGTAAGTTTGATCAAAAACAAATAATCTGTGATAAATTAATCTATATGAAACCAAGGAGATGTCTAGTCTATCCAGTTCCAACTAATTATCTCTAATGTGACCGCGCCCACTAGCGAAAATCCTTTAGATATGCAAATTAGCCATGTGCCACAAGCGCGGCAAGGACCGGAGTATCTGTACGTGAGGGAAACTCCCACATCACCGAAACAAAGCAACATGACTTCAAGTTCATCTTGGTTACAGTTTGTTTCTGAATGAAGATATGCTGTGAGGAATAAGACTTATATTTACCACGATCACAAGAAGGACGCGATGCAACGCAAACCCAGCAGGAGGAGACATTTACATGAGTAAGTCTTACTTTCATTTTCCTACTAGCTTTCGCTGTTATTTACTTTGACAAAACGTGTACACATTTTACTAGTTAGACTTATTCCAAACTAAAATTCCTGACTTTATCAAATGAAACATTATGAAGTACGTTTGATTGCATTGCATCTCTCATGATGCCAGGATATTTATAATGTTCTAGAAAAACTATGTGATTATGACTGTGAGATGCATTTATGACGATATGTTTATGACTGTAGAATCATACTTATTTATTTATTTTATTGTATAACAGTAGGGTGTAAAAGTAATATGTGTGCTTACACTGAATGTATGTTTACATCACGTTTATTAGTAATATAGTGCTAAACGATAATTATTAGTTTCTCAGATATTACATGTCCTTTTTTACATTAGTACAAATGCTAGAATCTATGACTATATACTATATACCAGTTATTCCCCTGTAAAGGGAAGTGTGTCCAAACCTTTGCCTGGTAGTGTATGTGTGTGTATTTATTTTGTATTTATAGATGCTCCTAATATGAATAGGCTCACAGATGTTTTGCTTTTGTTGTTTTTAGTGCTCAGAAACCTGCTCAACAGATGAATCTTGCTGTCCTTTCCTTGAGTCTCTTTAAACTGTTTTCCTCTAAGAGCGCTGTACAAACTTCAGATGATACAGATAAAAATACAGTACAAATACAGATATTTAAAGTGCACACACTTTAATATCAGGTAAGATTTACTTGTTTTATTTGTTGAACTGAATTCAGAAAAAGTTTTCAGAAATGCCACAAAGTCTGTGCACATCTGTGTGGTTAGATGAGGGAGCTCAATATTGTGTCTTTGACCTTCATTATGTATGTTTTGATTATATTGTGTTGTAAATAAAATACAAATAATCTAAAAAACGATTTTTTTGAATCTTCTCACATTGTTTCTTCTTCTGCTAGTCAAGTCAGTCATTGATGGGGCCATTAGGGAGGGCTCTTTTGTCTTTCAGGTGTGAATTGCTAAATATTCATGGGCCATTGCCACGCCTATGAATAATCCCTTTCGATCACAAAACATGTTTTAGAAAATTTACATAAATATATTGTTTTTTCTGAACGAGTGAACGAGATGATTTTCACATCATTTGGTTGATAAAATTCTAGCCTACGACATCCAATTATCAAAAGTCTTGTAAAGAAATGTCCTATATGTGCTTCATGGCCTTATTTCAGTGACTTCAAAACTTTAGTTTTTCACTAACCACGCATAAACGTAGTTTTCTCAAAAACACAACCACATTAATGTTGCTTACATATTATTGTAGCCCAATATGTGCTGATTACAATGTAATCAGACTTTAGCCATTAAAATGTTTTTAAGATACTGAAAAAACAACAAATGTCAGGGCATGTCAAACTTCTTCAGGGCCTCAAAACACCCTCAGGCCCCAGAGGGTTAAACCTAACAATTATTATTATAAAATCTTTTACTTTAAAAATGTGCCAGCTTTGTTGAATTATATAGTATTGTTTAGTTATCTAACGCAGCTGTTTCTGCAAGAAAGGCACCTGTGCTCTTTCTTATAATGGTGAATCTGAATTTTTTTTTCGATCCTCTTTCACACTGTTGTTTTAACAACAACTTTCACATTGAGACAAAATGCTCGCTCCCATCCTCCGTGAGGACGTCTGGAAGGCTAAAAGGCACAATCTGTTTCCTTTTGTTAAGATGGGTGTTAAAACAAAGCTGTGTTGGCCATCGGCTTCGCCATGGGAAAAAACTAAACGCTGTTTGCCCGCATTGCAATTAAGATCTTTTAAAAGAAAAGCAGCCGTGGAAAACAACAATCCTTCAAGCGCGAGGCATCATCAAGCACCTACGATTTGCACAAATAAGCATAAAAACAAACAAATAGTCCATTATCTCCTTTTGAAATCTATAATGTGTAATTTCTTTATCTTCCTGATTATGGTACTTTGTGCTGCTTGAATGGGGAGCCTTGCAACCTCCCCCTTTCTCGCCACTACAACAAACCGCCAAAAACCGGAGAGTGCATTGAAATCCACGTGGGTAGAGAAATTGAAGGGGTTAGGGCGAGGAGCAGGGTGTAATGATAACCTTGTTGGGATGATCCTTTCGCTTCGCTTCCATTTTCTCCAGCTGCATCGCTTCGCTCTCTCTGCATGAATGAAGGTAAATCTGCAAGAAACCTCCCACTTATTTTATTTTCAGCTCACTTTCCTATAATTCCTCCCCCTAAAATTGTTTGCACAACAATGCTGCAAAACATCTGCAAAAACAGATAATTAATGTGTCAAGTCAAACTAATGCATTTTATATGAAGACTATGCTTCACTGGTTGTAATTATAACACATTTCTCTCTCTCTCTCTCTCTCTCTCTCTCTCTCTCTCTCTCTCAGTCGCTCTCTTCCCACACACACCTTCCACCCCTCTGAAATGATTACTTGTTTGATAATGCCTGGCGTCACATGGAAGCACTTATTCATGGAGTGTGTGTGCTCATATGTGTTAGCCACCTCCACCTTGATGGTTCGTCGAGCAGAAAATACAGAGTGGCCATCTCCAAACCTGTGCTCAGTGGTCAGTCTGGCCACCCATCAAAGAGGATGTGCTACCATTCTTTTTGTTTGAGGAAGACACATAAAAGCAACCCGACCGATGCAGACGCTTTTTAACCATTTTTGAGTTTTTCTCACAAGAGTAATGAATTTTCATTGTAATAATTTTAGTAATAATATATTTAAAAAATTATATTTATAATCCGTGAAGAAACCAAACATGGTTTTAAAACTTTTCTGCAAAAAAATTCTTAATGTGTAACATATGCTAGTGTTGTTTTTGTATCATTGAAATACAATTTTATTTATGTTTTGAATCAGTCAGGGTAACTAAAATCAATGAAAAAAAATACTTGAATTACTGAAATACTTCTATTGTGGTTAATTTATTTTGTATGTTGTAATTAAATAAATAAATACAATTATATATATATATATATATATATATATATATATATATATATTATATGAAAAACACTAAAACCACTAAAAATTACAAAAAAGGCTAAACTTTAAGTTTAGCAACAAAATAAATAAATAAAAAATTAAATTGGAAAACAGAAAATTAAAAATTGATTCAAAAACTGATTTATTAATAAAAATATCATAAATAGTATCTTAATACTACAATAACACAATACTACAATAACACTGGATTCAGCTTTTTGTTTTCATATTTTCCATTTTAAATTTGTTTTGTGTTTTTGTTATTCTGTATAGTTTCCGTTTAGAAATGCTGTCTTGGCAACTAGTTGAAATAATATAAATATAGATTTATATATTTACAGATATATATATATATATAAAAACAACAAAAAACAAAATACTAAAAATGGCAACAACTACTAAAATAGCAGAACGTTACAATTTGCAAAAAAAAAAATAAATGAAAAAAATGATTCAAAGAATTTTTAAAAATATGATAAATAGTATCTCAAGAATACTACAATAACACTCAGTTTTTGTTTTTTATATTTTCCATTTTATTAAATTTGTTTTGTGATTTTGTTATTCTGTATAGTGTCTGTTTAGAAATGTTGTCTTGGCAACTAGCTGAAATAATATAAATATAGATTAATATTTATAAATGTGTATGAATATATAAAAAATGACCCAAAAAATGACAACAACAAAAATAGCTGAGCGTTACATTTAGTAAAAAAGAAAAAAATGAAAATGAAAAAAAAATAAAAAAGATTCAAAATATTTTTAAAAATAAAAAATAGTATCTCAAGAATACTACAGTAGCACTGGAATCAGTTGTTTTTTATATTTTCCATTTTATATTTGTTTTGCGTTTTTGTTCTTTTGATCAGTTTTTGATTATATGTTTCTGTATAGTTGTTATTAATTTTTTACTAATTTCAGTTTAGACATGTTGTCTTGGCAACTAGCTTAAATAATATAAATATAGATTAATATAAATATAGGTGAATATATCAAAACCAAAAATGACTAAAAATGACAAAAACAAAGCAAAATAACAAAACTTTACATTTAGCAAATAATAATAATAATAATAATAATAATAATAATAATAATAATAATAAAAAGAAAAAAACTAAAAAATTAATAAAAAATATTAGTGAAAGTATCTCATTAATACTAAAGTAACACTAACTGTTTTTTGTTTTAATATTTTTCATTTTAATTTTTTTGTGTGTTTATGTATTGTTTTTGATTATATATTTCTATGTAGTTTTTTATTAGTCCAGTTTATAAATGTTGCATTGGAGACTAACTGAAAAAATAAAAATATAGACTCATATATATAAATATATATAATAATAAAAAAACAAAAACAAACTACTAAAAATGACAAAAACAAAACAGCTAAACTTTAAATTTAGCAAAAAAAATAAAATGAAAATGGAAGACATGAAAACTGATTCAAAATATGAATAAAATATTATAAATACTATCTTAGGAATACTACAATAACACTGGAATTTTTTTTTTTTTTTTTTGGTTTATATATTTATAGATTTGTGTTTTTGTTAGTTTGTATTGTTTTTGATTATATATTTCTATGTAGTATTTTTTACTAAGTCCAGTTTAGAAACGTTGCCATGGCAACTAACTGAAATAATATAAATATAGATTAATATATATATTTATTTATAAATATATATACATAATTAAAAAAATAATAATAAAAAAATGATGACAAAAACAACAACAAAATAGCTCAACTTTAAATTTAGCTAAAAACAAATGAAAATGAAAGACATGAATATTAAAACTGATTTAAAATATTAATAAAATATTATAAATACTATCTCAGGAATTCTACAGTAACACTGGGATCATTTTTTGGTTTGTATATTTTGCATTTTAAATTTGTTTTGTGTTTTTCTAGTTTCTTGATTTTATATCTCTATATAGTTTTTATTATTTTTTGAATAATGCCAGTTAAATATGCCAGTATATATTGCCTTGCCAATCAGCTGAAAATTATTTTATTTTATTTTATTTTATTTTATTTTAAGTACCTTTTTTTAGGTTTTAATTTTATTTTTTAGTTTTAGTTAATTAAAATAACCATGGCATACAACATTGTTCAAGAACTCTCTTATGCTTTATTTTGATAAAAAAAAATTCTGTACAATTACTAATATTGTGAAATATTATCACAATTTAAAACAACATTTTTCAATTTTATTATATGGTAAAATGTAATTTATTTATATGATGGTAAAGCTGAATTTTCAGCAGCATTACTCTAGTCTAGTGTCACTTGATCCTTCAGAAATCATTTTAATATGCTGATTTTATTATTATTATTATTATTATTATTATTAATATTATTATTATCATCATCATCATGAATGTTGTGCAGCTTAATATTTTTGTGGAAACCATGAGACTTTTTTCAGGATTTTTTGATAAATAGAAAGAAACGTATTTAGATTTTTTGTAACATTATAAACACTGCCTTTATACTTGTTTAAAACATTATACAATTTTTTACTTTATTGTATATACTACATAACAATGCATAAAACTCCACAAACTGTACTTACTGTAATAACAAAGCCTCATCAGCTTGATTCGAGTGCTGCCTGCATTATTAAACAGCACACAACAGTGTTTATGAAAACCTCAGATTTTCTCTACATCAAAAATGCCAATTGCTTCTCATATCGCACAAATAATAGAGTTCAGACAGAGTACAAATTCACATCTCCAGGTGTGAGAGGCATTCAATGTGTGCAGGAATCTGATGCGGGCAGGTCCCCGGCGAGTGGCTCCTTTTCACCCGGTCAGCAGGACAGGAGCCGAGCGAGCCAGCGGACCAGCAGGAGTGAGCCCCTCCTGGGGTAAAAAGCAGCTCCTGCTGCCCCTGCCGCGCAGCACGGCTCCAGAGCTGGGGGCGAGACAGGGGGAGGCCACTTCTATTGGACAGGAGACTCACCATCAGCCAATAGGACAGCAGGGAGCAGTCTGATGCCAGGTGCCTCATCTCTAACTACAGGTGGCTGCAAATACATAATCAATTCTGTCATTTCTCACCTACAACTGGGAGCTTGGATCAGTGTTAGACAACTTGAGGTTCGTGTAATGAGCTTGTTGGACGGACATTGCCTTGTTTGTGTGTTTTAAGATTTTTAAAGCATATTCATCATTTTCAGCTATTTATTATTTTCTTTTTAATGAGTATGAATAACACCGGATTCAGAAGATATTTCCTTCTGACCCAATTAGAAGAAAGATTCTGATCTAAACTTTGAGATCATTTGACAATTGTTACATTAAAGGGATAGCTCACCCAAAAATAATTTACTCACCCTCAATCTATACACTGCAAAAAATGCTTTTCAAGTTTAGATTTTTTGTCTTGTTTCCAGCCAAAATATCTAAACATTCTTAAATCAAGAAGGATTTTCTAGATGAGTAAAAATTATTGTCTTGTATTCAGAAAAAAAAGTCAAAATTAAGTGCATTTTTACTTAAAACAAGCAAAATAATCTGCCAACGGGGTAAGCAAAATAATCTTGTTTTGCCTGTCTGAAATAAGATTTTTTTTTTGCTTACCCGATTGGCAGATTATTTTGCTTGTTCTAAGCAAAAACTCATTTAATTTTGACTTGTTTTTTCTGAAAACAAGAAAATGATTTTTACTCATCTAGAAAATCCTTCTTTTTTAGATATTTTGTCTGGAAACAAGACAAAAAATCTAAGCTAGAAAAGCATTTTTTTCAGTGTATGAGTATTATAGAAAAGGTGTGGAAATTTATTTACTGTTAATCTGTATACATTAATGTATTTAGGCTGAATTAGTTATGCTTATTCATATTTTTGATTTTAAAAAACATACTTAAAAAAAAGTTTTTATACACAACCTTAAAAATAAAAAAACAAAAATGATAAGAAATGCTGGCACAAAATATAGTCATTCCATAAAATTACATATCATAAATTATTTTATTCGTGCCACTTAACTAATAAGATTATATTTAGTTCATTAAAATTAATGTTAATATGTTTTCAAAAAAATGTGAATATTGCTAAAACTTGCTAACAAAAAAATTACAATGAAAATTGAAAATATAAAAATAAAACCTGCTTCAAAATATTTTTTAAAAATAATATTATCTTAATAGTATCTCAAAAATACTAATATATCACTGGTGTATTTTCAAATTTAATTAAATAATACATTAAATAATTAAAAAATTTGTTTTTGTTATTATGTATAGTTTTTCATTACATATCTATGTAGTTTGTTTAATAGTTAGTAGTTTATATTTTTTAATAAAGCTAAAAGAATTAAAATGTGCATTTATTTACTCATTCATTCGTTCGTTCGTTCATTCATTCATTCGTTTGTTTTTGTAGTTTTCATTTTAAGTTTTAGTTAACTATAATAACTATGACATACATTATTGTTCAAGAAGCCTCCTATGCTCACCAAATCTCCATTTATTTGGATCAAAAGTACAAACACTAATATTGTGAAATATTATTACAATTTAACATTTTAAAAACAGTTTTCTATTTTATTATATTGTAAAATGTCATTTATTTCTGTTATGGCAAAGCTGAATTTTCAGTAGCCATTACTCCAACCTCTTTTTGACCAAACCAAACTCTTTAATTAAGGGGAAAAAAAAAAAAAATTACTTTTATTTAAAATACAGTTTGATAATACAATACAAACTATTTGATGTAAAATAGTGCTAATTTTAAATCTAATAAGCATGTAAAAAAGGATTGGAATGTGACAACTTCTCTTTACAGATTCATTCTTCAGATAAGCCAAATTACTGACTTTACAATGCTACAATGTGTTTATGTGGTATTATTCCCAGAATAAAAATACACATGTTCTATTAGTGGCCACATAACCTGCAAAAGTACTAATAAGAATATTTAGATGCAAGTAAGTCACACAAAACTGTGTCTGTTTTGAAGCAAACCTGCATGTAAAAATAATTCTAGCATTAAATCTATACAGATAAATAAGATGTAAGATTACTGCTATCGCTATTTAAAAAGAGATTGTCAGTTTTAAAATAATTCTGCTTAAAAAAGGGCTTAAATCGACATTACATTTTTAACTGGACTGATGTGCACACATCAGGAATCACAAATCATGACAAATATGAAGTAATGTCGAGCTGTGTGCTTTGCTCATATAATACAGTGTGTTTACTCTGATGCCTGTCAACTAATGATCCGTTCTGCATCAGATACCCAAATACTGAGGTCACAGGCAAATTAATGAAACACAACCTACATGTGTTAGCCAATTAAAGAGGAGGTCAACCTCGAGGGAGGGCTTTTATATATTAATGGACTCCTCTGGTCTGTTGTATAACGGAGTCAATAAGCCTAGACGTGCAGTGTTGAATTGGAGTAATATGAAGGTGCATGTGTATAAGTAATGCATGTGACAGTGAGATTTGTTTCATTAAAATACACCTGGTATTTGTTAAAAGATACACTGCAAATTTATAATTAGCTTGCATTTCTGATTAGAAAATTAACACTTAGCCTAATGTTAAACATCTAATTGTATAATATTTACTGAAGACATTGATGAATTATGTATATTTGAAAGCACCTTTATGAATCACATTGAACTGAGAGGTGCGGTTTTGTAATTAAAACTATAGTTTGGGATGTTAAAACATTCACATGTGTGATTTCAAATATCAAAACAGTACAAAACACAATGATTATTCTTGCACTGAGATAAAAGAAATAATTTAAATATATGTGACCCTGGACCACAAAACTAGTCATAAGGGTAATTTTTTTAAATCTAAATAAATATGCTTTCACTGATAGAAGGTTTGTTAGGATATGACAATATATGGGAAACTGAAATCTGAGGGGTATTGAGAAAATTGCCTTTAAAGTTGTCCAAATGAAGTTCTTAGCAATGCATATTACTAATCAAAAATTAAGTGTTGATATATTTACAGTAGGAAAATTTACCAAATATCTTCATGGAACATGATCTTTACTTGGAATAAAAGAAAAATCGATCATTTTCACCCATACAATGTATTTTTGCCTATTGCGATTGCTACAAATATACCCATGCTACTTAAGACTGGTTTTGTGGTCCAGGGTCACATATTTCATACTTGTCCAGGAATACTTACAAAATAAAATGCAATATGTACACAGTAAAATAAAATAAAATAAAATCATAAAATAATTTTAAAAACTGTATATTTGTGTATATGATATTGTAACGCCCTTACGCAAAGGAAATAATTTACCTTATATATTAATGATATTAATATATAATTTCATATTGTGTTAATATTTTACAATAAATTCAATAATATGTGAGGAATTTTCATAATAACTGCAATATAATATATAGATGCACATGTGATTAAATATGGTATTTTGTGTCTGTATAAATATATTTAAACATATAAATACTATATGTGACCCTGGACCACATATCCAGTCAATAAGGGTCCATTTTTTAAAATTAAGATTTATACAACATCTAAAAGCTGAAAGCTTTCCATTGATGTATGGTTTGTACTAATCAAAAATTAAGTTTCGATATATTTACAGTAGGAAATCTACAAAATATCATCATAGAACATGATCTTTACTCAATATCCTATAATTTATAAGATAATTTTGACCCATAAAATGTATTTTTGGCTATTGCTACAAATATACCCTTGCTACTTAAGACTGGTTTTGTAGTCCAGGGTCACAAATATTGTATGTTTGCATTCATTTGGGAAAATGCATGTGCAATATATACACACAATTATGAGAAAAATATATACAGTAATACATTTCAATATATATACACAAATATACCATGCTGCCATTACATCCTACTGTCAAACAATCTTGAAGTTTTAATAAATGTTACATAAAGAGATATCTTAACCGTTTCATTAAAGCTATTACATGTAATAATGTTTCTTTTTCATTGCTAAATATATTTACATATAGCCGTGGTCCATGCATATATTGCAGTATATTGTTTTCCATATACAAAAATGTATTAAATATTGCATTATATTTTCCGATTTTTGTTTCATAAGGGCAGTGCCCTGAATTATTCTCCATATCATCAGAGTTAAATGCAAATGGAGATTTGCAATACAAGGGCCTTTTCAAAGTGACAGCTGCCATAAAAAAACAAGCGAAAAAAAAAAAAAACATATACATACAAATACATGCACGACAGCGCATTTGCACAAATTCATTACCCCAAATAATAACCATTTCCCAAGGAATTGTGTGTGTGTGTACTCAAAACAAAACTCTAAATGTATAAACATCATACACATATTTTGCCTTATTGTCTCTCTTGTCAGCTGCAAGGGTTTCTGCATGACTGGCTGTGAATATATTACAGTGTATAAGTTTACATTCATGCCAGCTTTATTCTGAATGTATTGATCGGTCACCAGGATTTCTGATCAATGTTCTGAACTACTGTAGGTTCCTGCACAATAAACATCTCTCACGAAACAAAAACTCAAGTAAATGAAACCATAATTAGTCTACATCATTATTGCAGTATTCAAAAGCGGCGAGGAAATCCAATGGAAGAAGGGAGGGGTTTGTTTATTGAGATCAATATAAAAACTTTGCTTTTAAGCATGACGTGGGTTGAAAAGTTTTTTTTTTTTTTTTTAATTGTGAGACTTGTGTTAATGGCATTTCCACATAATGGGAACCACTTAAACATGCAGGTTTGATGTATTTACTGAAATTCTGAATGTACCTGTAAGTTAAAGGGTAATAGTGAATGAGACAAAATATTGCATAGTTTTTCATAATTTTGCAAATAAGCTAAAAAAGCAGCTCTATAACATATTTTGTGTACAATTTTGTGTTACAAGTAATTTAGAAAATAACTATTTTCTATAAAAAATAATAATAAATAGTATAAAATAGTGTTTATCTGGACATGCGATTTTGATTTTAAAAAAGAGCAAAAGCACAGCCACTAATTAGTGATTTTGCACCAGCAAACTGCATCCATTAACCATTTAATGAAAATCTTTTCTAATCTAAATGAGTGTTGATTTATTTGATGTGCATTAGCCTTTTTAACGCAAGGAAGAGAATACACCTGTGATGCTCTCGAAGATACAAGTGCTCTGAAACTGAACACAAAGAACTTTCTGGCACACTCAATCCACCAACAGTAATTCATGACCTCTGAACGGCGAATTTTCCTTGGCAACACGAGAGCATTGATAATTAATATGCCTGGGGTAATTTGCAGGTGCGGATCTTGATTTATTCTTAGCCCTTTCAGGATACAATACCCCTGAAAGAGCAGGGGCAAATAATCAAAGAGCAACATTTCTGAGTCAATGAATTCAGGTTATATCTAAATATATACCAAGCCATTTTAGCTGAAGAACACTTTAATAAACTGACTGTCCACCCTTTATTTGGGATAATTTATTGTGATAACAGAGGTTAAGCGACACACTCAATGTTTTATTAATCAACAATATGCAGATAGTTACCGACACATTAAAAACTAGAAGCAGTTCATTAAATCAAATTAAAGTGCATACTTCATCTGTTTTTGTAAGCTATTAACACCTCATAAATAATACATAGTACATGCAACTCATGCGCACAAACAGAGACCAGAGGCTGAAAAACACTGTGTTAGAGAGACCTCTACTGTTCTATGCACGTAAACGCAATTTTATTTCACCTCAAGTTCTTGAAGTTCAGTTTCACTTGTGGAGTGAAATTTTACAACAACAACAAATAATAATCTATAATCAGCAATGACTCTTTTACATCGTGAAAATTCCCGACATAGCGTTGTTTCCGCCACATCTGAAATGATGCATTGTGTTTGACGGATGGAAATTACATTTTTGAACAATTTTGAAATAAAACTATTTTGCTTTTAAAGGATTGGTTCACTTTCAGAACAAAAATGTACAGGTAATTTACTCACCGCTTTGCAAGATGTTCAGCTCTTTCGTTCTTCAGTCGTAAAGAAATTATGTTTCTTGAGGAAAACATTTCAGGAATTATCTCCATATAGTGGACTTCAATGGTGCCCCCGAGTTTGAACTTCCAAAATGCAGTTTAAATGCAGCTTCAAAGGGCTCTAAACGATCCCAGTCGAGGAAGAAGGGTCTTGTATAGCGAAACGATCGGTCATTTTTAAACTAATTGACTATTTCTATACGTTTTAACTGCAAATGCTTGTTTTGTCTCGTCTTTGCGCTGCGCATGCGTAGTGTGTAATCCGGGTCAATACAGTTAGGGTAGCCTATGTCGGAAAACTCCCATCTCGTTTTCTTCTTCAACTTCAAAATAGTCCAACATCGCTGTTTTACCCTTTTTTTTTTCTTTTTTGTAAAGGCCATTTGATCTTCTTTGCATGTTCACTTTGTAAACACTGTTTGAAGCTGCATTTTGGAAGTTCAAACTCGGGGGCACCATTTAACTCCATTATATGGAGAGAAATCCTGAAATGTTTTCCTCAAGGAACAATTTCTTATTAATTTAAGAAAGAAAGACATGAACATTTTGGATGACAAGAAGGTGAATAAATAAACTGAACATTTTTGTTCTGAAAGTGAACTACTCCTAGTCCATTTTCAAAAGCTAGCATTTTATGTATTTTCACACTTTTTGTATAATTTGACACATTTGCAGCTTAATTGTCTATTTTCATCACACAACATTTCTATCATATTTATATTCACATGGCAATATTTCATCTCCGGTTCTTCCTGACACTATTGTCTCCTTTATTAAAAAATACACATAGTCATTGTCACATACACTACCAGTCAAAAAAAATGTTTTAATGTTTTTTAAAGAAGTCTCTTCTGCACATCAAGCCTGCATTTATTTGATCCAAGTACAGCAAAAACAGTAAAATTGTGAAATATTTTTACCATTTAAAATAATTGTTTTCTATTTGAATATATTTTAAAATGTAATTTATTCCTGTGATTTAAAAGCTAATTTTTTTAGCAATATTACTCCAGTCACACAATCTTTCAGAAATCATTCTAACATTCTGAATTGCTGCTCAAAAAACATTTTTTTTAATTATTATTATTTTGAAAACAGCTAAGTAGAATTTTCAAATATTTTGTAACATTGTAAATGTCTTTATCACTTTTGATCTATTTAAAGTATCCTTGCTAAATAAAAGTATTAATTTCCATATTTTTTCCCCAAAAAATAAATCAATAAATAAACATAATTATAAATTATACTGACTCAAAACTTTTGAATGTTAAAGTGTATAATGTTACAAAAGCTTTTTATTTCTGATAAACGCTGATCTTTGGATCTTTCTATTCATCAAAGAATCCTGAATGTGTGCTCAACTGTTTTAAATATTGATAATGATAATAAAAAAAAATGTTTCTTGAACAGCAAATCAGCATATTAAAATGATTTCTAAAGGATCATGTGAAACTGAAGACTGGAGTAATGATACAGAAAATTTAGCTAGAAATAAATTGCATTTTAAAATATATTCAAATAGAAAACAGTTATTTTAAATAGTAAAAATATTTCAAAATGTTGCTGTACTTTGGATTAAATAAATGCAGGCTTTGTGAGCAGAAGAGACTTCTTTAAAAAACAGTAAAATATTACTGTTCAAAAACTTTTGACTGGTAGTGAAATAAATATTAAAATGCTTTGTATTTTACACTTTGTTGTCATTATCATTCGGAATACTTTATTATTTTAAAGATAGATTTTATGACATAGCAGGAATAAAAAAAAATATGCAAATTGCAAAAGATGTGCAATAGAATTTTTTGTCTGGTGTGGTGAAAATTATGCTACTCAGCGATTTTTTTAAAATAAACATTATAAATCATTGTTATATACAATACAAATATACAAATCATTTGAATGTATTTTATGCTTTGTTATCATTTAGACTGCTAATCTTTATCTTTATGTTGGATTTTCCTATTCTGACATGGGGGAAAAAACAATAAAGAAATTAAAAATAATATTACAAACACACACACACACACACACACACACACACACATATATATATATATATATATATATATATATATATATATATATATATATATATATATATATATATATATATATATATATAACATCAGATATTATTATATTATAAATATATGATAATATCTTTTTGGCAAGTCTATTGTTGAAGCAGTCGATTATGATCATCATAGGTGGGTTATCTCTTAAATTTGAACTATGAAACTGGATATAATCCATATTATTATTAAAATTGCAACTGATGGTAAAGCCATAATTGATAGAAAAAAAATAAAAACGAAACATGCTGTTTAACTCAATTTAAGCCCTATATTTGTCAGAAACAAGTACATTCTTTGTGTAGAAGTCGTATATAATCAAGTGATTCAGTTAAATATAGTTGCCAATGTGAGTGATATTTCATCATCTTTTTCTGTTGGGCAAAGTTACACAGTGAGAATACACATTAACCCCGAGAGCAACAAACAAAGATCACAGAAAGCAAAGGGTGTATTAAATTAGCAGCAGCCCAGACGTCCTGGAAGATCTTCCAGCACCTGCATCTATCTCTCACTGACTCTCATCTCCCCTCACTCATCAGTATTCCCACACAAGAGAGCATCTCTGTTTGGGTGTTCTCCCTTCTGTCTCTCCTCAGGCTGATGTGGAGGACAGTGAACAAAAGTGGAACACAATCAGTACTGAGCAGCTGCTGGCATCCTGACCCCCAACCCACCCAACCCCTCTGTCTACCCACTCCCTCGCTCAGACACACACACAAAGCCTTGAAAATGACCACATAACCTTCACCAAACTGGGAATCTCCCTAGGCAACTGAGGGAGTTCTGCTCCGGTGGGACTGTATTCCAGTAAATCATCGGTGTCATGAGCTTACATGCACACACATTCACCTACTTCAAGTCTTTCAAATGTGCTCGCAGTCTCTGCGCTCAACTTTACACGAATAGATAGATAGACAGGCAGACAGACAGATAGATAGGCTGCTTGTATTTGATCAAAAATACAGAAAACAAACAGTAGCCTAATATTAAAATATCATTAGTCTAAAATAATAGTTTTCTATTTTAATATACTTTAAAACTGTATTTATTTTGGTATTTATATATTTATTTGTCACATGATCCTTCAGAAATCAATTTAATATGCTGATTCATTATCAATGTTGGAAAAATTTGTGTTGAATAGTGTTTTTGAAACCTGTGATAATTTTTTCAGGATTCTTTGATAATTAAAAAGTACAACAACAAAAATCTGCATTTATTCAAAATAGTTCAAATATTCAAATCTTTTCTAGCAATTTAAGTCTTTACTATATGTTTTTATTCATTTAAAAAAAATAAAGAAAACAAACAGTAGCCTAATATTCAAATATTATTACAATTTCAAATAAAGCTTTTCTATTTTAATATACTTTAAAACTGTATTTATTTATTTTATTTATATATTTATTTGTCACATGATCCTTCAGAAATCATTCTAATATGCTGATTTATTGGAAACAGTTGTGCTAAATAGTATTTTGGGACCTGTGATACTTTTTTCAGGATTCTTTGATAATTAAAAAGTAAAAAAAAAAAAAAAAAAAAAAAATTTCAGCATTTATTCAAAATAGTTCAAATATTCAAATCTTTTCTAGCAATTTAAGTCTTTACTATATGTTTTTATTCATTTAAAACATCCTTGCTGAATTAAAGTATTGATTTCTTTGAACAGTAATGTGTATTGTTACAAAAGATTTCTATTCTGAATAAATGCTGTTGTTTAAAAACATTGTACTGTTCTTAAATGCTGTTCTTAAAAATTTGTATGTATAATCTGCATGTATTTGATCAAAAATAAAGAAAACAAACAGTAGCCTAATATTCAAATATTATTACAATTTCAAATAAAGCTTTTCTATTTTAATATACTTTAAAACTGTATTTATTTTTTTTATATATATATTTATTTGCAACATGATCCTTCAGAAATCATTCTAATATGCTGATTTATTGGAAACAGTTGTGCTAAATAGTATTTTTGGGACCTGTGATACTTTTTTCAGGATTCTTTGATAATTAAAAAGTAAAAAAATTAAAAAGATCAGCATTTATTCAAAATAGTTTAAATATTCAAATCTTTTCTAGCAATTTAAGTCTTTACTATATGTTTTTATTCATTTAAAACATTCTTGCTGAATTAAAGTATTGATTTCTTTGAACAGTAATGTATATTGTTACAAAAGATTTCTATTCTGAATAAATGCTGTTGTTTAAAAACATTGTACTGTTCTTAAATGCTGTTCTTAAAAATTTGTATGTATAATCTGCATGTATTTGATCAAAAATAAAGAAAACAAACAGTAGCCTTATATTTAAATATTATTACAATTTCAAATAAAGCTATTCTATTTTAATATACTTTAAAACTGTATTTATTTATATATTTATTTGCAACACGATCCTTCAGAAATCATGCTAATATGCTGATTTATTGCAAACAGTTGTGCTAAATAGTATTTTTGGGACCTGTGATACTTTTTTCAGGATTCTTTGATAATTAAAAAGTAAAAAAAAAAAAAATAAATAAAAAAGATCAGCATTTATTCAAAATAGTTCAAATATTCAAATCTTTTCTAGCAATTTAAGTCTTTACTATATGTTTTTATTCATTTAAAACATCCTTGCTGAATTAAAGTATTGATTTCTTTGAACAGTAATGTATATTGTTACAAAAGATTTCTATTTTGAATAATTGCTGTTCTTTAAAAACATTGTACTGTTCTTAAATGCTGTTCTTAAAAAATTTGTATGTATAATCTGCATGTATTTGATCAAAAATGAAAACAAACAGTAGCCTAATATTCAAATATTATTACAATTTCAAATAAAGCTATTCTATTTTAATATACTTTAAAACTGTATTTATTTATATATTTATTTGCAACATGATCCTTCAGAAATCATTCTAATATGCTGATTTATTGGAAACAGTTATGCTAAATAGTATTTTGGGACCTGTGATACTTTTTTCAGGATTCTTTGATAATTAAAAAGTAAAAAAATAAAAAAGATCAGCATTTATTCAAAATAGTTCAAATATTCAAATCTTTTCTAGCAATTTAAGTCTTTACTATATGTTTTTATTCATTTAAAACATCATTGCTGAATTAAAGTATTGATTTCTTTGAACAGTAATGTATATTGTTACAAAAGATTTCTATTTTGAATAAATGCTGTTCTTTAAAAACATTGCACTGTTCTTAAATGCTGTTCTTAAAAACATTGTATGTTTAATCAGCATGTATTTGATCAAAAATAAAGAAAACAAACAGTAGCCTTATATTGAAATATTATTACAATTTCAAATAAAGCTTTTCTATTTTAATATACTTTAAAGCTGTATTTATTTCTGTATTTATTTATTTAGTGTCACATTATCCTTCGGAAGTCATTCTAATGCTGATTTATTATCAGTTTTGGAAACAGTTTTGTTGAATATTTTTTTGGAACCTGTGATATTTTCTAGGATTCTTTGATAATTAAAAAAGGGAAAAAATGTATTTATTCAAAATAGAAATCTTTTCTAGTAATTTAAGTCTTTACTATAAGTTTTTATCAATTTAAAACATCCTTGCTGAATTAAAGTATTGATTTTGTTGAACAGTAATGTATATTGTTACAAAAGATTTCTATTTTGAATAAATGCTATTCTTTAAAAACATTAAAAATCTTACTGATCCCAACCCTTTGAATGGTTTGATTGTATATGATTGTTTTATAACACAGCAGGACAACATTTATTTATTTGTTTGTATGTTAGTTTGTTTGTAGTACTGAATACATTTCTAAAGTTTGAAGGTAATATATTTTAACAAAAAAAAAATATATATATATATATATATATATATATATCCCTGGTGAAAAAAAAAACAATGGAAACCCTCACAGAAATTCCAATGTTTTCCACTACAAATACCATTACAAACCATCAACTTTTAACCAATAAAACCATTATTGTTTTCTGTAGTGTTTTTTTTTTTAAACATTTTCCATTAGGATTTAGTGATTTAACCAAGACACCAATAGAAGGCGACCAACTACCAGTAGAAACCCACAGTTTCCATTAAAAGCAATACAAGTCCCATTATAACCAGTAAAACCATTACAAATGTTGTCATTGTGTCTATTGTCCTATTATTTTCAGTGATATCTTTTTATTCTAAAAGAGTTATAAGCAACATTTATTAACAAACAGGCAAAAACGCTGTTTTCATGCACCTATCAAGTTTGAGATTTCGGGCTTTTGGGTTTTTCATAAAGTGTTTTTTCAGACTAGTGGAAAGAAAACATCCAAAACACACTGTTGAGTGATACTTTCATCGCACTTTATCTATTTGTGTCCATAGATTTTAATTACAATGCATATTTTTAAAGGCCGTTTTCTCAAAATGAGTTTGTTCTTCTACACTGTGCCATAATTCTCCACTTTAGTAACACTTAAACACACCAAATTTTACATTTTTATTCCTGTCTATATTCTGAAGGTTTTTACAGAGGGTTTTGTTCATATATAATTTGCTTGGTTTTATATATTTTATTTCCCAAAAAAATGGTAAAAAAAAAAGTGTTTCCTGTCTGTTTTTTTCTGAATTATGGCGTGACAAAATGAGATACACAAAATTCCCTCTGTAAAAACTGACACTATAAGTAAAAAAAATTAAATAATTTTTAAACTTCATCCAGTGTTTAGATTTTTGTACTAGAAATGTATGCAAATTAGCGCATATTTCATTATATAATGCCTCATTTGCATATTTAAACCTAACATTTTAGAAAACTTGTAATACAAATAATGTTTGCAATTATCAGTGTAATTAACCAACTGGGTAAGTAAGGTGATAACTTTTATTTATTTTGTCTCAACTCAAAACACAAATGTCATAGTGATTTCTAACACTGTACTCAAATTTGTTATAAAAATGTAAAAGCATACATTATGTATATACTCTATACATACAGCACAAATATCTAAAGCAGCCCAACAGTTCAAAAGTCTAAAAGGAATTCTGTGGCATAGCGTTTGAGAAAGCACTGGATGAAAAACACGAGCTTGGAAATGTGACTTTACCTTTAAAGACCAGTAGATGGCAATCTTACCTCACTATGGGTGTAGCCTACATATTTGGTGCAGCTACCTATATTGTCAATATTTTTTTCTCACCACTATTCTTACTCTACCTGTATAGAGTGGCGGTGGCAGTGAAGTCCTTCCCTGAAGAAGCCGTTCCTTCAACAAACCTGCTCTGACACGCCTCAGCACTATCACAAACAATGTTTCAATGCTACAAAAACATGAGGGTTTCAAATAAAATGCCTGTGTTAAATTAAATGAGCTTAATATCTAATGAAAACAATAATCATAATAATTTCAACGTTTAACAACATTGAAATAAATGCTGGAATCAAATGTTTCATTGCATAATGTCTCTGTTGTTTACTTGAGCTTTACTGGGCGGTGTGTGAGTTGGAGGAAGAGCTGCTCTGACAGCTCGATAAGTCATACATTTTGAGGCCAATGTGCTGAAGTTTTCCGGGTCTTAGTTAGGGAAAGAGGACGAAACATCTACATTTTCAACGCCCATAGCTCGTTATATGGGTCAGATAACTGGATTTTATCGAGCTATGTTTTGCTAATCGAGAGCGGTCACTGCTGCATAACACAAAAACAAACGCGTAATTTTCGCTTCATTTAGGGACAGAAAGGTTTGTTTTTATTACGTTTTGTTTATTTTAAGACCTCATATCGCATGTTAATGGTGATTAAATTATTGATACCACGATGGCAGTGAAGGTAAGTTTTTGCTTGGGATAAACACTACTAATGAAATGACTGTGGCGCATTTGTCTCATAAGTTACAGCGAAACGATAATTCTGCATCGTTGCACGTTGTAGACAAAGTGTACTGTATTAAATAACTGTATTTAAACTGAAATTACCTCCTGAAAAATAGGCATATAAAATATTCCAGAAAACGTATTCTTACAAAATGTTAAGGCTGTTAGTTTAGCAAGAGAGACCTATGGTAAATTAGATAATTTGGATTATCTTGTGACTTATTTAAATTGTACCCTACACTGTTTGCAAAAACAGTCTACCGATGCTCAATTCCTAAACGAATTCTATGGAGTCGGCTCTTATCAATGAATCATTTGATCCGGTTTGGACAGTTCATTCAGCGACAGGGTTTTCGAGTCTAGAAAACATGTCCTACACAAAGTTGATTTGAAGTAATGGGGTGACACAGAAACACGTACTTTTATATTTAAAATACAACATAATTGTGTGACAGGTTTGTGAACACAAAAATAACGTTTTATTAAACGTGCAAAATGTTTTATTATTTATAAATAATAGTCTATTATTTAATGTAAATCCAAATTATATTTAGGTTCTACATGACACAAAGGGACCCAAAACTAAAATTATAAATCTAGTAAGTATAGAGTAGCCCTAGGTTTACTTTTTGAAACTTTATTTATTTATTTACAGCATGTATGCAACACCAAAGTGTCAGGGACTTGTTAGACTTAAGTTTTCGAATCTTTTAATACAGGATTCCAAAATCAACACACAGGTAGTCATTGTTTCAAAACCTGCTATTCTGCTTTTTGTGGTGTATTTGTTTCCACACCGTAAAAACACAAGATTATTGTGACATGTAATAAGAGCATGTTTGACAGGGAATGTAAATGATACTGTAAGCATTTTGAAACGAGTAGGGTAAGTACTTGCACTAATTCATTGAGCTATTCCAATTATTGTTTACTACTGTGCTGCATAGCTGTTTTTGTAAAAGGTCTGAATTAATAGGCTACTGTAGTTGTCCTTTTCAGATTGAGGTTAGTTCAAGTAATTTATTTATCACACAGTATACTGTAAAAAGATGGCTAGACTTTATTTGACGTCCAGATTTTTAATGAGGCCCATGCCCACCTCCTTGGCGTTTATGAAACTGGTACCTCTCACTTGCAATCATTCCTGCTCTGTGTTGACATTGCTAGTCCAAACACAAACATTTTGAAAGTATTTTGTAAACACTCAGTGGTTATGTTATGAGATGAATTGGCATTCTTGTAACAAGTATTCATTCATAAACTTCATACTACGCTGAAAAGACATTTACGCATGAAAAAAACATTTACATAAAATATCAAAAACCTAATGAGCTGCATTAGTAGCATTTGCAGGCATTGCATGCAGGTTCTGAGTCATCTGGGTGCAAATGTACACAAACAGTCAGCTGACTCGAACCGACCCCAAAACGCTGTCTATGTAGGCACCTCACTAGGTTACAATGAGGCAAGCCATTTGTGTTGCCTGTGTCCACCTTGTTGCTGTGAACAGGAACATGGTGCATCCTGTCAGGAACAGAACTCAAGGGAACATGTCATTTTTCAGTGTACAATGATTTGTCAGCATTATTATTCAAGTAAGCACGTCCTTTTGATGTGGATAAACACTCAGCACACTAAATATGGTAGCTGAGCTTGGTTAGAGGTGGTTTGACACTGAAAACCAGTTTTAGTGTTTTAGTTTACATGTTGGCTGTGTTGTGATGGTTGGTCATGCGAATAAGCCCTCATATGCGAAAACGAAGCTATAAAATTGTCCAGCATATAGATATTTTTAGACATAAAGGTGACATTCATAATATTTTCATTTGAAACCTGTGTGAATGCATTAAAAATGGAAATGTGCTTATATTTTTGGAGTTGATGAGGAATCCCCTACAAGCTTAAATTTATGTTTATGTTATATAATAATAAATATCTGCATACAGAATTAGATTAAAGTGTTTTTAGTCTCAAAACACAGAGGTGAAAGTTTTAGCCATGCCGCACTGAAATATTCATGCAGTTACTGTTCTGTGTTACCCATATGTTTGCCGTGTTCAGGCGCAGGTATTATATGACTTCACCGCTGAGTCTGGCAACAATGAGCTGACTGTTCAAGAAGGTGAAATACTCACGGTCACTAACCAGGTGAGGATATACTGAACTTCAGCATCACCACTAATATTTCAAGACAGGCACTTGGCTATGGATAACATACAGGAAATGTTATATGTGACCCTGGACCACAAAACTACGCTTTTTGAAATTAAGATTTATACATTATCAAAGCTGAATAAATAAGTTTTCCATTGATGTATGGTTTGTCAGGATACAACTGTTTGAATATCTGGAATCAGAGGGTGCAAAAAAATCTAAATATTGAGAAAATCACCTTCAATTTTTAATAAGTTTTTAATGTCCAAATGAAGTTCTTAACAATGCATATTACTAATCAAAAATTCAGTTTACGGTAGGAAATTTACAAAATATCTTCATGGAACATGATCTTTACTTAATATTCTAATGATTTTTGGCATAAAAGAAAAAATCGATCATTTTAACCAATGCAGTGTATTTTTGGCTATTGCTACAAATATACCCATGCTACTTAAGACTGGTTTTGTGGTCCAGGGTCACATATATACACTATTGTTCAAAAGTTTTTTCTTTTTTGAAAGATATTAATACATTTATTGAGCTGTGATGCATTAAATGTGTTTAAAAGTGAAGTAAAGACTTACAAAAAATGCTGTATCATGGTTTCAACAAAACAATAAGCAGCACAACTGTTTTAGCATTGATAATAAATGTTTCTTGAGCAGCAAATCAGCATATTAGAATAATTTCTGAAGGATCATGTGACACATAAGACTGGAGTAATGGCTGCTGAAAATTCAGATTTGCATCACAGGAATAAATTACATTTTTCAATAGCCTATGTTTAAACAGAAAAGTAATATGTGACCCTGGACCACAAAACCAGTCTTAAGGTTAAATTTGACAAAACTGAGATCTATACATCATATGAAAGCCCAATAAATAAGCTTTCTTTTGATCTATGGCTTGTTAGGATAGGACAATATTTGGCCGAGATACAACTATTTGAAAATCTGGAATCTGAGGGTGCAATAAAATCAAAATTCTGAGAAAATCACCTTTAAAGTTGTCCAAATTAAGTTCTTAACAATGCATATTACTAATCAAAAATTACATTTTGATATATTTATAGTAGGATTTTTACAAAAAATCTTCATGGAACATGATCTTTACTTAATTTCCTAATGATTTTTGGCATAAAAAAAAACAATAATTTTGACCCATACAATGTATTTTTTGGCTATTGCTACAAATATACCCCAGCGACTTAAGACTGGTTTTGTGGTCCAGGGTCACATATTTTAAATTGTAGAAGTATGATGTCACTGTTTGTACTGCGTTTAATAAATTATAAATACAGGCTTGGTGAGCATAATAGTAATATTTTAAATAAAATAAAGTTAAATTATATATACATTTTTTCCCTTATTTTCTGCTTTATATTATGCAGAATGTAGGCGGTGGCTGGGTAGAGGCTCGGAATTCCAGAGGAAATGTAGGCCTGGTGCCCGAGGACTACATTGAGGTAAAAAAAAACCTAACCATCTGCTTTGTTTTCGATTTCACTTCTTTATACAAAGCATTAGATGAAATTAGAAAACTGTGTAGGATTATTTTTAGTATTTTAGAAAGGGAAGGACAAAATGAAAGCAGACTTTTTTTCTGCTATCTATCTTGCCTACGTTAGTGAGCAGAGTGTTATTCTCTTTGCTGAACTGATATACTAAAACTTGTCCTGTTTTTTTCTGATTTTCTTGTGTTTTTCCAGTAGCATTACATTATTAAAATCAAGGGAAATCATTGAATGTGTATGTGCTTCCTGAGCTGTAGCCTAATTAGAAGATATAAAATGTGACTGATTAAAGGTTTAATTAGGTATCTGGCATACTTTTATTACAGATGGAGAATATTCCCACATGTTCTGTGCAGTAGGTCTATCTTTGTACCATAATTACCAAGACAAATTCCCAGTCTGGCTTTCCTGTAGATACACAGTCAGCGTTCCTCAGACATAATGATTTTTTTGTCATTGATTCAAATGGAGGAAAACTTTGAGTTATGTACAGTATGCATGGATTGCAAAAGGCATGGACAGGATATGAGAAAAATATGAATATATTCATGAATATTTGATCCCCTGCTGATTTTGTACATTTACCCACTGACAAAGAAATGTTCAGTCTATAATTTTAATGGTAGGTTTATTTGAACAGTGAGAGACAGAATAACAAAAAAATCCCGAAAAATGCATTTTTTTTTTAAAAGTTATACATTTATTTGCATTTTAATGAGTGAAATAAGTATTTAATCCCCTATCAATCAGCAAGATTTCTGGCTCCCAGATGTCTTTTATAAAGGTAACAAGCTGAGATTACGAGCACTCTCTTAAAGGAAGTGCTCCTAATCTCAGTTTGTTACCTGTATAAAAGACACCTGTCCACAGATGCAATCAATTAATCAGATTCCAAACTCTCCACCATGGCCAAGACCAAAGAGCTGTCCAAGCTGCACAAGGCTATGGGCTACAGGACCATTGCCAAGCAGCTTGCTGAGAAGGTGACAACAGTTGGTGCGATTATTCGCAAATGGAAGAAACGCAAAATAACTGACAATCTCCCTCGGTCTTGGGCTTCACGCAAGATCTCACCTTGTGGAGTTTCATTGATCATGAGAACAATGAGGAATCAGCTCAGAATTACACGGGAGAATCATGTCAATGATCTCAAGGCAGCTGGGACCATAGTCACCAAGAAAACAATTGGTAACACACTACACCGTGAAGGACTGAAATCCTGCAGTGCCTGAAGTTTGCCAATGAACATCTGAATGATTCAGAGGAGAACTGGGTGAAAGTGTGGTCAGATGAGACCAAAACCAAGCTCTTTGGCATCAACTCAACTCCCCATGTTTGGAAAAGGGAGGATGCTGCCTGTGACCCCAAGAACACCATTCCCACTGTCAAACATGGAGGTGAAAACATTATCCTTTGGGGATGTTTTTTTGCTGGACAGGACAACTGCACCGCATCAAAGGTTGATGGATGGAGCCATGTACTGTCAAATCTTGGGTGAGAACCTCCTTCCCTTAGCCAGGGCATTGAAAATGGGTCGTGGATGGGTATTCCAGCATGACAATGAACCAAAACATACGGCCAAGGCAACAAAAGAGTGGCTCAAGAAGAAGCACATTAAGGTCCTGGAGTGGCCTAGCCAGTCTCCAGACCCTAATCCCATAGAAAATCTGTGGAGGGAGCTGAAGGTTCGAGTTGCCAAACGTCAGCCTCGAAACCTTAATGTCTTGAAGACGATCTGCAAAGAGGAGTGGGACAAAATCCCCCCTGAGATGTGTGCAAACCTGGTGGCCAACTACAAGAAACGTCTGACCACTGTGATTGCCAACAAGGGTTTTGCCACCAAGTACTAAGTCATGTTTTGCAAAGGGATCAAATACTGATTTCTCTCATTAAAATGCAAATCAGTTTCTAACTTTTTTGAAATGCGTTTTTCTGGATTTTTTGTTGTTATTCTGTCTCCCCCTGTTCAAATAAACCTACAATTAAAATTGTAGACAAGCAGGAGATCAAATAATTTTTCTCTCACTGTATGTGTATATTATTATGTTTGCAGATCAACCCTGGTTCCACACAAGCATCAGCGACACAGTACACTGATGCCCATAATCAAGGTCACAGCAGTAGTTCAGCAAACACTCAGGTACCACATCAACTGAATTATTTGTATTACTCTGTTAATAATAACATAACATAATCTCACATTTGGAGAAGTTGTGGTGAGCATGTACCTAAATGAGTATGTGCATGTTTAAAGTGAGTATCTGCATGTTCCACAGTTCCTCAAATGAAGAAGTGAGTAAAAAAAAAAGTAGCTATAACCAACAAAAACCCCACTATTTAAATATCAGTATTGCTTCCTCATTTTCACAGCCAGCTTTTACTAGAAATCCACACTCATTTAAATGAGAAGTCTGGTAAGCATAAAATGCACAAAGGCCCTATGTGTCATCTGCAGTTGAAATCCATTTCCTGTGAAAGCAGGAGAATGAGAGCAAATGGGCCTCATTATAGCTCGGGGCATTAGGCACGAGGACCCGTCTCTCCCTCTCTTTTTTCTCTCTTGTACTGCTCTTTCTCTAGTAGGTTGTCAGATCTCTAAACTATGCGTGGTGCACAGCATCATCGTGTGTGCAATAGCACTTAAATGTGTAGCAGTTTGTAGATGAGAAGTGAAATACATGTGTAATCTATCTTGGATCAGGCTTACCATCTGAAACTAAAATCAGGACAATGCCTATTAATTCATTTTATAAATTCTCTTTTACCATTTATGCTATCAGTCAAAATTTGGACACAAGTTCCCCATGATCTTAATAGCCTTTTGTTTTGAATCCTTAAATGCTTGATATTACTCTTAAACAAATATAAACATGAGCGTATGAATTTCTTTATAAAACCTAAATTTCAATTATTTATATATTAATTTTTTTTCTTTAATTAAGCTATTTATTTGATAATTTTTAACTTATGTTTTTAAGCACTGCATTTTAAAAACAAGTGATTTAAAGTCACTAAAATGCAATCCGCAACGAAAGAGAACTCATTTTGCTATATGCGCGCACTAAGAGTATTTAACGTATTGAGTATTGAGTTATTTTTGCTGCTTTATATGCCTTGAATTGTTAAATACACACACTTGTATGTATTAAAATGCCCGTCTTTGCAAGTATCCTTGTAAACACAGTAATTTAGGTCTTAAGTGAAAGCAAACAGCTGAGAAAGAAAACACATGTGTAACAGTATATTCAATCAGGGCAGTTCTTAAAGTGACAGCAGTCTAATATTCCTGCTGTCTGTCATTCATGTAAATCAACAAAAGAGAGAAAATCTCTCACTGCCTTTAACTAAATGACTTTTGTAACTTTAGCAAGAATTTAATTTACTATGAATATACTCTGCAAGAAGTCTGGCTGTAGATTTTACACATTAGATGGCCATATACTGAATTTAACTCTATGAGATGAAGCTGGTCAAGAGTACAGTCACCCTTGCAAGAAAACTGAGCAAGTGGTACAAGTGGTGAAAAGACGTATCTAACGACTTAACGTTTCCATCAGCCTTCGATGACTCAGTGACATTTTGAGTGATCCACAACACCAAAGTACTAATAACGATAAACACATGAGTAATGTTGTGCTCGGGGAAAATTGGTATAGACGGTCTTAATTGGTGAGGCCAGGAAGCGAGACAAATGGTTTTGCGTGGCTGGGAGTTAGTTTTTAGCAGCATCAAGGTCAGGTCTATTGATGGAATTGGCCATTAAGTCTTAGACTAATGGACAGAGACAGACTCAAGAGCCTTTGGCCTTTTAGTCCTTAAAGCACATCCAGGTCTTTTGTGGCAGATTTGAGAGAGAACTATATTTTTATACCGTATATTCAGTTCATTTGTGACCATCAGCCATTTATACAAGAATAGAAACTTTGTGAAAATTGTGGTCACTGGCTTTTTCATTATGAGTAAACATATTAATGGTTTCTGTAAATGTTTTCTATGTTTTTAGAATCTCAATTAAGAAAGGTTATTTGTACCTCACTAGTTATGTGATTCATGGTTTGCAAAGTAACCTCTAATATAGCAGGTTGATTCTCATTATCATTCTTTTAATTCAAATAATTTCTTCAATTTGTTCCATAATGTGCTTATACTGAGTGTGTGCATATATGCCAGCAAGAACTAAAATAAAATCTTGAAAATGTCTTAAATTTAGAGGAATGTCTTCAGTGCTGAATAGATTTTAGGTGACATTGGCCAGTCTGTTTTCTATGTTATAGGTCAGACATGCTGTCATGGGGTGAATGGAGACACACAAGCAAATATTATGTGAGAATTTGAATATAAACAAGGCAGCTTCATTTTGGTTATTTGGCCAACCCAGCAAGAGAGAATTACTGTAATCTACTTGTGACATATGAGGGATATTGATGAGTCTAAAAAAGGAAGTGGGTGAAAGGAAGAACCTGATGTTCCTTAACTTGTATTGAATTTGGTTCATCATTTGAGCAGACACTTGATATTAAAATGGGTCAATCGAGGAACAGTTCCAGCATCAGTAGGCAATTGTGAAAAAGAGCTGATAGAATCCACTTTAAACTCATAGTAACAACCTGTATAAGTTTAGTCTTAAGGGTCATAATGGGTGCAGATTTGTTTAAAACAATGATTTAATGTTGTATTTTATGTGCCTGTAGGGGGTTAATGGGAATGAGGCTTGGACTGCCACAACATCGTCCAACAACAACTCTGCGGACAACTGGAACTACACTGAACAGGAACCAGCAGGCAATAATGGTAAGTGGAGAACCTCTACAATACAACCTCCATTAAACATGTATGGTTATCAGTCTATAACTGTCTACACTTCCATTCAAAAGTTTGGAGGCAGGACGTTTTTATATCGAAAGAAATTAATAGTTTAAGGGTGCTTTCACACTTGGTTCAACTGCCTGTCCCGAATCTGGGTTTAATTTATCTTTCCTCCCCTGCCCCGGGTGGGTTATGTTCACACAGTGTTTTTTGGATCTGAACCATAGTATGTTTGTGTCATCAGATTGTTTGATTGAGCTGTTTACCGCTGTTGTTAGGTTACCATTACTTCTTGTTGAAAATTCAGCTTGAGATTTTTTAAATATATTATAATTAGGGTGGAAATTTTCCAGAAACTTTCCATAAATCCCAGGAACATAATAATCTGCCAATAGGGTAAGAAAAATAACCTTGTTTTCTGTTTGAAATAAGATTTTTTTGCTTACCCCATTGGCAGATTATTTTGCTTGTTCTAAGCAAAAACTCATTTAATTTTGACTTGTTTTTTCTGAAAACAAGAAAATAATTTTTACTTGTCAGGAAAATCCTTCTTGATGTAAGAATTTTTAGATATTTTGGCTGAAAGCAAGACAAAAAAGTAGTAAGAATTTTTTTTTGCAGTGAATTTACTGGAAATTTTCCACATTTTTGCAACCCTAATTATAATAGAAAACAGTTAATATTATACATATATACAGAAAGTAGATAATATTTATTTTTACAATATTACTGTTTTTACTGTATTTGTGACCAGTAACTTAAAACCTAAATCTTACCGATTCTAAACTTTTGAATGGTAGCCATGAGGGCTGGGTTTTGACACAAATTGCACAATTCAATTTGATTCTGATATACAAGTTTGCATTTCGATATGGTTTCCGAATTGATATTGATTATTGTGGACATATATCAGGTACAGTGCGTGCCAAATTTTCTCAAGGACCCAAGCTGACTAACAAGTTTATGTTTATCGAATATGTTTTTTTTCTGAGGTAAATGAGATGTTATGTGGCATTGTCTACAATCTGTTATATTGATGTCTTTGCATGGTTGAAACACTAATCAAGCGATTACACAAGACAGGATACGTATTTCGGCAAGTTGTACTCTTTCTTTTAACATACCTTCGGATCTTTATTCTTGTTTATTTTGTGTTGAAATTAGTAGTAAAGCGGAGACGATCAGTTCACATGTTCCATTGCGCTGCTGCTTTTGTTGAACTAAAGCAGAGTTGCTGGGTTTTCCCAACAAAACCTGCCCAATAGCTACTCAAAAAGAGCCCAAGACTAGTTAAATCGTGTTTCGGGAGGTAAAATACAATTTTGTTTTGGTGGGGGCCCCCTGGTAAAAATTGCATTCCAGTGGCTAAATATCACATTATTGGGGTCACTTGACACGGACATGAAAAACAACCTGCGGCAATTCCGTAGGAAAATTGCAGACTTGGCAACACTGAGCTGAGGCACAGCGATCTGTCACTCCACATTACTCCACATTAAACGGTTCCAAAACAGCATTTAATTTTTTTTTTTTAAATACTGCAATAAAATGGACAGAATTTGAAATCTTTGTTTCAAAGCACAAAGCTTTTTGCGATTTATTGGATGGGATACGCACTTCAATGTTCCGTTAATTAACTGAAAACAGGCTAGACTAATCTATTCTTGGGATTTTAGAATCAATATTGTTTTGTAAAACTGAGAACCAATTCAAAATGAAAAATGGGACCCTGGACCACAAAACCAGTCGTAAGTAGCATGGCTATATTTGTAGCAATAGCCAAAAATATATTGTATGGGTCGAAATTATCAATTTTCTTTTATGCCAAAAATCATTAGGATATTAAGTAAAGCTCATGTTCCATGAAGATATATTGTAAATTTCCTACCGTACTGTAAATATATTTATATAAATAATATTTTGATTCTATAGTTTCAAATAGTTAGATCTCGACCAAATATTGTCCTATCCTAACAAACCATACTTTCAGGTGATGTATAGATCTCAGTTTCGAAAAATTGACATTTTTGACTGGTTTTGTGGTCCGGGGACACAAATAATTTCACAAATATCCCTAGTAGTCATATAACCAATTTGCCACCTGTGTGAAAGTATATAGTGACATATTTGTTATTATGGCACTAATGTACATTCTATATCAGAAGCAGCTCATTAGCGGTGTTGCTGCTTTACTGTCTACAACATGTGGAATGTTCACGTTATCTGCTTTGTTATGAGGACTTTGAACTTTCTCTGTCAGCAGACCATGGTTAAAGACATATATTATGTACTTTAGGTAGCTAAGTAGTGTATATTGAGGTAAGTGAATAATTCCAGTGGTATGGTATAGTCATCACTACAGTCTTTGTTGTCTTTGCCTGTTACACAGCTGAGTTGTTCTGATTCTGAAACATGCTTTCCACAGCGAGAGCAGTATATTCACATTTGCACAAGAAAGCAGAACCTTTTCTGGCCCCTCCATATAAATTCCAGTATGAATACTCTCAGCATGGAAATAATACATAACTTATTATGTAAATTTATGTAATAATTGCTTCTATTGTGCAGTTGGAATATGATTAAAATGCACTGCTGAATCTTCTAAATCATTATCTTGGAACATAAGATTCTCTAGTCTGGCATCGTAGTATAAGCAGAAAATACCAAAGTAAGTAGGAAAATTAATGTTAGGTATGTTAAAGGAATAGTTCACCCAAAAATGAAAATTCTGTCAGTAATTACTCACCCTCATGTCGTTCCAAACCTGTAAGGCCTTTGTTCATCTTCAGAACACAAATTAAGATATTCCTGATTAAATCTGAGAACTTTTTGACCCTCTCATTAATTAAAGAATTTTCAGTTTTTGGTGAACATGTTTCTCTTTAATACTTTGTAAATGTGTCAGAATTTTGATATACAGCAAAGTTTAGTTTAGTTATTCTATTATTCTCTATGACTATGATGTAATTTTTGTGTCACACAACCCGTAGGTTCTGTCTATTCATTTGACGATGAATGGGACGATGACTCAGATGATGGAAAGTCGACAGGCGGATATGGAGGTTCACAGGTGGAAGAGGGAGGAACGATGCAGCGAGGCGGGGGTCACTCTACTATGAAAATAGCCCTCAACAAGTAACATTTTGATTTTAATAACTACCAATAATAATAATATTTCATTAATAAAATAAACATTACAAATGCTCATCCCATCGTTTCCCGCAGGTTTCCAGGGTTCTCCAAGACCCCAAATACAGAGGTGTTTCTGCTTACCAAGCACATAAGTAAAGGAAGTGACACACTGCCAATTTATGTAAGTTATTTGACTTTATCATGTGATTTGATCCCATGCCTGGAGATTGATTAGACAGTTAGCTAGATATTTATTCTGGATTACAGAATAATCAAACAATATTTGCTTTGTTTAAAGTGGTATGGTGAATGAATAACATGTTTAACATGTTTCTGAAGGCTGAATGTTTATTTTGCAGGCGGGCGAGGTGGGTCCAGTATGGTTGTATCCACAAACTCAGTTAGATTGTGTAGTGGCTGATCCCAAAAAGGGGTCAAAAATGTACGGCCTGAAGAGCTACATCGAATACCAGATCACACCTAATGTAAGTTTCTTTGATTTTGAAGCACCTCTCAGGACTGCTTGAATCATGCTGACTTGTAATTCTTTTGTTAATGGGTCTTGGTTCATTTTCATTTTTTTCAGACAACAAACAGACCAGTCAATCACAGATACAAACATTTTGACTGGTTATATGAGAGGCTCGTGGAGAAGTTCGCCTGTGCTCTGCCTGTCCCATGTCTACCTGACAAACAAGTTACAGGTGAACCAAACCAAAAAAAAAAATCCCTTCTTTTACCATCTTCTCATTTTGGTCTTTTAATAGTCAGCAAAGAAAGTGGTTTTGGCTGGTAGACTTCCTAGCATCTGTCTTCTATTTCTCGTTAGGCCGATTTGAAGAGGAATTTATCAAAATGCGCATGGAACGCCTGCAGGGCTGGATGTCCCGCATGTGCCGGCATCCGGTGATCTCAAACAGTGAGGTTTTCCAGCTGTTCCTTAACTACAGAGATGAGAAGGTGCGTTTGTTAAAATATGTATAATAGTAATATGCTTGTAGTTGTTTTATAGACTGATGTAAATACATAGTCAAACAATATATATAAACAGTTAAATGGCTCTTCTGTTGAGTATTATCATCTGTTTGCTGATACTGAGAAGTGTTTTACAGTGTTATATATTAACTTTGGCTAGTGAATAGTTAAGTTGAGCTTGGCAGTTTGGGAGTGTTGTAAGTCATGTTTTATTTGTTGTTTCTGTTAGGAGTGGAAACTAGGGAAGCGGAAAGCAGAGAAAGATGAAACAGTGGGCGTGAAAATCTTCTCCACCATAGACCCAGAGCTCCCAGAAGTAGATCCTTCTCAAGTGTGAGACAATATTGAACTCTAATTATTTAATCCTAAAAAATAAGTGAGTACACCCCTCACATTTTAGCAACCATTTTAATATATCTTCTCAAGGGACAATACTATAGAAATGAAACTTGGATATATTTTAGAGTAGTCAATGTGCAGCTTGTATAGCAGTATAGATTTAACTCAACATACAGCCATTATTGTCAAAATAGCTGGCAACAAAAGTGAGTACACCCTAAGGGATAACTGCAGTATGTTGTTTAACCATGCAAAGCCTCATGTCCTATTCATCATGTTTATGTTTTTGTCTGCTTGACAGGACCATACAAAGTTGTGTATCTTGTATTAGAGCAGTTAAAATTAGGTGCTTTAAGTACAATTCTCTCACACTGACCACTGGGTATTCAACATGGCATCTCATCGCAAAGAACTCGCTAAGAATTTGAGAATTAGAATTGTTGCTCTCCACAAAGATGGCCAAGGCTATTAGAGGTTCAGTAACACCTTGAAACCGAGTTACACTACAGTGGTCAGGGTCATACAGAGGTTTTCCAAGATGGGTTCCATTCGGAGCAGGCCTCGTTCTGTGGCAGGTGCAGAACCTGACTTCAAAAAACAGATGCATGAGTGCTGCCAGCATTACTTTTAAGGTTGCAGAGGAAGAAGGTCAGCTTGTCAGTGCTCAGACCATAGGCCGCACACTGCAACAAGTCGGTTTGCATAGGCGTCGTCCCAGAAGGAAGCCTCATCTGAAGCTGGCTCACAAGAAAGCCTGCAAACAGTTTGCTGAAGACAACCTGTCCAAGAGCATAAATTACTGGAACCATGTCCTGTGGTCTGATTGAGGATGATTAAGGCAGTGCCAGATAACAATGGTGCTAAAACAATATATTGACCCTTTGGACAAGTTCACTTAGGGTGTACTCACTTTTGTTGCCAGCTATTTTGACAATAATGGCTGTATGTTGAGTAATTTTCAGGGGTGTACTCACTTTTGTGACATACTGTAAAAGCAAATTTAGCCATAAATTACCTTCATGTCGTTCCAAACCTGTAAGACCTTCATTCATCTTCAAAACACAAATTAAGATATTTTTGGTGAAAAATTAGCTTTCTGAAACTGCATTGACAACGATGCAATTAATACTTTTTATATAATGTAGTTTTATTTATTTTTTTAACACTGGTCTTATCTTTATTTGATTTTAGAGAGCAGAAGTATGAAATGTACAGCCAGTTTACTAGATCTATGGACAACAGTGTTAAAGAACTACTGGCTGTTGGGCATCTCCACTGGAAGAGATGTACAGGCCGTAAGTTCACATACTTATATTTCTTCATTATCACAGTATACCTGCATTATTTAATTTTTGGTATTATCTTGGGATGTGTCCATAGTAAAAGTCTTCTGCTTTTAAACCAACAGCATTACAAAAGGAATATCGGCAGATTGGAAAAGCATTTCAGAACCTATCATCAGTTTTCAACACTAGTGCATACCCAAGTAGGAAACTGGAGCTTTGTTTATTAAATGCTGTCATAGACATGTTCACAGCTCAAATATTACATATAAAATCTTTTTGATTACCTAATGATTTTTTATTGATGTTTTTTGTACCTTATTTTAAGGGGAATCAACTCTGACGGAAGCATTGACCGCGACAGGAAAAACGTATGAGGAAATAGCAGAACTCGTTGCAGGACAGGTATCAGAAGTACAATATTTCCTCATATGAATACTTCAACAAACCCTTCAGTCCTTGAACTTCTTCCAATGCCATTCACTCATCCTTAGCAAGTTTCCTCACATCCTGTGCTGCTATTTCCACAAGTTGATAGAATTGTAACCCTGAGGCTACCCAAGTGATAGCAACACCCATGATTGCTGTTTTTAGCATTATCCATGAGTTTAAGCATTTGTTTCAATGAGATAACATTTGTTTATCAGCCAAAAAAAGATCTACACTTCCTGATGGAAATAAACACAGAGTACAAGGGACTACTGGGCTGCTTCCCTGACACAATAGCAGTTCACAAGGTATAAACCTTTCACCTTTTGCCTTTCTAAATTTAGTTTTTTTTTGTTGTTGTTTAGATTTGGTTTTAGTTTTAGTTTATTTTATTTTTTTAAGAAGTCTCTTATGCTCTTCAAAGTTCCATTTATTTGATCAAAAATACAGAAAATAAGTGATGTTTTGAAATATTATTGCAATTAAAAATAACAGTTTTTTTAATATATACTTTAAAAAATAAATTATTTCTGTGATGCAAAGCAGAATTTCCACTTTTTTTATTATCAATGTTGGAAACAGTTGTGCTGTTTAATTTTTTGGAACCTGTGTTACTTTTTTTTTCAGGATTCTTTGAAAAGAAGTAATAGAGAAAAATAAAAAGTTAAAAAGAACAGCATTTATTTAAAATCTAAGTCTTTATGATCACTTTTTTTTTCAGTTTCACATATACTTGCTGAATAAAAGTATTAATTTCTTTCAAAGAAAGAAAGAAAAAATTCACTGACCCCCAAAAGAATTTGAATGGTATTTTGAATAAATTCTGTTCTCTTTAACATTTTACTCATCAAAGAATCCTGAAAAAAAATGTCACATGTTACAAAAAAATATTAAGCAGCACAACTGTTTCCAGCGTTGGTAATAAATCAGCATATTGGAATGATTTCGGAAGGATCATGTAAAACTGAAGACTGGGTTAATGACTGCTGAAAATAGAGTTTTGCATCACTTGAATAAATTCTGTTTTAAAGTATACTAGAATAGTAAACACTATTTTAAATTGCAACAATAATTTACAATATTTTACCATTTTCCTGTATTTTTAATCAAATAGAGACAGCCTCGATGAGCAGAACTTTAAAGACTTCTTTAAAAAAAACATAATATATGTGTGTGTGTGTGTGTGTGTGTGTGTGTGTGTGTGTGTGTGTGTGTGTGTGTGTGTGTGTGTGTGTGTGTGTGTGTGTGTGTGTGTGTGTGTGTGTGTGTGTTTGTGTGTATCAGTACATTTGTAGCAATAGCCAAAAATACTTTGTAAATTTCCTACCGTAAATATATCAAACCTTAATTTTTTTTTGCATTGCTAAGAACTTCATTTCAACAACTTTTTAAGGCGATTTTCTCAATATTTAGATTTTTTGAATAGTTGTAAAAAATATTGTCCCATCCTAACAAAATATATCAATAAAAAGCTTATTTATTCATCTTTCAGATGATGTATAAATCTCAATTTCAAAAAACTGACCCTTATGACCCTTGTGGTCCAGGGTTACATATATTAGTTTTTAAACGTATCTTTTGTTTCCTCAGGCTGCCATTGATAAAGTAAAAGAGGCTGATCATTTGGTGGCGATGAATAAAATTAGCCAACAAGATAAACAAGTTATGGAAAAGAACCTTAGCACCATGTCTTACACATTACAAGGTACGTTAGTGAAGTGTCGTCTATTGTCACAGTGGTCTTTTATACTTGCACCTGTGTGCTTAATTGTAGTGTTTGGCACACACATGTAATCTAAGACTTGCCATCTGTTTCTCTAGCGGAGATGAATCACTTCCATAGCAACCGTATCTATGACTACAACAGACTCATGCAGTTCTACCTGGAGGAACAGGTGAAATTCTATGAAACGGTGAGTGGTGGGATTCTAGTTTGTATGGACACGTCAACATGGCATATGTAATGCAACATACTACATGTGTAATGTTCTTGTGTGTTCTTATTGGATAGATTGCTGAAAAGCTGAAGAAAGCGCTTGGGCAGTATACCACAATGTGAAGACAACAGCAATACTCATCAAACTGTGTCAGTTCCGTGGAACATCATAAAAGGATGCTGCTTTTGATATTTTTTAATGCTAATTCACAATTAACCATCGTGTTTCCAGAAAATTATTCACTGCGTTGTGTCATATATAAAATATAGGTTATAAGGGAACAAATGTTCACATAATGTTATTCATTCATTCACCAAATATATCATTGACAGAAACAGGTGAAAAACAAATCTTAACTGTTACTTAAGCTAATGTTACACTCCCCGACATTTAAAGAACAGTTCATGCAAAAATAAATTTGCTCACCCTCGAAGATGTAGATGAGTTTCTTTAATCGATGTGACTGGAGTCGTGTGGATTACTGTGATGTTTTCATTCTGACGGCACCCATTCACTACAGAGGATCCATTGTTTAATGAGATACAGTTGAAATCAAAAGTTTACATGCACCTTGCAGAATCTGCAAAATGTTATTACCAGAATAAGAGCGATCACACAAAATGCATGTTATTTTTTTTTATATAGCACTGACCTGAATAAGATATTTAACTTAGAAGTAGTTTTTGTTGAATTTATAAAAATGACCCTGTTCAAAAGTTTACATACACTTGATTCTTAATACTGTTGTTACCTGAATGATCCACAGCTGTGTTTTTTTTTTTTTTTTCAGTCATAGTTGTTCAAGAGTCCCTTGTTTGTTCTGAACAGTTAAACTGCCTGCTGTTCTTCAGAAAAATCATTCAGGTCCCATAAATTCATTTTTTTTTAGCATTTTTGTGTATTTGAACAATTTCCAACAATGACTGTATGATTTTGAGATCCATCTTTTCACACTGAGGACAACTGAGGGACTGCAGTTTTTACAAAAGTTTCAAAAACTCACAAAAATGCTGTAAAACCAAAGAATTTGTGGGATCTGAAGGATTTTTCTAAAGAAGAGCAGGCAGTTTAACTGTTCAGGACAAAGGGACTCATGAACAACTATCACTAAACAAAAAACACAGCTGTGGATCATTCAGGTAACAACACAGTATTAAGAATCAAGTGTATGTAAACTTTTGAAATTTTTAAATTCAACTATTATTTTCTCTTGTGGACTATATGTAAACATCTTTTATCTGAATATATCTTATTCAGGTCAGTACAAAGTTTGTGTTTTCTACGATTCTTCTTATTTTGGTAAAATAATTAACATTTTGTAGATTCTGCAAGGTGTGTGAAACCTTTTGACTTTGTACAGTATAATGCTAGATTTCTCCAAATCTGTTCCAATAAAGAAACAAACTCATTTACATCTTGGATGGCCTGATGGTGAGGACATTTCCAGCACATTATCATTCATTAATGAACTATTCCTTTAAGACATTTCATTTTCTCTGTATAAATTGAGGTCTCTCAGGGACGCGTTTGCTTAGACTCGGCCTTCTAAACCAAATGAGTTTATTAACGTCTTAAACTGTCTGACATGTTTTATATTCTTGTAGTATGTGAAATTAAATATGTCAGATATTTAGTGGTGTGTATTGGATGAAAGCAATAAGGACATTGTCTTTTACCTGTGGTAAAATGTTCTATGCAACATAAAACTAAAATAGTGTATAAAATGTGTTTTTAACTAGCCCTCCAGTGTGTAATAAATCTTTCTTTATACCTTTCCGAGTCTTGAATGCTCTGCATTTTTTGGCCTAGAGTCAAAATGGATTTTGCAGTTCTAGCAAAAGCACAGAAATAACCTTTTTGAGAAAATGGTAGAACTATCCAGTATTTATGCTAGCTCAGGGTCAGTTTTCTCTCTTTGAAAGAGGAAACAAATTTTTGGGCTTAGAAAGGAAAACGAGGAAATGAGCATGATGACCTCAGTGTTCGTGTGAGAGCGTGACCTCAAGCAAGGAAACACTTTCTCCCCCGATTCTGTTTCCTTCCCTTATTTCTCTCTTTTTAAAAATTTTGACCATAAGGAGTCCCTTATTTTGTCTTACTTCTGGGATATTCATCAAATCATGTGCCGCCCCTCAAAACCTCTTTTATTCCATTTGCTGGTTCGTTCCACCCTTCCTGTTAATGTGTGATAGGCAGAAAGAGTCTTTATGGATGGTGCAGATATGTTTATCTCATGGTAAAGTAGTCAGAAGCTTAAAGCAGAGGTAGAACATGAAAAGTCAAACATACTAACATAGCAGGACATTTGTCAAAAACTAAAACATTTTTATACACCCTCAAAGTAGTTACAAAATGTAAACAATGTTGTGAAACATTTAGGCATTAAAAGGCTGTATATTTTTTGATTATTTTCAGCACGTTACCTCTAAATGAGTCAGAATTACTGAAGCACAACCAGCAAACATATTTGCATGCCATGTGTGGTAGGATATCTATTAATAGAGCTTTATCAAATGTTCTCACAAAATACAGAGGCTGGCTGCAGCAAATTCTTAAAGCGATAGTTCACCCAAAAATGAAAGTTCTGTCCTTAATTACTCCCCCCTCATGACGTTCCAAACCTGCAAGACCTTTGTTCGTCTTTGGAACACAAATTAATACATTTTTGATGAAATCCAAGAGTTTTCTGACTCTGCTTTGACAGCAATGATAGTACCACGTTCAAGGCCCAGAAAGGTAGTAAAGATATTGTTTAAACTTTCCATGTGACACCAGTAATTCAACCTTAGTTTTATGAAGCTACGAGAATACTTTTTGTGCGCAAAGACAACAACAAAAAACGAGTTTAGTGCCATTGCGGTCTAGGGTCAACAAGCTCTCAGATTTCATCAAAAATATCATAATTTGTGCTCCGAAGATGAGCACAAATGTGTAATTAATGACAGAATTTTCATTTTTCATTCCCTTTAAGATGATAAAGTTCTTATTGAGAATACCCTTAATTTTTGTCTTTAAATAATCAATTATATTTTTTAATCATTATTTAGATTTTTGTATGATTAAAAATTTATTTAATTTTTAAATAAAAAATAATCATAATTAATTTTCTTAAAGAGAGAATTCACCCAAAAATGAAAATTCTGCCATTTTTTACTCAGCTTCCACTTGTTCCAAAGCTGTATGAGTTTCTTTCTACTGTTCAAAAGAAGATATTTTGAAGAATGTTAGTAACCAAATAGTTGACGGTAGCTATTGACTTTCATAGTATAGAAAAAAATAAATAAAAAATACTTCTTCAAAGTATCTTTTTTTTCTTTTTTGCGTTTAACAGAAGAAAGAAACTCAGGTTAGGAAAAGGTAGAAGATAAGTAAATGATGGCAGAATTTTCATTTTTCTGTGAATAATCCCTTTGAGGGTTTTGTTGCAACTTTTCACAGGACTTCTGTAAAACCTTAATCTTAAGAAAACAACATTTCTAGCCAACAAATTGTAACAGTAAGACCAATTAACACAGAGTATGTATCAAAATTATATTATTTTCTGAAATATTTCTAAATAATTAATAATGATTATCCTATTCAAACAAAATAGTTTTTTGTACAAGTAAAAAATGATCCATGATAGTCTAATAATATGTGACCCTGGACCACAAAACCAGTCATAAAGGTCTTTTTTTTTTTAATTGAGGTTTATACATCATCTGAAAGCTGAATTAGGCTTTCCTTTAATGTATTGTTTGTTAGGATATGACAATATTCAGCAGAGATACAACTATTTGAAAATCTGAGGGTGCAAAAAAAATCTAAATATTTAAAAAATCACCTCATATTACTAATCAAAAATTAGGTTTTGATATATTTATGGCAGGAAATTTACCAAATATCTTCATGGAACATGATCTTTACTTAATATCCTAATGATTTTTGGCATAAAAAAAAAAATCGATAATTTTGACCTATACAATGTATTTTTGGCTATTGCTACAAATATACCCTATATATAAGACTGGTTTTGTGGTCCAGGTTCACATATAATTTGCTTACATTACATTGAATTCTTCAGTATGTCAAAAACCAATAGTATGAGACACGATTGACCTAAATGACTAATTTGAATATTGCATCTTGAATGTCCAGATGAGACTTTCCCTTTAACCACAGTTTACGTCATTGCTTAGCCACAGAGAATCAACAATGGCCCCTTTATGATGTCACTGTAGGATAGTTTTACACAGGTCCTAAAGCGGTGTTACGGTGAGAGGCGGGGTCTGTAGGTCCGTGGGCGGATCATCATGCTCACCTTCTTCAAGGAGTAGTAATCTGAGTCCTTCCATGAGTACCACACAATCCCATCAGGCCCCAGAAGATTCTTCCCTTTGGCAGAGTAACGCCCCCCCTGGTGGTCAAGATAAACACAGGACACAGTTAAGATGGTTGGGCTCAAATTTTATATCTCGGAATGGTTTCATTTTTGCTTCATCTGTATAATACCTTATAATACACTCCATTGAGGTTGGCGAAGAAGCACTGATGGTACCACCAGCCTCCGTGAGATATTTCAGCACAGATGTCACCTGTGTCTGGAGTGCTGAAGCTTTGCTTGTCATGGTACCAGCCAAACGAATCTTCAACTGTTCCACTGAATCCTGATACGTGGAGACGGTAGAGGTTGTCCTCGTTTTCAATCCTGCCAAAGCAAGAATTTTTGCTTGAGTGGTTTAGAAAACTAAAAAAATACATCAATGGATCTTCTGCAGTGAATGGGTGCCATCAGAATGAAAGTCCAAACAGCGGATAAAAACATTACAATAAATAACAAGTAATCCACACGACTCCAGACCATCAATTAACATCTTGTGAAAAGCTGTGTGTTTGTAATAAGAAAAAAAAAAATCCATCAAGAAGTTTTAACTTTAAACTGTTTATTTTGATGGCACCCATTCACTGCAGAGGATGCATAGGTGAGCAACTGATTTAATGCCAAATTTCTTCAAATCTGTTTAGATGAAGAAAATAAAAACATTGGGATGAGTAAATGTACAGCAAATTTTCATTTTTGAGTGAACTATTCCATATAAGAGATAAAAACAATATGATGCAACGTTTTAGACCAGGTTCAGAAAAAAAGAAAATGCAAAAATGTAATATGAATATTTTATATTTAAATAATTCATATTTATATTAGTGCTGGGCAACCATTAATGGCATCCAAAATAAATGTTTTTGTGTACATAATGTATGTGTGTGTGTGTGTGTGTGTGTGTGTATGTATTGTATATTTATTATATGTATATATAAATACACACACATGCATGTATATATTTAAGAAAAATGTTATGTTTATATATGAAATATATTTATATATATATAATATAAATTATATGAATACAAATATATAAATGTACATAATCATGATTAATTGTTGCCCAGCACTAATTTCTATGTATATTTAGTATTTCATATAACACATAATATTTAATAGAATTATATACTACTGTAGTAAATATGTAATATTTTATATTAATGCCATGTTTTAATATGAATACAGTATATTCGATTTTAAGATTATTATTTTAAAATTATTTAAACATTTTATTACATTTAAATATTTTATTTATTAAAACATTTATGAATTTAAATTGAATAATAATGATATAGCATTTATCACTGTACAGAATACTATAAAATAGTACTATAAAAGAATCAGTTCATAGAAGGAAGATATTTCAAACACTCGATTGACACTATAACGCAAGTTTGGAGTAAAATATGTACTTATTCTCTTATTGACTGAGCTAAACTAAAAATGGTAAGCATTTTTGTCTCTGTTTAGTGTAATTGTTCTTTTTGTATGCGTGATTCATTGGTCAAAAAAGGAAAAAAAATAATTTCTTTAGATATCACAATATATATCATTATCGTGAATTTTTGAGGACATGATAATCATGTTGTGAAAAATCTGATATTGTGACAGCCCTAAATAATATTTAATATTATAGAAAAATAACATTTTATTATTCAATTATTATATTACAGTACACTAAAAACCAAGAATACCTAAATGTTAGGAATATTCTAAGAACTTAATCTATCCAAATGTTTACCAGAAGTTCTGGTACAGTGCATGTTTGTGCTTGCCATTCCAGTCCTCGAGGTCAATGCGAAGCGAATACTCTCCCTGGCTGGAGATATCATGAATACGGTCGTTTCCCAGCCAGAATTCAGCATGCAGATCTCCGAAGCCATCTCTGTATTCTGTCCATTTGCGGTTGAAATTGACCTTTCCATCCTGCCGACGCTGAAACATGGTCCATCCACCTCCTGGTCCAAAGAATGGTTCTTTAATCCCAAGTAACATCCACTAATAATGCTCCTAATTTAAGCAAAACCTCCTGACTACAAACACAAAAATGCAAACCTTGGGTCTCCATATCACAATAAACTTCTACAGGAGTCGATCCCATTGAAGGGACAACAGTAAAAATCCCAGATCGGTGGACTCCATTGTAGTACAGAGATGCACAGTCAATTGGACAGTTTCTTACATGCTGAACCTCTGAGAAAACAAATATTTAAATCAAGCTATTCTTAAAATAGTACAAATATGTACGTTCTAAGAGGCAAATGACCTTGTATATTATTATTTTTCCTTATTTAAGTTATACTTTTCAATTAGCAATAGTTTACCCAACATCTCTCATCATTCACTCACCCAGTAAAGATTGTACAAAATACCAAGTTCTGTTATGAAACTCTAGATGGCGCAAGCTGATGATATTCACAATGTTAAAATACTTGGCACAAGCTGATTGGTTCATGTAGCCTATGCAGCCAATGAGCTTGCTGCTTTAAATTTTAATGACTGGTAAGCATTTACTAGCGCTTTCAAAGTTCCTCTAAAACTCTCCACATCCCCAGCTCCACCTGTATAGATTTACTACCAGTTATTAGGGGGTCAAGATATAGCATGTCGTTGGACTCCTTGGCTCACAATGGACAAAATGCATGCCTCAGATTCAATCGTGAGCCTGGCTAAATTTTCAAACATTTTGGATTTTTTGGAAAAACCTACTTTTACAAACTAGTCCTAGGTTTTATGCCCAATCAGAAACAAACCATTGCAGATTCTCTGGAGAGCAAATATCAATAATTGGTTCTATAAGAGGGAAAAAAAAAACATAAAAATGGCTATAATTATGCAACCGTTTGTCCAATCAACATGAAATTCGCTGTGTACGGTTGTAGTCCAAAGTGCCTCAAGTGTCTATAAGGACGTTTGTGTATCTAAAAAACTAGGCTGCCATTGGCCAATGAATTTTGATGACCTATTAGACAACCCAGACAGCAGCTGACTTTGTGCTGGATCCGTTTTCAAACCAGCAAATCCGCATTACAGTCACATTCGTTTCAGTCCTCAAACACAGACTCAGCCCCCGGCTAGATTTCAGTGGGCGGGAACAACTGTCATAAAGCGGATCCGGGCTGAGTCCGTGAAAATGAGCGTGCCGTGTTTTTTTTTTTTTTTTTTGGCTTGGTACTGGCCAGGTCCTGCCCATATCTGGGCCAAATCATCAAAAAAGAAATCTGCATCTGGCCCGGAGCTGGCCCAGTTCTGGTTCAGATGAGGAAAAATGGATCTGTGCCAGTATTGGCCTGTCGTGTGGAACGAAACCGGCCCAAGTCTGTTGCACGGATTCCAATTGCATTTTTCAAAGGCATAAACGATTGTACTTTTTCCGCACATACACTCTTAAAAATAAAGGTGTTTCAAAAGGCTCCACAAAGAACCGTTCAGTCAAAGGTTCTTTACAGAACCATTTCTTGCTTACCTTTTTATAATCCAAAGAACCTTATTTGCCACAAAGAACCTTTTGGTAAACAGAAAGGTTCTTCAGATGTTCAAGGTTCTTTATGGAACAATTTAGACAAAAAGTTTCTTCTATGGCATCGTGAAGCCATTGAGAGTGTACATGTGATATTCATATCATATGATAGAACTCTTCATTCTGGAATAATTTGCTTCTAGAACCACTGCTGTCAATCAAATTGTTTGTAAAATGATTGAGATTTTGCAAACTAGTCCTAGGTTTTTCTGGAAAAAAAAAACACTGAAGTACAATTTCCTTGACTCTCTAGGTCAATAACTATTACAAAAAAAAAAAAAAAGTTATTTAACCCTTCGGGAAGCTATAACGGGATAGTTTAGAAAAGGGACCTGTCCAAATTTACCCTATAAAGCCTAAAGGAATACTCAAAACATCACAGAGCATCAACTGGTGAGCACATGCCACAGATGATTCTAAACAAGCATGCAAAGGTTTAAGGAGATCAGACCACAGCTGGCGATAGAAAACTGTTTAAAAAAAAAAAAAAAATTCTAAGGTAAAATTATCATTGATTTAGGTGGTTACAGGCTTGTTAAATGTTTATTTTTTTCATATGTGCCTAAATGCCTTAAAGTGCTTGAACCACAGTAATCGCTGCTTGCATATATATTTATATATGCTATTTATGCAGTAGCAGTATGTCTTAAATACTCACATATATGCTCACACTCGCATATGAACTGGCAGTATCAAGTTCCTGTATTTACTTTGCAGCAGCATCAACAGTAATAACCAACAGCAGTAGCAGCAGCTTTGCAGAGCTATTTTGCCAAGACCAAATTTTGTTTATATTATCATATTCATTACCATGCTAAAATCTTGGTAATGATAGAAATCTCTTAATGAAAGTCAGTGGGGTCATGTGTTGTTCTGACTTTGATTTGATTGACAAAAACATTTCAAAATATCTTTTTCCGTGTTCAGAAGGTCATATGGGTTTGGAATGACATCAGGGTGAGTAAATGATGACAAAATGTTTAATTTGGGGTGAACTATCCTTTTAATGATCAAATAACCACTTTCAAAATCTTCAGTACCTAGTCATGCTGACCTGGATGAAGCATATCTTGAGCACCAAGGAATGGACTTGTACGGATGATGTTGATCATACAGCCCGGATTGCGCCTCACACGCTCTACTATCATAGTGAGGTTGCGAATCTGTGTTTGCATGTCGTAGATGAGTGATCCATGGATGTGCAGCAGTGCATTGGCCTCTTCGTAGATCTCTTGCAGCATGAGGAAGCGATGCTCCAAAGATGAATTTATTCCATACTTCTCCTCACGCTGCCAGCACAGGAAAACAACATTCAGTGCACTTAGAGGACACAGCTCATCTAGTGTTTGCAAACAGGAAAACAAATGGAAAACTAACACAGATTAGCTTAATCTGGTAACACAGTTTGTTTAGGGATTTGAAAGTGACCCAACAAAACAATATTATTCACAGGGGTGTAAAAAGTTAATAAAAACGGCATCAAAATCAAAAGGTGTGCAGCCAAAAATAGCCGTTGTCTGGATTTTTGGAATGTATTTGTTTTATTTCCAATATCATTAATCTATAACCTATCTATATAAAAAAGATTCAATAACAGAGGGTTGTTCATTTCCAAGTTTTTTTTCCCCATCATTCTTGTGTCAGCAGTGTAGAAATAACATTTATGAAGTAGCTATTCTACTATTTTATTGGGTAACTTGGGTCCTTAACTCAAGAACTGCTTAAACTGAATGCTTGTACTCTTACTTAATAACTCATGCGAACACAAGGCATACGTTTTACTCCTTACAAATTAATTTAGACTCTCAAAGTACATGTAGACCTCACATATTTCTTGTCAACATGTCTTTTTATTTAAAAAAAAAAAAAAGTGTGTGTATTTGTGTCCTTTACTCAAGCTCTGTTTAAACTGAATGGTTTTACTCTTAATTAACTCATCCAAGCAAAAGAAAGACCAATTTCACATTTCTTGTGACTTAATGTGATTTGGATAAATTTCTTCTTCCTCTTCTTCAAAATAATAAATAAGACATATTCATTCATACAGTAAATAATAGCTCATGTGTCTTTTTGTTGTACATGGATGTAAATCACTGTTGGCAATGGATTTGCTGCTATGTGTCTGTGGGAAAGGTTCCAGCTCTAATCCAGTAATTGATCAGGGTTAAGGAGGCATTAGTACAGAAACAGTGCACTACTGAAACATTTGTCTCCGGGTTCCTCTAAGGCAAAGTGGCAGCGCACCTGTTAATATGTAATGTGTGTGCTATAAAGATAGAGACTTTGCCTACTAAATAAGCAATGAAACAATTTGTAAAGCATGTCAGAAATGTGTCCAATCATCTAACTTACCTGCAAGTTAGGAGAGGTTAAGCAGCTCTCGTAACCCACTGCACACTGCACAACAAAGCTGAAATTTGGCCTGACTCAAAAAGTAGTTTTATGACTGAGAAATTGGCTAAAATTGGAACTGGTAGTTTGAGCATTTGGGGTGAACTGACATTTATATTGCTTAAAAAAAGCAGCGGAGTGCAGAATACATTTCGGAGTTTAAAAAAGTAAGACGCATGTAGTGGACTTCGTTTATCTTGTGTGTTGCATTTTTAGAATAGTTCTAAAGCCACATAGAAAAACAATGAAAAATCAGCATAGCATGTGAAAATGTTTGAATAAAAATATTTTCACATGCTATGAGACATGTCCTAGAGAATTTTTAGAGAGTTTTGAATTGAACTTAAACAGCCATGGCCTAATGGTGAGAGAGTTTGGCTTGTAACCCAAAGGTTGCTGGTTCGATTCCCACGACGGCAGGAATTGAAGGTGGCGATTGCTCTTTCCACCTTCAATACCATGACTGAAGTGCCCTTGAGTAAGGCACTGAACCCCCAGTTGCTCCCCAACGCGTCCATTAGAATATCATTCAAATAAATCCCACCTATGGAAATTCGAAACGTTGACGCTTGGGGAGGGACAAGGTGGGGGATTCGCCTAACTTTTAGCGATGTAGCATGGACAGCCATTTCTGGGATGTTTCACGATGTAAACGCGAGCATTGATTGAAGTGGCCGCATACTGCTCTGATCATCGTGCCATTGAGTGATGGTGACCCATACTTGAAATTGGTGCTCTGCATTTAACCCATCCAAGTGCACACACACAGCAGTAAGAAGTGAACACCTCAGTCATATTATTGAAGGTGGACAGAGCGCTGTTCATTCACAATCCCCGCCTTCAATTCCTGCCAGTGTGGGAATCGAACTGGCAACATTTGGGTTACAAGCCTGACTCTCTAACCATTAGGCCATGACTGCCCCTGGCCAAGACTGCCATTACTCCATGCATCCTAGGTGTATATAACTTTAAATGCAATCGTTATATGTTATATTAAAAATTATCCTGGCACTCCCAAGCTTAAGAATGGCATAGACTGGTGTTTCTCTCCATCAGTTCAAATCAAGTCAGTTAAAGTGCTTCAATCCATAATAAAAAGTGCCTCGCTTGGCTCCGGTCAATAAAAGCCTCCTATAGTGAAGTTATGTGTTTTTGTAAGAAAAATATCCATATATAAAATGTAAAAATCACTTTAATCTAGCTTGCGCTAAAAGTTGTACATGGAACTTGCTGCTTTGGGAAGGGGTGTGGCAGGACTGAATCACAGTCTAAGCTGTTTGCCAATCGCAACGCAGTGGGACTGCTAACCAATCATACCATGTTTCGTTTTTCGGAAGGTGGGCCTTCATCAAACTGGCTGGTTAATCCAGCCAATTGTGCCAGGCTGGGGATAAAGCTATTATAATAATATAAATGATGTGAAAAATAATGCATTTTTCGAACCACCAAGCATTTTCTAGTGCACCCCTAAAGCAAAATAAAGACTTTGTAAAAGAGCATAATACAACCCCTTTAAAAATATCCTGGCTCTTCCAATTTTTATAATGGCAGTGAATGGCTGTTGAGATTTTGAAGAAAAATAAAGTGCATCCATCCATCATAAAGAGTCCTTTCTAAAGGCCTTCTGAAGTAAAACAATGTGTTTATATAAGAAAATATTTAAAACTTTAAACTGTAATCTCTAGCTTCCGCTAGAGTGGTGTTCCAGCGAATGATGTAGGACATATGCGTAACGTAAACTCTGGTGAGAATATGTTAGTCTCACTAGAACCAAGTTTTGTTTACAGCAAAGAACGACCTTTTGATATAAGTCTCCTTTATAGTCTCTTTGTAAAGAACATATTTCTTTACTCCCTCTCTCTCATGAAAGCGTGCAAAACAGTTAAGGTTTACAAAGTTTAAAATGTAGATATTGTTCTTTTACAAGCACATTGTTTCACTTCAGAAGGCCTTTTAGTCATGTGAAGTACTTTTTATGATGTAAGAATGCACTTTATTTTGCTTCACAATCTTGACCACAATTCACTGTCATTATAAAGTTTGGAAGAGCCAGGACATTTTTTTAACATAACTCAACATATGATTGTATTTGTTTGAAAGAAAAAGTTATATACACCTAGGATGCCTTAAAGGTGAGTAAATCATAGGGTCATTTTCTTAGTTGTGCCACCCCTTTAACTTGAGCGGCAACTTTTTATAATGTCGTGTCATGCATGAATGCTGCAAAGACGATATTGCAACAGTCAAACATGTCCGTCTAGCATTTTTAATAGAAAAACAATGTAAAAGTGTCACCGTTTCCAGGTCCAAACAGATGCCAAATGCTAACAACAAATGGTCTTAATATCATGGTGTGCTGTAATATCACAGTAAAATCTTGACTCTAACCATTATCTCTATACTTGTGATCTCAGATGTTCAGACTCTGATTCATCTTTTATAAATTGTAAAAACCTGTTTAAATGTCTCATGACTCATTTGCCTTTAAAAAAATAGGATGTCATGAGAAATATATGATGGACCTTGCCCTCTTACCTGCAGCTCCAGAACTTTGATGCGATGCCTGTGATTCCTCAGCTCCTCTTGAAGCTCTGAGATGGTCTCTTTCAGGTCTTGCATTTGCAGCTTGCGCTCTTCGTTCTCACGCAGCCAGTAGGAGACCTCATCTGTACAGCGGAACATGTCTGGACACCTCTGCTCCTCCAGCTGAGGTAATGTGGCTATTAAACGACACTGTCCGTTTGGCATCACTTCATTGCTGTATTCACCACACTGCATTAAGCCGCTGCTAACTCGATGTGTGTTAGACTGAGAAGCGTCTGTTTTAAAAGAGTCTGTGGTTTTAGATTCTTCAACAGCATCTTTGGTGTTGATAACAGGTAACTGGGCCCATGATACCCAGAGTAACAAAGCATACAGCAGAAATAACATTCTCCAATAGACTGAAGTTCTCCAGAAGAAGTGTGAAATCCTCATCAGGCCCTGAAACCTGTTTGGGTCCTCTGACTGGTAAAGCTTATTTTCTCATGGTTTAATGCTGTCACTAGATCTGTCCAAGGCAGATGTGAAGTAAATGAGAAAGCTGACTGGCTGGACATTTGCCAGAAATCTTCAACAAATTGCCACCCAGCATTCTGCGTAAAGAAATAATTGAATTGACGGGTCAATGACATTGCTCATTAGTTTATTCTATACATTAAAAATGTAGTTCATACGCTAGAGGTCTTTTCTGCTCACCAAGCCTGCATTAACTTGATCCAAAGTATAGCAAAAACAGTACAATTTTGAAATATTTTTACTATTTAAAATAACTGTTTTCTATTTGAAAATATTTAAAAATGTAATTTAAAGCTTAATTTCCAGCATCATTACTCCAGTCTTTAGTTTCGCATGATCCTTTAGAAATCATTCTAATATGCTGATTTGATGTTCAAGAAACATTTATAGTTATTATTATTATCAATATTTAAAACAGTTGAATAAATAGAAAGATCTGAAGATCTGCATTTTTCTGAAATGGGGGAATTATAGAAATTAATACTTTTATTTAGCAAGGAAATAGCTTTAAATTGATCAAATGTGATTAAGATATAATGTTACAAAATATTTAGTTTCAGATAAATGCTGTTCTTCTGAAATTTCTATTCATCGAAGAAACCTGAAAAAAATCTACTCAGCCATTTTCAACATAATAATAATAATAACAATAAATGTTTTTCAGCAGCAATAAGAATATTAGTATGATTTCTGAAGGATCATGTGACTGGAGTAATAATGCTAAAAAATCAGCTTTAAAATCACAGGAATAAATTGCATTTTAAAATAAATTCAAATAGGAAACAGATATTTTAAATAGAAAAAATATTTCAAAATTTTACTACAGTTTTTGTTGTACTTTAGATCAAATAAATGCAGACTTGGTAAGCAGAAATGACTTCTTTAAATCTTTTGACTGGTAGTGTACATACCACACATGCCTCATACACATTAGTCTTTAATAAACAGTACCATTTCTACATTAAAATTTATTTGGAAACACATACTGTGTTTTGGCATACTTTTTAATATGCATATTAATCTTTGTCATGTGTATCCAACATGCAGAAGAATGAAAAAAATAAAGTAGGAAATGAAAGAGAGAACCTCTGCAGACAATGTCATTAAATACAGTGTCTCTTAAAATATCAAATAATTTAGCCTTTTTATGGCAAGGTTAGTTCAGATTGTAAAACGGCATGTGGTGTTTGTCAATTAAAAATATGCTTCACAAACATTTTTTAAATTAAGTGAGATTGTAGATGTACAAATAAAATGCCAGATGTAATAACCTGACTTTACTTGAAGTAGTTAATAATATAGTCAATTGTAAAAAGAGCTTTTAATAATGAACGGTCAGTAATTCTGCATTCATAACACTTCTGATAATGGTACTGGGCCTGTATGTTATGGCCTATTTTCATATGCAGTTGTGTAGCCCAGCAGCCTTTAAGAACTGGTTTAACTGGTTAACATTAACTTTCTGTTTTTATTTGATTTGTAGGATGCAGGTTTGTAAGAAGATAAGGCTCACTCAAAATGTATTAACTTTCCCACTGAGGTTATATTGACTTTGAATTAGGGCTGTCACGCGTGTCCTTTCGACGTGAGTACTAAAGTCGGGAACGTGCACTACAAGCCCTAGTGCTGGACGAGTTTCAGTGCTTAAAAGGTATGTAAAAATATATTTTTCTAAGAAAATGACCGAACGTTTTGGTAGACAAGACCATTCTTCGTCGGCTGGGATTGCTTACAGCCATTTGAAGCTGCACTTAAACTGCATTTAAATGGCATTTTGAAGATTCAAAAATCGGGGCACCATTTAAGTCCATTATATGAAGAAATTTCCAGAAATGTTTATCTCAAAAAACATAATTTCTTGACGACTGAAGAAAAAAAGACATAAATATCTTGGATGACAGGGGGGTGAGTAAATTATCTGTAAATTGTTGTTCTGAAAGTGGACTACTCCTTTAATGATTAGTCGATTACTCTGACGATTAATCAAGTAATCGGGATAATTATAATATATATTATTATATTATTTACAAATCTAATGAAATGGCTCACGTTTCATTCTTATGTGAAAGTAATAATAAACCCAAACTCACAACAATATGCAGAGATGGAGTTTGAGACGCTCCACACAAGTAAATGATAACAGTTTGTGTGGAGCAGAATTTACTGTGAACAGAGTTGCTCATGTAACCTACACACATGCAAATAAAGCGCATATATCAAACCTGCTTCGCATATATTTATTTAAATGAATCATAGCGTTCGTGAATTCACATTTAAACAGGTTTAATATAGCTACCTTGGAAAAGTCTAAAATGGCATATTTTGTCAAGTTACTGTCTTTGTTAAGGTTAAGGATAACAAGCATATGCATCAATCATTTTTGCCTTACAAGTTTAGAGGACATTCAAGAAAAACAGATGAACAGAATACATCCTAAAATTCCAAAGGCTCAAATAAAAGCCTCTGCAAAGCCAGCCATTGAAAATGATTAAATGAATAAAACGGCAAATGAGACAAGGAAAGTTACCTTTTACAAGGCAGGGCAAGAAGGGCAGTCTTCCTTTCGTTCACTCACTGTTGGTAGGAAATGCTGTGTTACTATGGGTTAACAGACATCTTATCCTCTAAATCTTCTTAATAGGATTACATTCACTGTCCATTGTGGATAAATAGCCTGTAAAGAGACAGGAAAATATACAATAAATGTGACCTCCGACCACAAAATTAGTTTTAAGTAGCACAAGTATATTTGTAGTAATAGAAAAAAATACATTGTATGAGTCAAAATTATAATTTTTTCTTGTATGCCAAAAATCATTAGGATATTAAGTAAAGATCATGTTTCATGAAGATATTTTGTGCATTTCCTATCATAATAAATATAAAAAATAAATGTTGATTAGTAATATGCATTGCTAAGAACTTCATTTGGACAAATTTAAAGGCGATTTTCTAAATATTTTGATTTCTTTGCACCCTCATATTTCAGATTTTCAAATAGTTGTATCTGGTCCTGGGTCACGAATTATATGGATGACATTTTTACTGATTGGATGTCTATTTTTCCTTAAATTAAATATCATATTTTGTACAAATGTGTGATTTCATAATTGGCATGACCACTTAATTTATGTTTATCTTTTTTAAATATGAAAATGAATAACATTTCGTTGAACACTTGTTTTATTTTATTTATAAATACTGGGGCAAAGCTTGGTCACACACATTTTAATCCAGAACCTCTTTTTCACATTTAACCCCAGTATACTCATCTATGACTTTCTTTGTCTGAGAGCTCTTTGTGCCAAAGCAACCAATAACATAAACATAAAAGCCAGCAAGGTCACGACTCCAATACAATGATATGGCCTTAATGGAAAATGTGCCTCAGAAGCATTTTGCTCCAGGAAGTAGTTACAATGTAGAAACCCTATTCTAAATAATCAGAATCACTCAGCTGAGAGAGTAAGCCTGTGTAATTGAAATGTAGGACATGTTCTTTGACAACCGTCATTCAAGATCTCAAATTAAAAATTTATTTTGACAAATGGTTTATGCCTTAAAGCAGGAATAAATATATTCACATTGCTGTTTAAGGCACGTGAGATCAGATTAAAATTTATAAAATGCGGAACGTAGAAGTCTGGCCTGATTGGAATGATGCAAGCATGTCCAGTTTTGATGTTTCTGGTCAAATTAAGGTATTTTCCAAGCTGATAATATAACTTTAAACCCACATGGCTCCATAGTTCCACCATTTTCACTTTGCAATGACCTTTTTACAGTATATTACACAAAGTTTAATGAGTGTAAAGATGAAATGATGCTCGTTTTCATTTGTCATTGTTTATGCAAGGCATATAGCACCCGACATGGACAGATTTGCTGGTATGCAGAACTCGTACTTTACAGGAATTCCTTAAGTTTGCGTTTACTGTGGCAGCCTACAACAGCACAGCCTAACCCTGCGCACATTTTATATATTAAAAATGTTTCAGTTTAATTCGTTCAGTTGATCTTTTTGCCCCATTTTTGCATGGATTTCAATGGAGACCAGAACACCAGAGCACCCAAACAGAAGTTAGAATACATCATTACAGCACTCATCATTTGGTTTGTAATTAGGGATACAAACATGAAGAACTAAAACCCCTACTGTAATTGTTCGAATGGCCGAGGATCAGCAATCTCCATGTAAAACTGATCATGCAGACAAACCGTAAGTCATAGAGACTTGAAACTTGGAGGGATGGTAGTACTCACTAGGCCAACAAAGTCACCAAATCTCACCCCAATCGGCCTGACGGGGGCCCTACAGTGGTCAAAAGTATATGAAATCCCTCAACTCCTAGGAGTGTCTCATGTCATTTAGATTTTTTTTTTTTTTAAACTACTTTTGTGAACTAATCCTAGGTTTTTCACCTGGTTGGAACCAAACCAGTGCAGGAAGATTCTCTGGAGAGCGAACATCAATAATTATCAAAAAAAAGTTGAACTTTCGACTCACCGTTGCAAAGGGAGGCCAAAATATTTGAAAGGGACGGGGCCTCTTTTAATAAAATGCCTATAACTCCTGAACGTAATGAGATATCCTCGCCAAAATCAGAGCACTTGTGTAAGAGCTTAAATTGAGGTCACAGGGGAAAAAATCGAGGAGCTTGGCCACTTGGTGGTGCTATTTTTATAACATAAAAATGGTTATAACTATGCAACATTTTGTCCTATCAACATGAAAATTGCTGTGCACGGTCTTAGTCCAAAGTACCACAAGTGTCTATAAGGACATTTGCATGGCCATCATTGGCGATGAAGTCTGAGTACCTATTAGACAAAGTTAACGGAGGGCGATCGGAACGAAACTCAGGAGGCCTGTTTGACTCACGGCACCCAATATCTGTGAGAAATTGAAAAGAAATCGGCCATTTGGATATCACATTTTTCAAGGGTGTAAACGATTGTGCATTGCACGGTTTTTCGCACATACATGTGATATTCGTATCATACGATAGACTCCTTATTCCAGACAAGTTTGCCTCTAGAAGCACTGCTGTTAGTCAGATCATTTGTTAAATGATTGAGAAGATGTAAAAAAAAACTACTTTTGTGAACTAGTCCTATAGGTTTTTCGCTAAATCTGAAAAAAACACTGCAGTACAATACTCTGGACTCTCTAGGTCAATAATTATCAAAACAAATGTTGAAATGTACCTTTTGGGAAGCCCTAATGGGGTAGTTTAGAAAAGGGGTCTGATTAAATTTACCGCAAATCCTATAAAACCGAAAGAAATCTAAAAGCTTCACAAAACTTGGTGAGCACATGCAACAGGTGATTCTATACATCAATGCAAAGTTTTAAAGAGTTCAGACCACAGCTGGCACTATAACAGTCATAAACATAAAAAAAAACATAACATTTCTATGGTAAATTACCTGGAATCTTTGATTTACAGTAGGTGGTTACAAGCTTGCTAAATAACAATTATTTCAAATGTGCTTAAATGCCTTAAATACCCTGGTAATCGCTGCTTGCAGCTATATTTTTATATTTAATATTTTCTACTACTTTTTATTTCTCAATGGAGAATATAGCTCATATTTATTGTAATTTTTTGGCAAATATACAGCAAGTAGTATGATTTTAGGTTTTGCAATTCAATCCTATCAAAACATGGTCATTTCTGTATTATGAGCTTTTGTTCACGCAAACAGTAAATACACCTGGATGTTCAAATCTCTCACCTTCCAATTCATTTCAACACAAGATTAGCACCTATGCGCTTTTACACAAATAAAAGCGTGCACATAATTGATTTGACATGAAATTAAACCTTTAATCCCCTAACTCATGTAAACCGACACGTATGCCCTTAAACATGAGCAAAACCATCATGATTTGATAAGCCAGACACCTGAATGAAGCTCTCATCGTAATCCTGCACTCATTCACAACCGACTTTTCACTGTTGACTGGCAATCTTTGATGGATTACTCATACATACCATAGATGATGCAGCGGGGTTTCCCACCTGCACCACCCATTAAAATTGACAGAGTTTGGTGGCCTTGAGGTATTGACGCACAGGTAGCTTATAAAAGACGACTAGATGGGGGTCTCAGGCATCAGAGACAAGCAAACGCACACATAACCAGGCAGATCAGAGATCCTCAGAGAGAACAACTTTGGTCGGCTGACATTTTTCTGCACAGCAGGTGGGTAAAACAATCATCAAATTCAGGATCAGCTTAACATATTTTGTTATATTTTTTTTTTTTTTTTTTTTTTGTCAGTATCTAATAATTCATGATGGTTCATTCATCAGAAATGCATGCATTTAATATGATTGAGTGTGCATGAATGTCAAAATTGCAATGTTATTAATCTTAGCATGAATTATTCTGTCCTGTCAGATATGGTGAGGGGAGTGAGGATGTTGTGTCCAGCTTGGCTCTTGGCTCTGGCTGTTCTGTGTGCGGGTGGGTCTGAAGTCAGAGCTCAGTGTTGGGAGAACGCCCGCTGCAGAGATCTCACCACTGATGACAACATCTTGGTGAGTTACAATATTCTTTGCACACATGACTCTTTAGCTGCTAATGATAGTTCTTTTAGCTCAATCTGCAAATCTCAAATTCAAATCAAAATAAATCTCTTATTGAACAATAATGAGGCAAACATCACTATTACCACTGCTAATCATTTAGAATAAAGGATTTGAACAAACAATTCATGCGGCTTGATGAGAAGACGTTTGCCATTAGTGATTAGAAAATAGAAGATGGGAAAAAAAGACTTTACATTCGAGAGAGTTGCACCTAAGAGGGGAGACATCATAAAATAAAATAAAACTTTTGGTTGGACTTTTTTGACTTGGGTCAGTATGTAATAACTTAAAACACTCAAGCAACCATCTAGAAATGCCCCAGAGGCCACTACTTTGATGTTTTGTCTTGTTTCCAGCCAAAACATCTAAACATTCTTAAATTAAGAAAAAATTTCTAGACAAGTAAAAATAATTTAAGTCAAAATTAAGTGAGTTTTTGCATAGAACAAGCAAAATAATCTGAAAAACTTATTTCGAACAGAAAACAAGATTATTTTTCTTACCCCACTGGAAAATTATTTTGCTTGTTTCAAGCAAAACTGCACTTAATTTTGACTTATCATTTTTACACATCTAGAAACCCTTCTTGAATTGAGAATTTTTTAGATATTTTGGAAGGAAACAGGACAAAAAATCTAAGTAAGAAAAGCATTTTTTGCAGTGTAAAAAAAAAAAATCATTTAACTTTTTGGTTGTGACTTTTGTCTATAAATTAGAAGCAGTGTGATGTAGCCCATGTAACTGTGGCTATGTATAATCATTTTGTAATAGTTTTGGTAATTTTTCACTTATTTTCATACTGACCATTTTATGAATAGTTCCACCAATTTCCAATTAATTTTTCTCAGTTGAGTTTTTTTGCCCATATTATGCTAATTATCAAGCTTGCTACTTGGGGACTAGTAAAAAAAACTCTGATACTATACATTTCTGCAGCAGTTCTTTTCACGCTCTGCTTCAAAAATTTAACTCTTTAAAGTGCACTGTGTGCCAGAAATGTTACACCCCTTACCATATCTGAGCTCATTTAGGTCATTCATTTCTGCATGGAACAACTTCATAGGGCTACATTCTTACCTGAAATACATGACACAATAACAGTAATATTTTGAAAATTATGTGAATAAATGGTGGTTGAAAAACATTGCTGCATGAGTCCAACCAATCAACATGTTCAGCATCCAAGTCCCACCCCTGAAAGTTCCGGACCTTTGAAAAAGTAGGACCTCGCGAGCAGGGACTTTCTGAGGGGCAAATTTCTACCTAGAATTTTATTTAGATCCTGGTTCCTGTGATTAGAAACACACAGAGTACCACCCCAAAGTCCTTAGTACCTGATAAAGTGACAGAGATTTACTATAGGGAGATAAGAAGGTCTGTATTACTTACTGTTGGAAAACGGTCAACTTGGATCACGTGTGTCTTAATAACCACAATCACATTACAGCCTTGACATCATTGAATTTCTGTCAGAGTTGTGCGACATTCAGTAACCATTTACGGATAACATAGGAGTGAATGGGAAGTGCCGTAAGATGAAAACTGTTGCAAATAGTATGTGACTTTTCTTATAAAAGAGCATTTATTTTTTGTTTAAAATAACATTTTTATTCCAAAAGTATCGTTTAGTGTAAAATATTAAAGATTAGCAGATATTGTCAATTCATTAAATGAGAGGTTTCCTCTTAAAAGTGTCTCCTTTCCCACAAACTTCCAGACCAGAAGCATTGGCTTTAACCGTTACGCTTTTTCAGCTAATGGTTGCAGGCTTGCCTTAATGGCTTTGTAAAGTTCCTGTGGTGGAAACGGGGCTTTAGTCTTGGATGCCTGAGGCTTTGCAAATATGCACTGCAAAAAAAAAAAATTATTATTTTACTTACTTTTCTAAACAAAGAATTTTTTTTCTTGTTTTCAAAAAAAAAAAAAAAATTAAAATTAAGTGAGTTTTTTCTTAGAACAAGCAAAATAATCTGACAGTGGGGTAAGATTTTTTATTTTTTTTTTCAAACAGAAAACAAGATTATTTTTCTTACCCCATTGGCAGATTATTTTGCTTGTTTCAAGCAAAAACGCATTTAGTTTTGACTTGTTTTTTTCTGAAAACAAGACAATAATTTTTACTCGTCTAGAAAATCCTTCTTGATTTAAGAATTGTTAAATATTTTGGCTGGACACAAGACAAAAAATATAAGAAAAACATTTTTTTTTTTTTTTTTTGCATTTTGCAGTCGAGTGAACGCTGCAATAAATGCTTTTCTTACTTAGAATTTTTGCCTTGTTTCCAGTCAAAATCTTTAAATCAAGAAGGATTTTCTAAATAAAAAACAAGTCAAAATTAAGCAAGTTTTTGTTCAAAACAAGCAAAATAGTCTTCCAATGGGGTAAGCAAATAAATCTTGTTTTCTGTTTAAAATAAGATTTTGCATTTTCTAAGCAAAAACTCACTTAATTTCAACTTATTCTTTCTAAAAACATAAATTTTACTTGTCTAGAATATCCATCTTGATTTAAGAATTTGTAGATATTTTGGCTGAAAACAAGATGAAAAATCTAAGAAAAGCATTTTTTGCAGTTCAAACTTTCCTTGAAATGGGACTTTTTTTGCTCTTGAAAGAAAAAAACACAATAGCCAATGGGCGTGCATTATTTAAATGTTTAAGGTGGTGCGGCAGTCACAAATAATGGCAGGACTACAAACCAAACATTTAGTGGTTTCTGTTGAACTCCATTTGGTTTGGACTGTGTGCACTGCAAAAATGCTTTTCTAGCTTAGATTTTTTGTCTTGTTTCCAGCCAAAATATCTAAAAATTCTTAAATCAAGAAGGATTTTTCTAGACAAGTAAAAATTATTTTCTTGTTTTCAGAAAAATAACAAGTCAAAATTAAGTGAGTTTTTGCTTAGAACAAGTAAGTTAGAACCAAATAATCTGCCAATGGGGTAAGCAAGAAAAATCGTATTTCAAACAGAAAACAAGATTATGTTGCTTTTTCAAGCAAAAACACATTTCATTTTGACTTGTTTTTTTTTTCTGAAAACAAGACAATAATTTTTACTCGTCTAGAAAATCCTTCTTGATTTAAAAAAAAAAAAATGTTTTTCTTAAATTTTTGTCTTTTTTCCAGCCAAAATATCTACAAATTCTTAAATCAAGAAGGATTTTCTAGACAAGTAAAAATTATTTTCTTGTTTTCAGAAAAAACAAGTCAAAACTAAGTGAGTTTTTGCTTAGAACAAGCTAAATAATCTGCTAATGGGGTAAGCAAAAAAAAAAATTCTTATTTCAAACAGAAAACAAGATTATTTTGCTCACCCCATTGGCAGATAATTTTGTTTGTTTCAAGCAAAATGCACTTAATTTTGACTTTTTTTTCTGAAAACAAGACAATAATTGTTCCTAATCTAGAAAATCCTTCTTGATTTAAGAACTTTTAGATATTTCGGCTGGAAACAAGACAAAAAATCTAAGCTAGAAAAGTATTTTTGCAGTGTGCTGTCTAACTTTGTAGATTATTAACAAGAACAAACTGCTGTAAAACACACTAAAGAAAAGGTTGAAATTTAAAAATTTAAAAAAGTATAATAGGTGCTCTTTAAATATTCTCTGATTGGTCTTTTTGTATTTTACGCTTGCTAATGAAGGCATAAGTTAACCGAAAAGTAGTGCACCTCCTTTTCTTTAGAAAATGTAAATGTCTTCTTTTTTTTTTTGGTCTTCCCAAGGACTGCATACAACTATGTAGGTCTGATCTGACGGACGAATCCCCCGTCTACCCTGGAGAAAATCATTTGCAGCCTCCCTCCGAGCCGGAGCAAACCGAGGTCCTCGCACCCCTGTCCCCAGCTGCCCTCGCTCCCGCTGAGCAAATGGAGTCCGAGTCCAGCCTTCGGCACGAGCACAAGCGCTCCTACTCCATGGAGCATTTCCGTTGGGGAAAGCCAGTGGGTCGCAAACGCCGGCCTATCAAGGTGTACACAAACGGCATGGAGGAGGAATCCGCCGAGACTCTCCCAGCCGAGATGAGGCGCGAGCTGGCCACCAACGAGGTCGACTATCCTCAAGAGGAGAGCGCTTTAAACCAGCAGGAGAAGAAGGACGGCTCCTACAAAATGAACCATTTCCGCTGGAGCAGCCCACCTGCTAGCAAGCGCTACGGAGGCTTTATGAAGTCCTGGGATGAACGCAGTCAGAAACCCCTTCTCACACTCTTCAAAAACGTCATAAACAAAGAGCACCAGAAAAAGGACCAGTGAGGAGGTTTTAATGGGGTTGTTTTTAATATATTTCTTCCCAGCAAACTTATCGTGCTAGTCAACAAAAATTGGGTGGGTGGTGTTACCAGTAGCACTTAATTCTTGACGCTTAGAAGTTTATTCACATTGTATTCAACAATAAATTCTGAATTCTGTACATAGAAATGCTGTGGTGATTACTGGTTTAGAAGCTAAAGAAACAGCATTTTTAGATTATTTATTGAACTGTATTATACTGTATATTTTGAAAATGTGAGATAAAATGATTGTTTCAAGCAGGAAAGAACAAAATGGTTCATTTCTGGGAAACAAGCACACGTCAGAGTCATTCAGCAGTATGTGCAGTTGCCAATAAAGCTATAAACACAGGTCAGACTTTGAATTCATAAAATTAGTCTTTAATTGATATTCTTATTATTCACATCACATATGTACATCACTTGTAGGCAAACATTCACAGAACACAGTTCTGAAGTCTCATCCTTTTGCTGTGAGAGTATCTAAACACAAGAACTAAGTTGACTAATTACGGTCCACAGTGTTGTAATGATCTCAGTTAAATGAAAAATGGCGAAAGCACAGACGAAACACCCAGTGCATGCAGCAGCTGACAAGGAAAGACTAAACTTTGATATTTCATACATGCAAAATTACCTCACATGTAAGCGGTCTACAATATTCCATCAGATGAACATCATAGATATATTGTATTTTATGCTTGCGAATAAATCCAAGATATCACAAAAGATGAATATAAAATAAAATAAACAACATGAAAAAATACCTAGAAACAAAAAGACATTGTTCATGTTTTTATGTGGAACCGGAGCAATATGACATGACGACACATAACACACCATAAAATTTGAGACAAGAACACATCAAGATGAAATGAAGCACATTTTTCAGCATACACCACATTTACACAGTGAGCTTTAAAGTGCTGCGTTTAAATCCAGGACAACAAAATCATAATGTAAACCTGAAATTATTTACAAGTTTATACTGTACAAGTGACAAATGAAACTAATTATGGCAAAAAAAAAAGGTAGATAATTGGTCCCTTTACAGATCCCTTTAAAAGTATGGACCTGTAAAGGTGTGGTCACATTTTGGGGCAAAATTACATTATCTCAACAGGAATTCATGTGAGTGAGAATTTCCTGTAAGGTGGCATGCATTGCTTGGTTTAAAAGTGAACACAGCGAAATACAGTCATTTCAATAGGAATACAGACAACCTGGAATTTCCCCAAGCAGATTTCACAGTGGTTATGCAAATTTGCAGAAAGCTGCTTGGTTTGAAAGTGATTTCTGTGTACTGTGCTTTATATATCGCAACACCGTTGATAGACAATGGACTTTCTTTTACCCGTGAAATTTGGCTCAATTCGCTGAGAACATACCAATTCACTCTGAAATAGAAAAAAACTATTTATGCAATCAAAAATTACGCAAGCTGCATTAATAAGAGCATTAAGATTAATAATGATACAGGTCTACTATGTAAATGTAACACACTGACTTTATTACGCACAGCGTCATTAAAGGATTAGTTCACTTCCAGAACAAAATTTTCAGATAATTTACTCACCCACATTACAAGATGTTCATGTCTTTCTTCAGTTAAAAAGAAATCAAGGTTTTTGAGGAAAACATTCCAGGATTTTTCTCCATGTAGTGGACTTCAATGGGCATCAGTGGGTTTAAGATGCGAACTGCAGTTTCAATGCAGCTTTAAAGGGCTCTACACGATCCCAGCCGAGGAATAAGGGTCTTATCTAGAGAAACGAAAGGTCACACTGCAAAAAATGCTTTTCTTACATGTCTTGTTTCCAGCCAAAATATCTAAAAATGCTTAAATCAAGAAGGACTTTCTAGACGACTAAAAATGATTTTCTTGTTTTCAGAAAAAACAAATAAAAATGAGTGAGTTTGCCAATGGGATAAACAAAAAAATCGTATTTCAAACAGAAAACAAGATTATTTTTCTTACCCCATTGGCAGATTATTATGCTTGTTTCAAGCAAAAATGCACTTAATTTTGACTTGTTTTTTCTGAAAACAAAAGAATTTTTATCGTCTAGAAAATCCTTCTTGATTTAAGAATTTTTAGATATTTTGTCTGGAAACAAAAAAAAATCTAAGTAAGAAAAGCATTTTTTGCAGTGCATTTTCTAAAAAAAACAATAAAAACGTATATACTTTTTAACCACAAATTCTCATCTTGCACTAGCTTGACTTCACGCATTACGAAGTCATGTTGAAAAAGACGTATAGTGACGTAGGTGAAAGTACCGACCCAGTGTTTACAAAGTCAAAGAACGTCAAACACCCTGTACAAAAAAAGGTAAAACGATGTCAGGCGATTGTGAAGTTGGAGGAGAAAATGAGGTGGAGTTTTTCGCCCTAACTTCGTCACATGTCCTGTGCTCTCTTCGTTAAGAACACAAGAAACGTCTAGGTTACGTAGGTAACCCTCGTTCCCTGAAGGAGGGAACGGAGACGTTACATTGGGATCTCGCTTGAGAGACCGATCATCTCTGAGCCTTATATAAAAAGACCAATTGAAAATTGGCGAGTGGACGTGCGCGCCGGCCACGCCCCCCTACATACGGGTATATAAGATGGTGGCGCGCACCACTCAGTCAGGCTTTTGCTGAAGAGCCGGGAGAGCCCGGCGTCAGCGCGACGGCAGGTCGTGGCAGGGGAATGTAACGTCTCCGTTCCCTCCTTCAGGGAACGAGGGTTACCTACGTAACCTAGACGTTCCCCTTTCAGTCGAATCACTTCGACGTTACATTGGGAACTTGGACCCATGGAAAAGGCCACGAACCTGGCGCCGCGTTACACCCTAGGCCACGTGCAGACAGGTTTCTCGGACGTGTCCGCAGGCGGGTACGAGCGTAACCTTCCCAACGCCCTGGGGGCCGAAGTAGGGGACCCCACAGGGATGCCAGATGTACTGAAGCAGGGTTGGGGGGCGGAGCACATGAGATATTTTACATGAGGAATGAGATAATCGGAGTACCCAAGAACTAGGGGTACAGGAGGAAAACCACGGCCTTCTGGCTGACCGGGGAAAAATACTGAGATATTTTGCCACAACCTGCGGGGCGAAGGAGACCCGGCAGGAGCACAGTCAGTATCTACTCCGCACTAGGCTGACTGCGGGGCATGGAGGACCCTGGTTCGCTTCTTTTAAGGGAACAACTGGGAAATAGCGCACGGATCCCGAAGGAGTGGCGCAGCAAGCCGGCACCAGCCGGTCTCCCGTTTGCCTGGTGTCTATGTTAAGACACGGGAGGACACGGCCTCTACGCGGAGGTTATAGAACCTGGCGAAGGTATTAGGTTTCGCCCAACCCGCAGCTCTACAGATGTCAGTTAGAGAGGCGCCATGAGCCAACGCGTAGGATGAGGCAACACTCCTTGTGGAGTGGGCTCGCAGTCCTAAGGGGCATGGCTTTCCCTGATACAAATACGATAGGGAGATGGCCTCGACCACCCAATGGGCCAACCTCTGTTTAGAGACAGCATTTCCTTTCTGCTGACCTCCAAAACAGACAAAGAGCTGCTGGCTGCGTCTAAAGGGCCGAGTGCGGTCCACGTATATACGTAGAGCACGAACTGGGCACAGCAGCGCAGCGGTTGGGTCTGCCTCCTCCAGGGGCAGAGCTTGCAGGTTCACCACCTGATCGCGGAAAGGCGTGGTGGGAACCTTGGGCACATAACCGGGCCGGGGTCTCAGGATAACGTGAGAATCGCCGGGCCCGAACTCCAGGCACACTTCGTCGACAGAGAAGGCTTGTAGGTCCCCTACCCTCTTGATGGAGGCCAATGCCGTCAGGAGCGCTGTCTTAAGTGACAGATATTTCAGCTCGACTGAGGCGAGGGGCTCAAATGGGGCATCCCGCAGGCCACGAAGGGCTACAGAGAGGTCCCAAGAGGGTATGAGGTGCGGTCTGGGAGGGTTGAGCCTCCTGGCACCTCTGAGGAACCTCATGACCAGTGGGTGCTTACCTAGGGATGTTCCATCTACTGCATCGTGATGCGCCGCGATAGCTGCGACGTACACTTTGAGAGTCAAAGGGGACAGCCTGCGCTCCAACTTCTCCTGCAGGAAGGAAAGCACAACTGCAATCGTGCATCTCTGGGGGTCCTCTGCTCGAGAGGAACACCAGTCGACGAACAGACCCCACCTCAGCGCATAGGCCTGCCTTGTAGAGGGGGCCCTGGACTGAGTGATCGTGTTGATCACGGCCTGTGGGAGACCAGCGAGGTCTGAGGCGTCCCGTCCAGGAGCCAGACATGCAGGTTCCAAAGATCGGGACGCGGGTGCCAAATTGTGCCCATCCCCTGAGACAGAAGGTCTTTCCTCAAGGGGATTTTCCAGGGAGGGGCTGCCGCGAGGGAAATAAGTTCTGGGAACCAGGTCCGGCTGGGCCAGTGTGGCGCAACCAGCAGGACCTGCTCCTCGTCCTCCCTGATCTTGCACAGGGTCTGTGCAAGGAGGCTCACTGGGGGAAAGGCGTACTTGAGCCCCGCAGGCCAGCTGTGTGCCAGTGCATCCCTGCCGAGGGGGGCCTCGGAGAGGGAGTAGAACAACCGGCAGTGGGAGGATTCGGGGGAGGCAAACAGGTCTACCTGGGCCTCCCCGAAATGGCTCCAAATCAGCTGGACTGTCTCGGGGTGGAGTCTCCATTCTCCAGGGTGGGTGGACTGCCGTGAGAGCTGATCGGCTGCACGGTTGAGTTCCCCCAGAATATGAATGGCACGTAGCGATTTCAGCCACGTTTGACTCCAAAGGAGCAGATGGCGGGCGAGTTGAGACATGCGACGGGAGCGAAGACCACCCTGGCAGTTGATGTAATCTACGGTCGCAGTGCTGTCAGTACGAACAAGCACGTGTTTCTGACGCAACACCGGTCGGAAGCGGCGAAGGGCCAGAAACACTGCCAACAACTCGAGGCAGTTGATGTGCCACTGCAGACGAGGTCCTGTCCAGGAGCCCGATGCTGCTTGCCCGTTGCATACAACACCCCAACCCGTGGTGGAGGCATCCGTGTAAACCACAGTATGCCTGGACACTTGTCCCAGGTGCACCCCTGCCCGTAGGAAAGCAAGGTCGGACCACGGGTTGAATAGGCGGCGACACTGCGGGGAAACGCCAATCCGGAGTGTGCCACGGTGCCATGCCCATCTCGGGACTCGATCATGTAACCAGCGCTGAAGCGGTCTCATATGAAGCAAGCCCAGCGGCGTGACCGCGGCTGCAGCTGCCATATGCCCCAGGAGCCTCTGAAATGCTTTGAGAGGGACCACTGTTTTGTGCCTGATTCTTTCCAGACACTTCAGCACTGATGACGCACGCTCGTTGGTGAGGCGGGCTGTCGTTTCGACCGAGTCCAGCTCTACACCGAGAAAAGAGATCCTCTGCACTGGGGAGAGTTTGCTCTTCTCCCGGTTGACCTGAAGGCCCAGACGGCTGAGGTGCTGGAGCACCAGGTCCCTCTGTTCGCACAACAGATCTCGCGAGTGAGCTATGAGGAGCCAGTCGTCGAGATAGTTGAGGATGCGAAAGCCTGCCTGCAAAAGGGGGGCCAGGGCTGCCTCCGCGACCTTCGTGAAGACGCGGGGAGAGAGGGACAGGCCGAACGGGAGAACTTTGTACTGATATGCTCGACCCTCGAAAGCAAACCGTAGAAAGGGCCTGTGTCGAGGAAGAATCGAGACATGAAAGTACGCGTCCTTCAGGTCGATGGCTGCAAACCAATCCTGGGGGCGGATGCATGTGAGCATGCACCTCGTGGTGAGCATCTTGAACGGCAGCCTGAGAAGGGACCGATTCAGTGCTCTGAGATCCAGGATGGGTCTTAACCCACCGCTCTTTTTGGGCACGATGAAGTAGGGACTGTAGAACCCTGACTTCATCTCGGCTGGAGGGATAGGCTCGATTGCATCCTTCGCCAGTAGGACTGCAAACTCCGCACGCAGGACAGCGGCATGTGTGTCTGACTGGACAATAGTGTGAAGCACGCCTCTGTACCTGGGGGGACGCCTGGCGAATTGTATCGCATAGCCGAGACGTACCGTCCGAATCAACCACTGCGAGGGGCTGGGAAGCTGAAGTCAGGTCCCCAGCCGAGTCGACAGGGGTATCAAGGGAACGTTGACCGACGTGACCACGGTGGGGCAGCCTGGGGGGGGAAGGGGACTGATCCCAGAAGGATGAACGTCCTGGAGAAAAGTCTGGCCGCATTGAGCAGCGCTTACCTTCTTCCCTGGTTCCCGTGCTGGCGACATCCAGCTCCGAGTTCGGTTCCGAGGAGTGGAAACACTGCTCAGGAAGGAAACCCGGGGCCGGAGCCCCGGAGGTGAGAAATTCAGCTCTTTTTGTGACTTTGTGGGTTTGTGGGGCGATGTTATATGGGTGCACATCAACCCCCGGCCCTCCACCGGGGGTGGGAACGCAGATGTCCTCGTCCCCAGAAGAGCAGATTTCTTCACCTCCGGGGTGCCCGTCTCAGGGACGCTTTGTAGCTCGCCTGCGGGTGTTCTTCGCAGGACCCTGAGAAGCAGGCGGCGTCCCTCTCCCACGGCCAGCTCGACGTCGGGCCGCGAGTCTCGCTTCATGGGTTTCAGCGGAGGACGGAGCTGGTGCTGATTTAGGAGCCGCGGGGGGACGCCCTCGGCGACGGGCAGGCGGAGGCGGGGGCCCAGGCGGCGGAAAGGAAGTCCTTGCTTCGCGGCGGGGCAAGATGTGTTTTATGGCCTCCGTCTGCTTCTGGACCGCGGAGAACTGCTGGGCGAAGTCCTCCACGGTGTCGCCGAATAGGCCACCCTGGGAGACAGGAGAGTCAAGAAAGCGTGCTTTGTCGGCCTCTGCCATCTGAGCCAGGGTCAGCCGTAGGTGCCGTTCCTGGACCACGCAGGTGGACATCACCTGACCAAGGGAACGCGCCGTGACCTTCGTGGCCCGGAGGGCGAAGTCGGTGGCGGCGCGGAGTTCCTCGAATGTCCCTTGGTCGGGACCACTCTCGTGCAGGTGTTTGAGAGCCTGCGCCTGGTACACCTGGAGTGTTGCCATGGCATGCAGGGCGGTGGCAGCCTGCCCGGCAGCGTGGAAAGCCCGCTCCGTAAGGCCGGAGGAGGCCCTACAGGCTCGGGAAGGGAGACGTGGACGACCGCGAGGTGGCAGCGCCGCGCGGGCAAAGATGTACTGCCACGGCACGCTCAACCTGAGGGATTGCCACGTACCCCCTGGCTGCCCCGCCATCGAGAGTGGCGAGGGGAGAGGAGCTGGAGCGCGCTCTAAACGAATACGGAGCGTGCCACGATTTCGACAGCTCCTCATGCACCTCCGGAAAGAAAGGAACTGGGGGAGAGCGCGGCGGTGCCGCCGGTGCCCTCCCCAGGAACCAGTCATCCAGCCTAGAGGGATCGGCCGGGGGCTCGCTAGGAACCTCCAAGCCTATCCCCCTGGCCGCCCGGAGGAGCATAGCCGACAGTTCGGCGTCCGCCTCCGAAGGGACAGTGACCGCGGAGGGGCGCTGCACCAAAGGGGCGGAGGCCTCACCATCTGACTCTCCCTCTGATGCAGTGATAGACATCTCGTCCTCCGCAGGAGCCCCGAAGGAGACGCTCAGCCCGGCGGGCGGGGAAGCATACTGCTGCGGGAGCTCGACGGGGCCACGCTGGGATAGAGAAGACCGCAGGGCTTTTCGGGCCGGCGGAACGTTCTCTAGTGTGACCTGGATGTCCCCCCTGGGCCTCCCTGCGGTGGCCGAAAAGCATTGATGGCTTAACGACCGGCCGCGGGAGGAAGGCGGGGGGAGCCGGCTCGCGAACGAGCGGCGGGACTTCAGCGTGGCCATGGACATGCACTCACAATGCGGGCATGATCCATCCGTGAACGCTGCCTGAGCGTGCTCAAAGCCCAGGCACGTGAGGCAGCGTTCATGTCCGTCCGCAGGAGTGAGGAAACTACCACACCCAGAAACGCACGGCCGAAGAGCCATTCTGAAAAGAACGTCTGATTCGGCCGTGAGAAATTGCTCTTTTGTGACCCCGGACTGCCCAGGGAGGAACCGCGGGGCGGTGTGCACTCGGGGCTGCTCGCTGGAAAGCAACAGGCTTTTTTGAAGCCGTGAAAACGGCTGCCCGCAGGGACCGCGTCGGTGGCCGCCAGAAAAGTTCTTTTAGATTCTTGGCGGCACACCAGCGGGAGAGAGAGCAGGAACTCTGGAACTCTTTTTCTTTGAAGTTTCTTACTTGTAGAGGCTCGACACATCGGCTCTGAAAGCAAAAGTCTGACTGAGTGGTGCACGTCCACTCGCCAATTTTCAATTGGCCTTTTTATATAAGGCTCAGAGATGATCGGTCTCTCAAGCGAGATCCCAATGTAACGTCGAAGTGATTCGACTGAAAGGGGAACGAACCATACATGACCTTTCCAACGCAAGTCCTGGACATACATTGCAGAGCTAGTGCAAGACAAGCATTTGTGGTTAAGAGTGTATCAATTTTTTTTCCCCACTAGATAAGACCCTTATTCCTCGGCTGGGATCATGTAGAGCCCTTTGAAGCTGCATTGAAACTGCAGTTTGGAACTTCAACCTGTTGGCTCTCATTGAAGTCCACTATATGCAGAAAAATCCTGGATTGTTTTCCTCAAAAACCTTCATTTCTTTACAACTGAAGAAAGAAAGACATCTTGGATGACATGGGGTTAAGTAAATTATCAGGATTTTTTTATTCTGGAAGTGAACTAATCCTTTAAGCCATCAGTTCTGACTCTGCATTGAGTTGAACTAGAAACTTATTATTTACTGTATTTTGTCCTCAGCTTCTACTTAAAGGATTAGTTCACTTTCATAACAACAATGTACAGATAATGTACTCACCCCCTTGTCATCCAAGATGTCCATGTCTTTCTTTCCTCAGTCGTAAAGAAATGGTGTTTTTTTGAGGAAAACAAGAGATTTCTCTCTTTATAATGGACATGGATGGTGCCCCAAAGATTGAAATTCCGAAATGCAGTTTAAATGCACTTTAAATGCAGCTTCAAAATGCTCTAAACGATCCCAGTCGAGGAGGAAGGGTCTTATGTAGCGAAACAATTGGTTATTTTCTAAACAAATTGACAATTTATATACTTTTTAACCTCAAATGCTCGTCTTGTCTCGTCTCTGCGCAGTTAATGTATAGTCAGCTGAATCCGGGTCTATGCTGTTAGGGTATGTCTAAAAACTCCCATCTTGTTTATGTCTTCAATGTCAAAATCGTCCTATAATGCTGTTTTTACCCCTTTTTTGTAAAGGGAGTTTGAGTTTCTTTGTATGTTCACTTTGTAAACACTATGTTGGTACTTTTGCAGAGATCTAAGGTGATTTTGAAGATAGGGAAGAAAACAAGATGGGAGTTTTTAGACGTACCCTAACTGTATTTACCAGAGATGAGACAAGACCATAGACTGTAAAAAAAATATGGACGTAGGATCCGTGACGTCACCCGTAGGATTCTAAAGCGCTGTTTTGAAGCTCATAGTGGGCGGGAGTCGGCCGTCGCCATCTTGGAATTGCGTCACTGCGCGTCACTCCCGGATAATCAAAAATGGGCAAAAAGGCGGGACGTGGGTGGAGCTGGTTGCTGAAACCACGCCCGCCTAGCGCGACAGTGGTGACAGCAGTGGCAATCCCCCTGTCACTCAAGTGGCTACGCCCTTAATTATGCTGAACTTTAAGGCTTAATATAACTTAAACGGATGAGTTATAAAAAAATTCACCCCCCTCACAGTTGACATGAAGAGCAAAACTAGCTATATAGACCAAAACCATTTTTTGAACCAGGCTGTAAACATACTTTTTTCTGCTGTAAAGTTGGGCATTTTAACATGGGGAGTCAATGGGACTGACTCCCTTTTGCAGCCAGTCTCTAGCGGCCAGTCGATGAATTGCAGTTTAAGTCACTTCCGTGTTGGTTTTCAGTAGAGAGAGCGGGAGGTTGCCGCTTGGACAAGATGAGCATTTGGGGTTAAAAAGTATATAAATTGCCAATTTGTTTAAAAAATAACCGATTGTTTTGCTAGATAAGACCCTTCCTCCTCGACTGGGATTGTTTAGAGCCTATTGAAGCTGCATTTAAACTGCATTTCGGAAGTTCAAACTTCAGGGCGCCATCCATAGCCATTATAAAGAGAGAAATCCTGAAATGTTTTCCTAAAAAAAAAAAAAAACAATTTCTTTACGACTGTGGAAAGAAAGACATGAACATCTTGGATGACAAGGGGGTGAGTACATTATCTGTGCATTGTTGTTATGAAAGTGAACTAATCCTTTATGAGTTCTTATTTTTAAGTTCAACAATTATTGCTTTAAATACAACTGTTATTGCAGCATGTAGAGACGGTTTAAACATGCAAACAAAGCTTGTATTTAGCGAAACTGTCCATACCCACACATCGAAAAAACACATCTGGGACATTCTTAGACAAATGTTCTTAACTTAAGATACAAAATTTAAGGCAGCTTTACTCGTTAGTTGTACAAGAAAACCAATCATTTGCTCTGAACAACAGACTGCACATACTTACACAGTAACCTAAACGTGAAACCTCATTCTGCCCTCTATGCTGTCAGACAAGATACGATCATTTGTCGATAAGTTCTGTCCTTTTTAACCTAGACTAAGTTTTTAAGTGCATATTTAACCAACATATGGTATATTCTCTTGGTTTGTTTGTCTTTGTTGCCATAAATAGACTTCAGGATAAAGTACAGCCATAATCCTTATCTAAAGTTCGATATTACACTAGAGAACACAGTTTAGAAGAAACATAGTTACACCTGGACATTTAGGAGTGATAATAGTTGGATGAAAACAGCTGTATGTGGTGACTAGGGCTCCTGGGTCTCTCAGTATACACAGAGGTCTGGAAACTTCATTTCATAGACTGGTATGGAGCGGGTCCGGCCGTGACCGTTCCCGACAGAGCCAGATGGACTCGGTGGAGGCCTATCCAACAGACAGAGTGTCAATCACATGAGACAAACAATGCAGCCTTTTTCCATTCATGTGGTTTCCTATCACTAGTTTTATATTATGTACCTGATTGTGATTTCGAAGATTTGGTTGAGTTTACTCTGCAACAGGGAAGCCTGGAAAGGAACAGTATAAGCGGAGGGTTAAACAGATGTAGGAGCTGTGTTCGTGCTTTTTGATGAGAAAATTAGAGTGTACACGCTTGCTAGGCATTGGACTCACCCTGGCTCCACAGTGGGCTGCTATCTCCTCAAAAGGTGCAGTCTGAAACCTTTCCACCACCTGCCTTCTGTGTTCTCTCTCCAGCTCCTCTACATTCACGCTGTCTACTAAACAAACACACATAAATACTGGTGATTCTGTGACAAAAACAAGAGTGGAAAGTGTCTATAATATTTTTGTATTTATTTGTGCTATACCAGTCATTTGTGATTACTGAATAAGGACTATTTAAAATCATATTTTATAAGCACAATAAAAGTGGTTATAAAATAATGACACTAATGTAAGTTTCGAGTCAGTATAATTTTTAAAAATGTTTTACACTGATGTTTTAAACATTGAAAATCTATTATGCTTACAGAGTCATTCATTTATTTGATCAAAATTAGGGATGCACCGAAATGAAAATTCTTGGCTGAAGCTGAAACCGAACAAAATTAAACACTGGAAAGAGGGCGTTTTTTTTGTAGTAGTAGTTTTCCCCCCAATGTATTTTGCCATTTTTTTTCACCATTGCATAAATTTAATAGCCAAAATGCGCTTTTTACAGTTTTGTCTTCCTTTTCAAAGAAAAATAAATAAATTACAAAACAACAATTTAAAAATATTTACTTAACACTGAATATTTTTTAACATTCTAGTAGACATTATAGCCAACCATCAAATCACAATTTAACTTAAAATTAATAAGTTAGTAAAATAACATACTTTGGCTATTTTTAGACCCCCTTCTTAATCAGGCATGTGTTTTTAAATATACAAATAAAGCAGATGAGACTTCTTTTAAAACACTAGAAAATATTACAGATTCCAATCTGAACACTATATGTGAATGTTATAATAAATGTATTAATTGAGCTGTTGTATTTATTGTTATCATTATTTGTGTCTTACTTTTACAGAACAACAGTAAAATTGCAATACTAACATTTATGAATGTTGACTTGACATATTTTGCCACAAGAAGACTCAGGAGCAGGTTTAGGAATGATTCTCATTAGGCTATTTCAGTGCTGATTTCCCTTGCTCTTTGGACTATGAAGTATTCTTTTCTTAAAAAAAACTTACTGACCCCAAACTTTTGAACGGTAGTGTATATTCAATGTTAATGCAAGTAAACTCTCAAATCATGCAAGACTTACCCATAGCTTGTTTAAGAGTTTCAAATGTTATTTGCTCTGCTGTGGATCTCTGTAAAGACACAGAACATGGGTTAAAAAATACAGCTGATAGTAAAAGAGTTGTAAGAATTGGTCACACACACATGCATACACCTTATTACCTGTTCTTTCTCTGGACTGTTTCTGGACTCCATCTCTAATTGCAGAGAGAAGGTGTCTCCAATACTCTTCCTCTTGGACAGTCTGTCTTCATCTGTGTTAGTTACAAAAAAAACATTTTATATATAATATCTTATTCTACTGTATTATGAAGAAATTCCATTAAAAAACAGCTGTACAATAACATGTAACTGTGAAATGCCCTCACTGTATGTGTAAATATGACAGGACAGGACATCCTGTTTCAGTGTATTTAAAGCTCAGGCTATAAGGGTCAGACCTGTGATCTGTGGGATGTATGGAGTGGCCAGTCTCTCTGTGTTGTATCCGCTGCCGCCCAGCATTTCTGCTATCTTAGCCTGCACAAACAGCACCTCTCCCTCCACCTTCTCCAGCTTCTCTGGGATCCTGAAAGAGAAAAAGGCTAATGCTATTCTTCAGCTTTATGGGTACGCTTTTCTGAGGTAGTCGAAACCAGATGAATTACAGACCTCTGAATGTTTTGTGTCTGAATGTCTTTTATAACCCTGTGCTCAGCACATCACAGCTTGTAGTGAACTGGAAAACACTGTACAGTATGTTCTCTACCCCAGTACATACATTTGTAAGAACTGAGACAGAACTATGTGTTTCTGTTTATTACTGTGAACAATGACAGAAAAGCTGTGTGTCTCATAAAGGTGAGAGGAACATTATGGTAGTCTGAACAGTCCCTATACATGTAACTTACTTTGAACTCTCAACAAGAACATCCTCTGGCAGCAGGAAAGGAACAAGTTTCTTTCTTGACTCAATCACCTGTGGGATAAAACAGACAGACAAATAGATAGATCTATAGATACAGTAGATAGATACATAGACAGCCAGATGGATGGATTGACAGACAGACAGACGTACAGTATGGACAGTTTGGTCCAAGTTCGACAGACAGACAGACAGACAGACACTTTTGCACACTTTTACTTCCTCAAAAAAACTCATTGTGCATGATTTATAAGCCTGTTTCCTCATGGGGACCTAAGAAATGTCCCCACAAGGTCAAAATCTACTGGTATTACTATCCTTGTGGGGACAATTGGTGATGAATACCAGGTACACAGATAAATGATGACAGACAGACAGACAGACAGACAGACAGACAGACAGACAGACAGACAGACAGACAGACAGACAGACAGATACACACACACTGACAGACAGACAGACAGACAGACAGACAGACAGACAGACAGACAGACAGACAGACAGACAGATAGATACACACACACTGACAGACAGACAGACAGACAGACAGACAGACAGATAGATAGATACACACACACTGACAGACAGACAGACAGACAGACAGACAGACAGACAGACAGACAGACAGACAGACAGACAGACAGACAGACAGATACACACACACTGACAGACAGACAGACAGACAGACAGACAGACAGACAGACAGACAGACAGACAGACAGACAGACAGACAGATAGATACACACACACTGACAGACAGACAGACAGACAGACAGACAGACAGACAGACAGACAGACAGACAGACAGACAGACAGACAGACAGACAGACAGATAGATAGATACACACACACTGACAGACAGACAGACAGACAGACAGATAGATAGATAGATAGACACACACACTGACAGACAGAAAGACAGATAGATACACACACACACTGACAGACAGACAGACAGACAGACAGACAGACAGACAGACAGACAGACAGACAGACAGACAGACAGACAGACAGACAGATAGATAGACACACACACTGACAGACAGAAAGACAGATAGATACACACACACACACACACACACACACACACACACACACACTGACAGACAGACAGACAGACAGACAGACAGACAGACAGACAGACAGACAGACAGACAGACAGATAGATAGATAGACACACACTGACAGACAGACATATAGACAGACAGCTCTCACCTCATGGACATGTTGGCAGAAGGTGGGCACAGTGGTCAGCTGACTGATGAGGTTCAGGTACACAGCTGACAGAGCGTGGATGGCACAGCGGGTATATACAGGAAGAGCCTCTTCAGTCAAGGCCAGGTCCTGAGGAAGAGAATACATCAGGGGAAATGAAAAAAGCTGAGAACTATTGTTATTGTACTGATAGACACTTTTATGACTTGTAACATACTATACAGTGAGTACTTGAGAATAATGTAAACAGTTGCAAAAGTAAAAGTCAACTTTTAAAGTGTATATTAATTAACATATATCATTATGCTGACCCTATATGTCCACTGGCATATGTACATATGAAAAATACCTGTAATGCCAAAGCCAGTCGGATCAGGTCCACCACCACCTCCTCATTGGCCAGCTCCACACAGATCAACCCCAGCAGCGTATAAAGAGACTCAAAGTGCCGCTGGACGCTGCTGTCCTCCTTGCAGGCCAGGTAAATGTGGCGGTACAACCTCTGGCTGTGTTTCTTCATGAACAGGTTATCCTGCCTTGAGCACTTGTCCACTTTCAACTTCAGTACTGAGATATCTGAGATAATTCTGTTGAAAACAATAGAAAAATGCACCCTCTCGTCTTTTGTCAGATAACTTTCAGGAACCTACTGTACCAAATATGCTTAGGCTTAAAAATGTACATACATTTCAGAGATGCACTACACTACAAAATGTTCATTCTCTCTGACATATTTCAGAGCCTAGTTCAATTGTAGATTGTGTTTGGGTTTGTCAGTGTGCTCCAACCTGACAGGGGAGAATTTTTGCCGGTTGTCATGGCGATCAATGATGCTGATGAGAATGTCAAGAACGAGTAGACGGATCTCGGCGTCCTCCATCAGAGTGAAGGACAAGAGCGGGTCCAGGAATGAGGTGGGAAGTGCTGTCAAAATGTTTGTAGACTGGAATCCTGCTGTTACCTAAAGGAGAAATGGAGAGAGTGACGTTTAAAGGCACCATCAGACGGTTTAGACTGCATCAGCAACTGTGGATGTCATGAAACAGCAGGGGGAGTAAATGGCCTCCGCATGGCACAGCGTGAGATGACTGACACAAACCAGCTCACCTGCAGCAGAGACTTTAGCAGCATAATCTGGATCATCCTACTGCCCTCAACCCTGAATCGGAAACAGACACTTATTGACAAAATATTTGTCGTGGGCAAGCAGAAAATACATCATAAACATGTCTAATTGATAAAGTCTAGGTTGTAACCCTGTCTCACCCGGTGTTGGCCGACCCCAGAGCAGGATACATGCCTGGCACAGGAATTTTACCGATGATGAACAGCATGACTTCTGAGCGCTGGTAGGTGGGCAGTGTGTTTGCAAATGTGCCTGTAAACAAAGAAAGATAAGTGAGGACTCATGCACAGTCAGCTGGTAAATCTATCTATCCATCTATAAGACTAAATACTGAGATAAAATTCTGTTATAATCTGAAAAATGAAAATGTGGGTTGATATAAAACTGAGCACAGCTATGCAGGAAATCAGTTGCCTGAGACAAATCAATTTTACAGTTCAGTAACGGTCATTTTACAAAACTATTTAACTAACACTGCTGCCAGATTTACTCACAAACATTCATTGTTCACCCACCAATAGTTTTGATGACCACTTCTTGGAGTTGTCTCTCCTCGTGTACTTTAATGACCTTGGAGCCCATGTTTGCAAAAGAGTCATAGGTTCCTGTAAGCTCGTAGTCCACGCTGAGTCTCAGCTGCTTCAGTAGAGTATTAAACACTTCCAATACTGTGGGCCCTGTGAAGAGGAACATGATAGAGTCAGAACTAAATTAAAGGGCTAGTTCACACAAAAATTACAATTCTGTTATTGATTACTCATGTAATTAATGTCGTTGCAAACCTATAAGATCTTCGTTTATCTTTGGAACACAAACTAGGATACTTTTGATGAAATTTGAGAGTTTCTGAGCCTGCATAGACAACAACGCAACTAACACCTTCAAGGCCAGAAAGGTAGTAAGGACATCGTTAAAACAGTCCATGTGACATCAGTGGTTCAACCTTAATTTTACGAGGCTTCGAGAAATCTTTTTATTCAACTATTTCTTCTCTTCTGTGTCAGTCTTCGACATGCGTTGACTAAAGTGCCAATAATGGTTGAACCACTGATGCCACATGGACTATTTATAATTATGTCCTTACTACCTTTCTGGGCCTTGAACGTGTCAGTTGTGTTGCTGTCTATGCAGGTTCAAAAAGCTCTTGGATATTATCAAAAATATCTTAATTTGAGTTCTGAAGATGAACAAAGGGCTTACGGGTTTAGAACGACATAAGGGTGAGTAATGACAGAATTTCAATTTTTGTGAACTGTCCCTTTAAGGACTGTTGTTGATATGTCTGATTTCCACTGTATAAAATCGAATTATTTGTCAAACATATAAACATTGATACATATGGAATAAGCAGTGTGTATATCACTTTTCTTCTGTAAGGAAAAAGTAGTAAAAGAACAAAAATGGACAAGTGCTTGTCTAATGAGATGGTTTTAGTGCTCCCTCTAGTGGTACCTATGGATCCACTGGCCTCTATGACCGCTGCCTCTGAGATCACCTCTACGATCCCAGCACGCACTCGAGCTGAAGTCTTACTGTTGGCATCCAAGTGGCCCAATAGCTGCTGAATCACCAGATGTGAGTGTTGGGACTGTTAAAGGAACAGTAGATGAGTTAACATTACAGTAACACAAATATCAAATTATTTTTAACCATTAACTTTTTTAACATTAAAAACAAAGAAATGTAATGTAAAGAAATATTAATACAGTTGAGGTCAAAAGTTTGCATCCCTTTCAGAATTTGCAAAATGCTAATTATTTTATCAAAATAGGAGTGACAAAATGCATGTTTTTATTTAGTACCGACCTGAACAAGATATTTCACATGAAAGAAGTTTACATATAGTCATATAGAAAATAATAGTTTTTTGTTTAGTGATAGTTGTTCATGAGTCCCTTGTTGTCCTAAACAGTTAAACTGCCAGCTGAGTCTTTGGTTTTCCAGCATTTCTGTTTATGTAAACCCTTGACTGTTTTTTCCATCTCTTCACACTGAGGACGACTGAATGACTCATATGCAACTATTACAGAAGGTCAAACGCTCACTGATGCTCCAGAAGGAACAACAATGCATTAAGAGCAGGGGTGGCAACTTTTTGAATTTGAAGATCAGGGTAAATTTAACTTATTTTGTTTTCTTGGAAACATTTAACTATCTTCTGTAGCCTCTGAAGGGCGGTACGAAATGAAAAAAATATGATATTTATGCAAAATAAGAACAATGTACACATCTTCAATCTGTTCAAAAGTTTTTACCCACGGATCTTAATGCATTGCTGTTCCTTCCGGAGCATCAGTGAGCATTTGAACCTTCTGTAATAGTTGCATATGAGTCCCTCAGTTGTCCTCAGTGTGAAAAGATGGATCTCAAAATCATACAGTCCTTGTTGGAAAGGGTTGGAATACACAAAAATGCTGGAAAACCAAAAAAATTGTGAAGAATAGCAGGCAGTTTAACAGGGTCATTTTTTTGATTTTTTTTTTTTATGAATTTATGAACTATTATTTTCTCTTTAGGACTATATGTAATCTTTTATGTGAAATATATTATTTAAGTTAGTACTAAATAAACAAAAAAAATGCAACATGCACCACAAAAGTGTGTCTTGCATTGTATTTTGTGTCAGATACTTTTACAACCAAATTTTAGCACAGTTGTTTGTATCTACCTGAATAGAGTACATAATGATTTTGAAACAGCGCACTGCAAATGTTTTGCTCTCCCAGAGTGAGTGGTTATCAAGGTGCCTGGAAATACACAAGTGAATTAATGATTAGCTTCAGCAAACAGAACTAGAGCAGGAAAGAGCAGACAAAATACACTGGGATAAGAGATACTAGAGTTACTTTTAGTGTGTAGATGTTTTAGGCTAACAACGAGGACAACATGTTTCATTTTTTCTTCATCCCCTTTCCAAGGCTACATTTCTATGTTATATTATATTATTTGTGTGCATTATTGAATATAAAACCCTAAAAACATTTTAGGATGGCATAATTCATTTAAATGAATAAATGAAAACATCTACTAAGAAAAAAAAAAGTTTAAATTATTAACAATTCATCCAAGCTTCCATGTTGCTATTCCATTTACACTCTACACAAAGGTTTGGGGTTGGTAAGATAAAAACAGTAGAAATAGTAATATAAAATATTTTTAAATCTTACTGACTCCAAACTTTTGAATGGTAGTGTATGTGCATTGTTTTGCATGAATTACCATTAGTTGTTATAATCAGTTGCATTGTCATTAATTGTCATCCAAGATGTTCATGTCTTTCTTTTTTCAGTCGTAAGGAAATTATGTATTTTGAGTAAAACATTTCAGGATTTCTCTCCATATAATGGACTTCTATGGTGCCCCCGAGTTTGAACTTCCAAAATGCAGCTTCAAAAGGCTCTAAACGATCACAGCCGAGGAAAGAAGGGTCTTATCTAGCAAAACTATGTTTTTTTTTTTTTAATTGGAATTTATATACTTTTTAACCTCAAATGCTTGTCTTGTTTAGCTCGGCAAGACGAGCATTTGAGATTAAAAAGTACATAAGTTGTAAATGTTTTTAGAAAATGGCCAATCGTTCCATTACATGGAGAGAAATCCTGAAATGTTTACCTCAAAAAACACCATTTCTGTACGACTGAATAAAGAAAGACATGAACATCTTGGATGACAAAAGGATGATAAATTTTTGTTTTGAAAGTGAACTACTCCTTTAAGTCAAATATTAAGTAAAATAATTAAAGGCATTTAAAAGCAACAATCGTTTATAACTTGTCAAAATATGCTTGTCTCATAAATGCTAAACTACTTGTATAAAATGATCTGTAAAGAAAGCAAATGTGTCTCTGTGCTGCCCTCCTGTGTTTGATCAGGGTAGTGCAAAAACACTCACATAAGGACAGGTTTGACAGCATTCTTGATGTTGCCATAGGCCGCTCGTCCTAGCAGCTCTCGAAAACATCTCTCAGTCAGCTCCACTGGACTCTCCTTCTCTGTCTCTGGGGAAGGAGACCTATCAATATGAATCCAAAAAAACAGAAAACGAACATAAACCAGGGCTGAATCAATAGGCTGCTTGTTGTTGGCAGTGTCGTTACTTGTGGTCAGGTATTTCCCCAGAGGTGGAGAAGTGAAGAGTTTTATGGTTTTATGGAGTTCATCACGCAGATTTCGTGGTCTGCCTCTGCCTTTGGGGCTTTGGCTTTATTAGGTTTACAGCTAGTACAGCAGCTTCTAGAATAAATGGCTTTCTTATTACACTTGAGAGTCTGACACCTCAGTTGTAGTCTGTCTACTGTTATATCACACAGTTTTCATTAGCATTCGATTAGGAGATCATTAGCCTAATCACACAGACAGGCTAATAGCTATTAGCAAGACACTGTTTCTCCAAAGGAAAATTCACACTTCCATTAGACTAAAAGTGTCCATTTACTTTCATGTGTGATTGTGTATGCGAGCGTGTAAGTGTGTTTCAGACCTCTCTACGCCTTCTTCCTGCTGGAGGTTGAACAAGAGAGATGGCACGATTTTGTCCATGTGCTGAGGGTCCCAAATATTCGCCTGCAGTTCATCATTGACAGTTTTTCTCACCACCCCCTGAAGACCCCTGATCCCTGCCATACGAATCCTTACACACACAACCCAAACAGACTTTAGTCACATTTATGAGGCATGTGGATTTACATGCACGTGTACGGCTATTTTTATTAATGTACACTGCATGGTGCAATTTCATTATTCAATCACAAAAGAAACAAAGGAATCACAAAAGCAGAATATCATCATTTCTGATGCAGAAAATATTCAATTGTATCAGTATCCGAGGCAAAATCTCACCCACACGCACTCTCATGCAGGCACGTGCACATACACGTGCATTTTCTTTTAATATATTCCTATTGCTCTATTTCTACAAAGCCTTAATGTTCACAGTAAGTCGTATAATTATGGATGATACTGTTTAATTAATTGCATATGAATAATTTAACATTTTATGTTCTTATTCAAAATTAAATGTATTTTTTCTACTAGATTACTCTAGTAAAAATAATATTCTACAAGTTGGTGCTTTATCACTTTTGACAGAAATGTTGCACAAAAATGCAATAACATTTTAAGAGGACAGTCATACACTAAAAAATATAAATTTAAGATTTTTGAATTGCATATATAATTTCCAACCATCAACTAATAAACTAAATGTGACCCTGGACCACAAAACCAGTCTTAAGTCGCTGGGGTATATTTGTAGCAATAGCCAAAAATACATTGCATGGGTCAAAATTTTTGATTTTTCTTTTATGCCAAAAATCATTAAGAAATTAAGTAAAGTTCATGTTCTATGAAGATTTTTTGTAAAATTCCTACTGTAAACATATCAAAATGTAATTTTTGATTTGTAATATGCATTGTTAAGAACCTAATTTGGACAACTTTAAAGGTGATTTTCTCAGTCTTTTTGATTTTTTTGCATCCTCAGATTTCTGATTTCAAATAGATGTATCTCGGTCAAATATTGTCCTATCCTAACAAACCATACATCAATAGAAAGCTTATTTATTGAGCTTTCATATGATGTATAAATCTCAGTTTTGTCAAATTTAACCTTATGACTGGTTTTGTGGTCCAGGGTCACAAATAAACACGTAAGATTTCTGCACTCAAAAAAATCATGCCATAATTTATTATTTATTCAAATTGTTGTTGTTTATAATCAGCATAAATCTGTTAATTGTAAAAACAATTAATTACATTTATTTAGTTTAAAAGTGTGGACATGATTAAAATATGGCTAGCTATGGAGAAAGTGATATTTCAGTTAGTTAATATGTATGAAATGAAAACAAATATGATGATTTGATGATAAATATATAAACCTGCTTATTGTGTATTTAAAACAGTTTATTAGTACCGTTACAGAAATCTTATTTAGTTTCATTTACTTTACAGCCAAACCAAAAATTATTCAGACAACAGATATCATTTTTTATATTTTTACTTGTGGGTGCAGGACACTATAGTTCATTTATGTAAGTGAGGATAGCAAAATAAATTAAAACTGACATATTATACCCAAACATTCTTCATAAAGTGGACTTCCAGTAAAATTCATAAAAATTTGAGACCAAAAATTATTACACTTTGACCTGACCATGTTTTGCTTAAGTGTTTTTTCTTTAATTGCTAATGCAACCTTTTTACACCACAGACTGAACAAAATGAAGCATTGCTTGGTAATTAGTTAACAGTAAGTATTGATAGTTGTGTAAATATTGTCATACTAACAGTTGTCTGAATTGTGGTTGATTGTAATCCATTGCATACCTTTCTATCAAAGTTATCTGACATTATCAAAATGAATTTGTTCTGACACAGTTTAACTCTGAGTTCTTGTCATATTTTATTACCATTTTCTAAACTCTAGCAAATAAACTGTGATAATGTGAAAAATGTTAAAGGAGTCTGAATAAATTTTGGTTTGACTGTATATAAGACTAACAAATATGCATAACATTATGCTTACTAGTTTATGTTAAAACTGTATAATCCAAAAAACAAGGAGAAACTTCAACATTCATAATGTTGGATGTCAAAATTTTGCCCCATTTGAAAATATTGAAAAGAGAAGCTCACTTTGTGCGAATGTCTGGATCCTCGTAACTGGAGTGGCACATCTCACTGAAGCGTGAGACAAAGAAGTCGTAGCTTCGATGGTATGATGCTGTGTCCTCCTCTATGTTCGCAAACTTCACAAACTTAAAGAAAAGGAGCAGAAAAATATAGATTTGAGCACACTTTATATTAGGTGGCTTTAAAGGGATAGTTCACCCAAAAATGAAAATTCTGTCATTAATTACATTCAGGTCTTTCCAAACCCACAAGAACTTCGTTCATCTTCAGAACACAAATTAAGATATTTTTGATGAAATCTGAGAGCTTTCTGACCCTGCATAGACTGCAACGCAACTGACACGTTCAAGGCCCAGAAAGGTGGTCAGGACATTGTTCAAATAGTAGGGCTGTGAATCAATTCCAAAAAGAATCAATTTCTCAATTCCGAGGCATTGGGAATCGAATAAAGGGAGAGCCATTTTCAGTTCAACAAAACTTATATATGGGTGCCTCTCAAACAGAAGGCTGCATCCCACGAAGACTGCATAACTTGGCTGCTAGTCATCAAACATCGCCGAACATCGATCCACAAAAAAAAAACTGAATGAAAACAAGTCATTACTGAGCTCGTCTGAGTTTGAGGATGTAGCCTTCCGTTTGAGAAGCACCCATTAATTTGCCTGTTGCTCCCTAATAATTATTAGAAGTCTGATTCATTTCCACGAAAAGGTTCATTCGGATTAATCGTTTTAATGAACCAGTTCAAAAACGATTTAGAAGTTATTTTACGGTGGAACTGGCTCATGTCCACAATTTTGAGCGCTGCATGAGAGAATAGATCATAACGTGATCTTATTTACATCTTAAATAAATGCTATTTTTAACCTTTCTATCAGCCAATGATAATTTTTAAAAGAAAACGCAGAGAGCACAAATCAGTGGCAGAGAGCACATCTGATTGACAGCTAAGCAACAAGCTCATATATCAGTGGTGTTGTAAAAGTTCTGTTTATTTTGTTTCAGTGTATAGTTTGCTAATTTTGTGCAAAGCATACTGTTAAAGTAAACATCATTCAGCTGAACTGTGGACATGTATTTTAGACACTTTATGTCTTGTTTTATTAATGCAATAAATGCATGTCCACTGCTGAGCTGTGGGTTATGACTAATTTCACAGGCAAAACAGACAAAATTACAATTTAAAATTAGAGCTATAGAAAAATCGTAATTTTTACAAATGAAGCTTTATATTATGAGAAGGCTACTTCTACGACCTTTATAACTTGCAGTCATTGCGAAATTAGCTTCCTCCAATCTAAAAAACAAGTATTGGAAAAGAATCGAAAACAACAGTGAGGAATTGATTCTTGGAATCGAATCCAATCGATTCCAGAACTAGGAATCGATTCCAAAAATTTCGGAATCGAACAGCCCTATAAAATAGTCCATGTGATATCAGTGGTTAAACTTTAATGTAATTAAGCTACAAGAATACTTTTTGTGTGCAAAGAAAACAAAAAAACTTCTCTTCTGCATCAATCGGCACATGCTCATGAAAGTACCACGACACATGCCTTGAACGTGGTAGTTGCGTTGCTGTCTATGCAGAGTTAGAAAGCTCTGAGATTTCATCAAAAATATCTTAATTCGTGTTGTGAAGATGAACAAAGGACCGACAGGTTTGGAATGACATGAGGGTGAGTAATTAATGACAGAATTTTCATTTTTGGGTGAACTATCCCTTTAACTACTATGTACTAACATTGTATACCTACAAGATTTCCCGTGAAATGACATGTTGTACTGGAACATTTCTATATTTACTGCTTATGAGTTTAAGGTATGGCTACAGAATTGTTCATTTTACATTATCACATCCTCTATGGACTAAATACAGTAAGTTTAATGCTTCATGGTACAACATTCTGACTTGTAAAGTAGTGGTTCTCCATTGGCAGTTTGTGACCACTGATGTACTATATATAAATCTCTATTATAGACCAGTGGTTGTGACCCAAAAAATAGCTGGCAGGGTGGAAACAATGCTTTAATGCAAAAAATAAAATGCAACTAACTGCTTAAAAGGGAAGAGAAAAGTTCATTTTGTTGTTGATGACGAAGACAATCTAATCAAACTCTATAGCATTTTTCACGTTATAGAAGCTAATCAGGCAGATCTAACACACAGCTTCATTAAATAAATATTTTTTGCCACAATATGTTTTGTTGGGTGAATTATTGGTTGCTGAGAACATGTAACTATCGAAAGGGACATTTAGAAGCCAAAAACAACATTGCTGAAGCTTGATTTTGCATATTTGCATATTGATGCCGACTCTTGGCCACCCCACTGGCCATTATAAATTTTAGTAGCATCAGTTATGCATTTCATCAGGATCGTCAGCTTTATTTTTAAAAAATATTTCCTTACTATTTCCCCCGCACATTCATGGTTTTGCCGGTGCTTTGTGGCAAGCTTTAGGCTATTGCGTGTGCATGATCGCGCAACTCTTCAAACTGCGCTGAAGGCACGCTCGCTGCTGCCCGTCGGGCTCGGGCTGCACTTGTATTAAGCTTGAGTCTATTTTGATGAATATGGCGATTAAACATCTATGCTTTCTTGTTTATTTTTAAACATTTAAAAATTAATTTGCACTTCAAATAAACATGAGGCTACTTGCAGTTGAATTGCAAAGCGACTTTTTTTTCTATTTCGCTCTGTACTGTACAGAGAATAGTAATACTTAAATTTTAAAGCCTATAACTTTATATGCTACCATAAATAACGGTAAAGCAAAAAAAATATTGTCTTCAATTAGATTTATGCATGCAAAAAATCTTTGTATTGTGCCACCCTAACATTTTTACTGGCCTTTTTCGGCCGCCCTATGAAAAAAATCCTGGAGGCGCCACTGATTGATGGGCCTATGCATTTCAGTGTTTCATGTTTGACTTTTTTTTTTTTATTTTGATACTGTTTTGAATCACCAATTGATGTCCAGTGTAGTCCTAAAACAAAAGCAGTTGAGAACCACTAAGGTATGTTAATCTGTACTTATGTGGTTAATGTACATTACAGTACAACAGATTAGGATCTTCCTGATAAGGATATCTGAAGATTTAAGATTAGCAGCGGTTATCCAATGTGCTACTACTGACCACACTGAGTACCACACCAACACAAAACCTACAAAATACCGTCACGCTGTTAAACTCAGATGAAAACTCAGATTTTAACATTTGTGGGCAACACGCTTTAAGCCTTGCCCCATCTGGCCTCTATCTGTGAAAGTAATCTCTTTTTAATCTTTAAGCCCTTATTTCAGAAGCATCAGATGTGAGCGGTTTTGAAGTTAAGAACTCTTATATTCCCATATGCATCTGAGTTGGGCTTGTGGAAAGCTTTCAGAGACCATGTTGAGATTTCACATTACTGTACAGGGGATGAATTCATCTGTGTTTTGAAAGCTTGTCATGTAAAATTAAATAACACTATACTGAATGAAGAGGGCCTGTATATTTCAGGTAAATGAAATAGATTCAGTGTTTTAAATACAGAACTAATAAAATGAAGTACAACACATAAAAAGGTGAATTTGAACCCTTTGCAATAATAACTATGATTTTGATGCAACTATTAATGAAGGTTCAAATGCTTACTGATGCTTCAGAAGGAAACACAATATATTAAGAGCTAGGGGTGAAAACTTTTGAACATAATGAAGATGTGTAGTTTTCTCTTATTTTGCCTAAATATCATATTTTCATTTAGTACTGCCCTTCAGAAGCTACAAAAGATACTTGTATGTTTAAAATAAGTTAAATTTACTCTGATCTTCAAATTCAAAAAGTTTTTACCCCTCAGCGTTTAATGCATTGTGTTTTCTTCTGAAGCATCAGTAAGTGTTTGAACCTTCTGTAATAGTTGCATATGAGTCCCTCAGTTGTCCTCAGTGTGAAAAGATGGATGTCAAAATCATACAGTCATTGCTGGAAAGGGTTCAAATACACTAAAATGCTGGAAAACCAAAGAATTTGTGGGACCAGAAGGATTTTTCTGAACTGTTCGGGACAAACAAGGGACTCCACAGAATTGCAAATTTGCAATTCTGACTTTTTTCTTACATTTTTCTTAGAATTATGAGATACAAAAGTCAGGGAAACAAAAGTAAGAATTGTGAGAAAAAATATAGAATGAGATAAAAACTTTCAACTACCTTATCTCATTTTTTATTCGGGGCAGAAATGGGTTTTTATTAAATTCAGCTTTGTCATCACAGGAATAACTTACATTCATTTTTAGAATTACATTACTATTTTTACTGTATTCATTCTTAATTTGTACCTGAACTGAACTAGATGGAAAGCAGCTGTGTTTTTAGAAGAGGTGACACTTTGGGGACTCGGCTGGCAAGGAGGGCTTTATATTTAATATAGTTTGGATGAGCTTGATTGAGGTGAAGCCAAAATGTCACTGCTTTGCACTCTGTGTAATCAAGTGGACTGAGCTTTTGAAACTTCTTAGTTCTGGTCTGATTCTCCAAGATCACTGCAAGGCTGACACCTGAACCCATGGCTTTGATGCAGCAGCCACATTTCCCTCCATATTGCAGAGATGCCTGACTCAAGCTAGATTTATCAAGTGATTATTTTCATGTGGCGTTCTAAATCTGTAACTACATCAATAGGGTTTGTAAGTGAATTTCACCAGAGAGTAAAAGCAGTAAATTTCACTCACCGAGTTAGTGCCCAGGATCTGTAAATTGGGTTTGTCTGCCTCCAGCAGCTTGCGCACCATAGTAAGGAAACTCTCCACGAAAAGGTTTATGCTTTGACAGTGACAGGCCATCAGCAGCTGGTCCAAGGCCTCCATAGCAATACAAACATACCTGTGAGACACACAATGCTCAATGATGATCACAGATTATTAAAGCAGGTATAAATCACAGAGCAATCACTGCATTTTCTTCCA